>NC_066542.1:6844662-6994662 GCF_024679095.1 Eriocheir sinensis | reverse complement strand
CTAACCTAACCTAACCTAACCTTACCTAACCTAACCTAACCTATCCTAACCTAACGTAACCTAGCCTATCGTATCCTAACCTAACATACGGCACTGCTAACCTAACCTAACCTAACCTTACCTTAACTTACCTATCCAAACCAAACGTAACCTAGTCTATTGTATCCTAACCTAACATACGGCACTGCTAACCTAACCTAACCTAACCTTACCTAACCTCACCTAACATATCCTAACCTAACGTAACCTAGCCTATCGTATCCTAACCTAACATACGGCACTGCTAACCTAACCTAACCTTACCTTACCTTACCTTACCTATCCTAACCAAACGTAACCTAGTCTATTGTATCCTAACCTAACATGCGGCACTGCTAACTTAACCTAACCTAACCTTACCTAACCTAACCTAACCTATCCTAACATAACCTAGCCTATCGTATCCTAACCTAACATACGGCACTGCTAACCTAACCTAACCTAACCTAACCTAACCTAACCTATCCTAACGTAACCTAGTCTATTGTATCCTAACCTAACATACGGCACTGCTAACCTAACCTAACCTAACCTAACCTAACCTAACGTAACCTAGTCTATTGTATAATAACCTAACATACGGCACTGCTAACCTAACCTAACCTAACCTAACCTAACCTAACCTAACCTAACGTAACCTAGTCTATTGTATCCTAACCTAACATACGGCACTGCTAACCTAACCTAACCTAACCTATCCTAACCAGACGTAACCTAGCCTATCGTATCCTAACCTAACATACGGCACTGCTAACCTAACCTAACCTAACCTAACCTTACCTAACCTAACCTAACCTATCCTAACCTAACGTAACCTAGCTTATCGTATCCTAACCTAACCTAACCTAACGTAACCTAGTCTATTGTATCCTAACCTAACATACGGCACTGCTAACCTAACCTAACCTAACCTAACCTAACGTAACCTAGCCTATCGTATCCTAACCTAACATACGGCACTGCTAACCTAACCTAACCTAACCTAACCTTACCTAACCTAACCTAACCTAACCTAACCTAACCTAACGTAACCTAGCCTATCGTATCCTAACCTAACATACGGCACTGCAAACCTTACCTATACTTACCTTACCTTACCTTACTTAACCTAACCTATCCTAACTTAACGTAACCTAGCCTATCGTATCCTAACCTAACATACGGCACTGCTAACCTAACCTAACCTATCCTAACCTAACGTAACCTACCCTATCGTATCCTAACCTAACATACGGCACTGCTAACCTAACCTAACCTATCCTAACCTAACGTAACCTATCCTAACCTAACGTAACCTACCCTATCGTATCCTAACCTAACATACGGCACTGCTAACCTAACCTAACCTAACCTAACCTAATCTAACGTAACCTAGCCTGTCGTATCCGAACCTAACCTAACCTAACCTCACCTCCCATTACCCATCTATATACTTTAACAATTCTATTTTTTATTTCTCTTCTTTGCTCCGTAACTCCCACATATTTTCTTTAACACAGGTCGTCATCAAAGAACGTGAACATACTTTACTATTTTACATGTCTCTTACAGGTATATATATGTTTTTTTTATGTAAAGAGATCTGTGTTTTTTTATTTATTATGAGCATCAAGAAACTGAATGAAACGAACATAGTAAAGGAACCTCTCCATCCGATCCATCCTCTCTTTTGGATGATGGAAAGATGAGGGAAAGAAAGGGAGGTGAAAGGAGATGAGTGGAGATGAGGGCGATGATGGGAGATGAGGAAAAGAAACGGAGCTGAGAGGTGGAGATGAGGAGAAGACAGGGAAATAAAGGGAGATGAGTGGATGCTGGCCAACTCATCTCCTCCCCACTCATCTCCTCGGTCGACACTGTACGGGGTATGTTTTAAGATGACCAAAGGAGGAGGAGGAGGAGGAGGAGGAGAAGGAGGAGGAGGAAGAAAGGCAAGAAAAGAAGAACAAAGGGAGATTAGAATAACAAGAGAAGTAAGAAGTACGAAAGAATACAGGAAAAGAGAAAAAGAAAGAGTATCCAGCATCCCACGAAGCCTCACACCGGTGGACTGAAGGGCGCCTGTCCTAACTCCCTATAGACTGAACACACACGGACACACAGGCGAGTCGAACCATTTGCCTTGAGTGCAGTCTAGTGGATTGACGTGCAGGCTCCCCCTCGTCGTCACCGCATCTCCGAGCAAACACTTAACGCTCTCAATGGCATGAAACCCGGCGAGGCAGAGACAGAGAGAGAGGATGAATGGATCGAGTGGGAGGTTCCATTATGACGCCGTAACTCCCATGGTCAGACAAGAGATAGATAGATAGATTGATAGATAGATAAAGAGAGAAGGATATACACACCAAGATATACACCGAAATAGAAAGGAATTGTACAGGATGATAGAGGATGGGAATATATATATATACACAAGCAAATGTCAAGTTAAATGTCACGTTAAGTAAAATGTGAAGTGTAAATACCGTAGAGTTAAACAATGAAAAAAAAATTTGTCTGGAAATATACACCATGACATTTACAGCGCAGGGAGAAGGTAGAAAACAATTAGTAAAAAAAATAATATAAATAGGAAACATGTCTGGCTAACTCAGGCGGAAATAACACCAAAAAAAATCAAAATAAAAAAAAATAATATAATTGGGCACACCAAATTCCTTACTGTCTAATAAAAAATAAACAATAAACAAGATCTAATTGATACCTCAGGAAAGGGTTTTCATACTCTTTATATAGTCATGAAATCATACAAAACACCAATAAATAGATAAATGAGAAAATAATAAATTAGGTCAAAGAAATAGCTCAGGAAGGTCTTAATATTATCCAATCATAAAATCGTGTAAGTCAAAACAGCAATGAATAAAGAAATACAAAAATAAACAAACCTCTGGAATATGAATCTCTAAGCAACAAGCACTGCATCATAACACCATTCCCCACACACATACGAGGCTCCGCTCAGAGTAAACAACACAGGCTTACCAACAGCCAGCCAGTCAGTCAGTCAGTCAGGGCTTATACTGGCGACCACGGAGAGGGGGAGAGACTATAAGCCGCTTCAGTGTGTGTGTGTGTGTGTGTGTGTGTGTGTGTGTGTGTGTGGAGGGGCTCTTATCTGGTTCAACACGGACATTACTATTCATGAAGGAACGATAATGAGGGTGGTGGTGGTGGTGGTGGTGGTAGTTTTTCCCTCCCCCTCTACCCCCCCCCATCTCTCTCTCTCTCTCTCTCTCTCTCTCTCTCTCTCTCTCTCTCTCTCTCTCTCTCTCTCTCTCTCTCTCTCTCTCTCTCTCTCTCTCTCTCTCTCTCTCTCTCTCTCTCTCTCTATTGTTGTAAGTGGAAGTTTTCTGAAAGGATTTAACAATGTCCTTGTGGTCAGTTTTTTCTTTTTTTTTCTTTTCTTTCCATTCGTTCAGTCTTTGTGTGAGGGAACTGTTGCGTTGTTGTTGTTGTTGTTGTTGTTTTCATTGTATTTCCTTACGTTTCTTTGTATTTCGCTTCGTGTTTCAGTTTCCTGGTTTGCGTTTCAATATGAGTGATTTTATTCTTTTTTTAGTGGTAAGTTTTGCGTTTTGGAAGGACGTAAGAGGTATTAGGAGCAGCGAGTAGCGGGCTTTTCTTTTCATTAATGTTTCCTTTTTTTGTGCCCTTGAGCTGTCTCCTTTGTTGTAAAAAAATGTATGATTCTACTACTACTACCACTACTACTACTACAACTACTACTACTGCTACTACTACTACTGCAACCATCCGTGTGTTTTATGGGGTGAATGAAGTGCCTACGTCTCCCCTTCCTCATTCATCAATTCCCCTTTTACTACGCATCATTTAAGCCCTGGTATCCGTCCCCTCTTCCCTCCTCCTCCTTCCCCTTTCTTCTTCCTTCTTCTGTTGCTCCTCCTCTTCCTCTTCTTCTTCCTCCTCCTCCTATTGTTTGTGGTTTTCTTCGTCTTGCTTTATCTACTGTTCCTCTTTTTCCTCCTCGTCCTCCTCCTCCTCCTCCTTCTGCTTATCATCTTACGCCTCTTCTCCTTCTTCTTCTTCTATTTCGTCTTTATCTTCTTTTTCTATCTCTTCTTTTTCTATTTCCTCTTCCTCTTCCTTTTCCTCCTCCTCTTCTACGATTTCGTCACCAACTTCTGCAGATATTTTTTTTTTTGTTTGAGGAAGTTTAAAGAAAAGAAGGATTTGCAGGAGGAGGAGGAGGAGGAGGAGGAGGAGGAGGAAATATGATAGAGGAAGAAGAAAGTGGGAAGAAGAGAGAGGAAGTGCTTATAATATACTTCTCTTTCCCTTCCTCTTGAGTTTATCCATGTCTTCCTCTTCCTCCAATTCCTCCTTCTCCTCCTCTTCCTTCTCTTCTTTCCATTCGCTTCCATCTTCCATTTCATTCAAGTTTCTAAGTCTGTTTTTTCTCTCCTTTCCTTTCTCTTCCTCTTCAATTTCTTCTTCTTTCTCCTCCTCCTCCTCCTCTTCCTCCTCTTCCTCCTCTCCACTTCCTTGCCCCATCTCTCATTTCATTCCCTACGGCTTTATTATTATTTTCTCTCGTGTTCCCTTCTCCTCCTCTTCGTTTTCCTCCTCCCCTTCTTCTCTTTCTTTATTTTCTCCTCATATTTTCATTTTTCATTTTCAGCTATGTTCAACTTCCACTATTTATTACACGCTCTCTCTCTCTCTCTCTCTCTCTCTCTCTCTCTCTCTCTCTCTCTCTCTCTCTCTCTCTCTCTCTCTCTCTCTCTCTCTCTCTCTCTCTCTCTCTCTCTCTCTCTCTCTCTCTCTCTCTCTCTCTCTCTCTCCCCACACCTTTCCCCTTTCCTAAGTTTCCCCAAGAAGGTTTCCCCAATGGTTTAAGTTCACCCACTTTCCCCCTTCCTTCCCCTTACTTTCCCCTCCCCTTCTGAAACCTCCAAATTCCCTCCTTCTTCTGTCCTTTCCCTTCTCTTCCTTCCCTTTCTTTCCTGTCTCTTCGTTATCTTTCTTTGGTTCTCCTTTCCTTTTTTCCTTTTTCTCGATTCTTTATTTTCCTTGTTCTGTCTTTCTTTTCCTTTCTTTCTGTCCTTTTCCTTCTTTTCCTTCCCTTTCTTTCCTGTTTCTTTATTGTGCTTCTATGGTTCTCCTTTCCTTCTTTTCTTTTTCTGATTATCTTCTTTTTTCGTTGTTCTGTCTTTTTTTCCTTTCTTTCTGTCATTTCCTTTCTTTTCCCTCCCTTTCTTTCCTGTTTCTTCATTGTCCTTCTTTGGTCCTCCTTTCCTTCTTTTCCTTTTCTCAATATCTTCATTTTTCCTGTTCTTTCCTTTTTTCCTATTTCCTCATTGTCATCGTTTTTCCCGTCCATCACTTTTATCAAATGCCCATATTCTTTTCCTCTCCTTTTCCTTTCTTTCCTTTTTTTCTCCCATTCCCTATCGTCTTCAACTTCCCTGTACTTTCCTTCTTTAACTTCCTTTTTTTCACATTTCCTTATATTCTTCTTTTTCCTGTCCTTCCCTTCATTCTTTTCCTTTTTTCCCATTTTCCAATCGCCTTCTTCTTCCCTGTCCTTTCTTTCTTTTCCTTCCCTCTTTTTCCGTTTCTCCAGTCTTCTTTTTTTCTGTGATCTTTTGGTTTTTCTTCCTTCATATGTAACTCCTCTCTCTCTCTCTCTCTCTCTCTCTCTCTCTCTCTCTCTCTCTCTCTCTCTCTCTCTCTCTCTCTCTCTCTCTCTCTCTCTCTCTCTCTCTCTCTCTCTCTAAGACACATCTGCTCAACTCTCTCTCTCTCTCTCTCTCTCTCTCTCTCTCTCTCTCTCTCTCTCTCTCTCTCTCTCTCTCTCTCTCTCTCTCTCTCTCTCTCTCTCTCTCTCTCTCTCTCTCTCTCTCTCTCTCTCTATCCCTTTCTATATCCATTCTCTTTCTATAATCCTTCCCATTTTTTAATTGTCTTCGTTTCCTTTGTCTTCTTCTGGCTATTCATGTCCCTTCTTCCTCTCTTCTCTTTTCCAAGTAATACAATATCCCTTCCTACGGGTATTCCCCTTTTTGAAGACTCTCCCTCTCTCTCTCTCCCTCTTTCTCTCTTCTTGTCCCTCCCCTTGGCGATACAACCTTCACCTCATTTTTCTGTTCCTTCTTCTCACATGTTTCTCCTTCTCTCTCTCTCTGTTTCTCTTTCTATATCTCTCTCTCAGTTCTTTTTCCTGTTCTTCTTCATCTCTTTATTCACCTTTCAATACAAATCCGTGTCATACCTTTACTAAGAGGATTAGACACATATGCTCAACTCTCTCTCTCTCTCTCTCTCTCTCTCTCTCTCTCTCTCTCTCTCTCTCTCTCTCTCTCTCTCTCTCTCTCTCTCTCTCTCTCTCTCTCTCTTGCCAACGAAGAGTAAGGCAGGTAATTACTTTACGCACCTGCCATTTGCACACCTGGGTTTAACGCCTGTCACCTGTGTGTGTGTGTGTGTGTGTGTGTGTGTGCGGTGTATCTGTGTATGAATGTATGTATGTGTGTGTATGAATGTATGTGTGTATGTATGTATGTATATTATTTACAGTCAAAGGCAATAAAGAAAGAAAAACAAACAAAAAAAGACCCCATGTATTTATATATGTATGTATGTATAAGTGTGTGAGTGTATTATATGTTTGTGTGCTACAGCGATATAGTCAGGTCATCCCGGAATGGTAGTAATAAAGTAGTAGTTACAGTAATAGTAGTAATAGTAGTAAAATGGTAGTAAGGTCATGGTGGACAGGAGCAACTGTACCATAAGGGGCCTATTAGTAGCAGCGTGCCAAAGAGATCTCCTTCCCTACCATCTACAAGTCCTACAATGCCAGAAGCCAATCGTGTGTGTGAGTGGGTGCTGGCTGTCTCTCGTCCTCCTTTACCCTTTTCCATACAATCTCATAAGCTAGCCGTGTGTGTGTGTGTGTGTGTGTGTGTGTGTGTGTGTGTGTGTGTGTGTGTGTGTGTATGTGGGGGTGGGGGGGTGGGGAGGGGGATACTGGCTCTCTTTCTTCCTCTCACTTCTTTTAGATTGCAATAAGCCAGCTGTGTGTGTGTGTGTGTGTGTGTGTGTGTGTGTGTGAGTGTGTGTGTGTGTGTGTGGGTGTGTGGGTGGGTGGGTGGGTGTGTGGGTGGGTGGAGGTAGTGCTGTTTCTCTCTCTCTCTCTCTCTCTCTCTCTCTCTCTCTCTCTCTCTCTCTCTCTCTCTCTCTCTCTCTCTCTCTCTCTCTCTCTCTCTCTCTCTCTCTCTCTCTATCTCTCCATTCCCCTACAATACCGCTAAGCTGGCTGTGTACAGGGGGACAGGTACAGGCTCTCTCCCTTCCCACACTAACCAGGAGTGATGTGGCTAAGACCTCTACGGGACATTTACATCGAGATTGAAAACTGGAGGAAAACGTAAACGGATGGAGGCGCTTGGGAGAGACATATTTTTCTTTTACAGCAAAGGAAGCAGTTCAGGGGCAGAAAAAAGGATATAAAAGCCCGCTAATCAATACTCCTATATAAAAAAAAGTATAGAGGAGTTGCCAAAAAAGAGGTCTTAAGTAAGTGATTAGACTAAGATCTGTATGGGATATTTGCATCGAGATTGAGAACTAGATGAACACACAGCAACATAACATAAGAACATAACGCATGGAAACGAATGTACACCCTTGGTAGAGATCTATGTCCTGCAGTGAACTTAGATTAACCAAGAGTGATGTGACTATAAGAACTCCACGGAACATTTGCATCGAGATTGAGAACTAGATGAACACACAGCAACATAAGAACATAACGTATGGAAACGAATGGACACGCTTGGTAGAGATCTATGTCCTGCAGTGAACTTAGACCAACCAAAAGTGATGTGACTATAAGAACTCCACGGAACATTTGCATCGAGATTGAGAACTAGATGAACACACCGCAACATAACATGAGAACATAACGCATGGAAACGAATGTACACCCTTGGGAGAGATCTATGTCCTGCAGTGAACTTATGCAGACTAACCAAGAGTGATGTGACTATAAGAACTCCACGGAACATTTGCATCGAGATTGAGAACTAGATGAACACACAGCAACATAACATAAGAACATAACGCATGGAAACGAATGTACACCCTTGGGAGAGATCTATGTCCTGCAGGGAACTTAGACTAACCAAGAGTGATGTGACTATAAGAACTCCACGGAACATTTGCATCGAGATTGAGAACTAGATGAACACACAGCAGCATAACATAAGAACATAACGCATGGAAACGAATGGACACGCTTGGAAGAGATCTATGTCCTGCAGTGAACTTATGCAGACTAACCAAGAGTGATGTGATTATAAGAACTCCACGGAACATTTGCATCGAGATTGAGAACTAGATGAACACACAGCAACATAACATAAGAACATAACGAATGGAAACGAATGTACACGCTTGGAAGAGATCTATGTCCTGCAGTGAACTTATGCAGACTAACCAAGAGTGATGGGACTAGGGGCACCGTGGGACATTTGCATCGAGATTGAAAACTAGAGAATAACAGAAATGAATGGAAGCGCTTGGGAGAGATCTATGTCCAGCAAGGAGAGTGAAACAGACTGATGATGATGGTAGTGATGGTGAGGGTTAGGTAAAGGTGGGTGTAAGGGTATGAGCTATAGATGTGCGTGGCCTCAGTGCTCATCTCCTTCACATTTTCCTGGGTCTATTCCTTCCGCTCTTTTCCTTAATCAAAACACTTCCATTTCCCCATTCTCTTCATTTCCCTGTCCTTCCCCTTCTCTCTTTTTCCTCTTTCCCTTTTTCCCCCATTTCCATTACAAAAACATTCCCAATTCTACATTCTTTTTTCCTTGTCCTTCCCTTCTTTTCCTTTTTTCCATTTTCCCATTTTTTCCTTTTTTTCCCCATTTCCCCTGATTTACCTGGACATGAGACAGGTGTGATATCCGGGTTACCACTGATTAGGTACCTTCCCCGGATTTCCCCAGGTACCCATTTATCTACCTGTCCGAGAGGGAAGGTGAACAGGTGGTTGGGATGTGTGGCAACTGCCCTAGCTGGGGTTCAAACCACTACTACTACTACTACTGCTATTGTTTTCGACACATCTATCTTACAAAATCTGATGTAGCTGCGCATAACTGATAATCTCCTTCTTACTCTTCTTCCTCTTCTTCCTTCTCCTCCTCGTTCTCATTTTCGATCTCCTATTTTTCCTTTTCTTCTTCTTCTTCTTCTTCTTCTTCTTTTTCTTCTTCTTCCTTCTCCTCCTCCTCCTTGTTCTCCTTTTCATTCTTTCTCGTTCTTCTTCTTCTCCTCCTCCTTCTTCTTTATCTTCTTTAACTCTTATTTTTCTTCTTCTTCTCCTCCTTTTTCTTCATCTTCTTTTTCTTCTTCCTACTCCTCCTCCTTCTTCTCTTCCTCCTCCTTCACGTCCTTCACCTTCACGGTTCACCACCTATTTCTTCACCACCACCACCACCTCCTCCTACTCCTCCTCCTCCTCCTCCTGATCCCCTCTTTATACAAGCCATTATCTCTTCATTTTCTCTCCCATCACTTTCCACAAAATTATCTTCGTGTTTAGTCTTCATATTCTTTATCCTCCTCCTCCTCTTCTTCTTCTTCCTCCTCCTCCTCCTCCTCCTCCTCTTCTTCTTCTTCTTCTTCTTGTGTACGTGAATCTCACTTCCTATAAGGGCGAGGTTGGTTACTTACTAAGACGTTTTTATTTTTGATTTTTTGTGAATCGTTTTTTTCTCCTTTATTACACACAACTATTTTTTTTCACTTTTATTCCATTTCATTTATCTTTTTTTTTTCTTCTGCTACTCTCTCTCTCTCTCTCTCTCTCTCTCTCTCTCTCTCTCTCTCTCTGTCTCTATCTATCTATCTATCTATCTTCCTCCAGTATATTCAACCTTTGTCATTTTATTCATGTCATTTTTCTTATATCCATCATTTTCTTTTACTTCCTTTCATCACCAGAATTCACAAGCATTTTATATAACTTCAAATCCTCCCTCTAAGTCTTTCTCCTCTCACGCATTTTTATAACCTTTTCATTTTACTAACTAGATTCCTTCATATTCATTTCCTCTCTCTCTTTCTCTTCATCAGATTCCACACACATTTTCGTATTGTTTAAATCATCTGTTTGTTTTTATTTTCTTCCGACAGTATATTTGACCTCTTCATTTTCACGGTCAGATATTTTTATTTCTTCAGATTTTTTCATTTTTCTTTTGTTTTCCTTTTTTTAAGTCAACAAGTGTTCTTCCCTGTCAGCCTTTACCATCTCCCAATGCTTTCCTGTTATATATCTTCTTGTTCTTCTTCTTTTTCATTTTCTTCTTCTTCTTCTTCTCTTCCAATACATGTAACAGTTCTTCCTTCTCCGTTTTATTTTGCTGCATCTTCATAATCTTCTTCTTCTTCTTCTTCTTCTTCTTCTTCTTCTTCTTCTTCTTCCTCTTCTTCGTCTCTTCCAATACATGTAACAGTTCTTCCTTCTCCGTTTCATTTTGTTGCATCATAATTATTTTCCTCTTCTTCTTCTTCCTCTTCTTCGTCTCTTTCAATACATGTAACAGTTCCATTTTACTGAACACATTTTTCTTTTCCTTTGTCTCCGTTTCTCTCTGTGTGTCAGGCAGGCAAATATATTCTTCTTCGTTATTTCAGATTTCAAAACTATTGCGTATTGTAATAAGTCGTCCTTCTTTTTTTCATTTTTTACCTTCTCCTCCTCCTCTTCCTGCTCCTCTTATTTTTCTTATTTTATGTATTTTTATTTTCCTCTCTTTCTTCTTTACATTTTTCTACTTCTTCTCTCCTTTCTCTTCTTCATTCTTTTTCTTCGTCTTTCTTTTCTTCTTTTTTCTCTTCTTTCCTTCGCTTTCTTTCTCTTCTTATTTTTCTTATTCTCTCTTCTGCTTTTTCTTCTTTATTTTTCTTCAACTTTATCTTTTCTTCTTCTCCTTCTCCTCTTCTCCTCACCTCCTTCCTCTCCTTTTTCTGTATAACTGTCCCCCTCTCCTTCTTCTTCTTCCTTTACCTCTCACTCCTCTTCTTCTTTCTCCTCCTCTATTTTCATTCTAAGCTCCCCTTTATCCTCTTTTCCCTCGTCCAGTTCACACGACCAATCCATTTTCGCCGTCAATATGTTTCAGGCCTTTCACACCCTCGGGAAAGGCGGGTTTTGTTCCGTTAAAAAATATCGCTTTACAAGAATCTAGGTGGTTTTATTTCATGACAGACTGACTGACGTTGAAACCGATTTGATGAGTGACTGACTGGGTGATTGGGTGATTGACTGATTGGCCGAGTGACTAACTGATTACCTGATTGACTGAGCGACTGACTGACTGATTCGCCTACTGACTGACTATTGGGTGACTGAGTGATTGACTGAGTGATTGATTGATTTGACTGACTGACCGACTAAATAACTGACTGACTGGCTGACTGAGTGATGGTTTGATTGCCTAAATGACTGAAAAATTAACTGCCTCACTAATTAACTAACTGAAAAAGCGACTGACTGGCTGACTTCGTGACTGATTGATTGACTGACTCACTGACTGACTGGCTGACTGAGTGATGGTTTGATTACCTAAATGACTGAAAAATTAACTGACTCACTAATTAACTAACTGAAAAAGCGACTGACTGGCTGACTGAGTGATTGACTGATTGACTGACTCACTGATTAACTGACTGACTGAGCGACTTCATGCATGTTGTTTATTTCATGACTGACTGATTGAGCGACTGACTGGCTGACTGAGCGATGGACTGACTAACTGACTGACTGAGTGTTGTTTTATTTCAGGTGTTAAATCATCTATAAGCTTTTCTTTCCTTTAGTTCACATGGTAATTCTTTTCTTTTCTTTTCTTCTTTTTGATCAGTTGGTTCTAAGTCTCTTCTCACTCTCGTAAAGGCAAGTCTTATTCATTAACTATTATGCACGTTTTAATTTCTCTTCTTCATATTTTCTTTTTCCCTCTTTTCTCCTTTATCTTCCTCCTCTTTCGTTTCTTTTATTCGTCTTTTGTCTAACGCTTTTCCCATATCGCTGTTTTCTTTCTTTTTTTTTCTTTCTGTGGCCTAAAAAAGCACTCCGTCATTAGATGAAAGGCCTTCGTTCTTTCGCTTTCCTTTCGTTTTTATCTGAATTTCTTCCCGTGCTCTTTCATACTGTTATATCATCATCATCATCATCATCATTTTCCTTCTTTTGGCTCACATGCTTATTCTTTTCTTTTCTTCTTTTTTTCAATCATTCAGTTCCGGGAAAAGGAAGTCTTCGTTAAAAATACTATGCACTAATTCATCCAGCTTTTTTTTTTTTGTGGCCTAAATAGCACATAATCACTTCATCTATGGCCTTTGTTCTCTCTCTCTCTCTCTCTCTCTCTCTCTCTCTCTCTCTCTCTCTCTCTCTCTCTCTCTCTCTCACTTTTTTATTTTTTTTTAGATTTGCTTTTTATTTCAGTCTCTTCCCGTGCTCTTTTTCATGCCCTTTGACGTCATCAGTCCTATTTTCCTTTCTTTAGTTCACGTTATAATTATTTCTTTCTCTCTTTCTTTCTATCATTTCTTTATCTTATTTTCTTCATATTTTCTTACCTTTTCTCTATCACTTTCTTTATCTATTCTCTCTATCTTTAATCTTTTCTTTACCTCTTTACTTTCTCTCTCATTACTCTTTCTATCTCCATATTTATCCTTTCTCTCTATCTTTAATATTTTCTTTACCTCTTTATCTTCTCTCTCATTAATCTTTCTATCACTTTCTTTATCTTTTCTCTCTATCTTTAATATTTTCTTTACCTCTTTATCTTCTCTCTCATTAATCTTTCTCTCACTTTCTTTATCTCCTCTCTCTATCTTTAATATTTTCTTTACCTCTTTATCTTCTCTCTCATTAATCTTTCTCTCACTTTCTTTATCTTTTCTCTCTATCTTTAATATTTTCTTTACCTCTTTATCTTCTCTCTCATTAATCTTTCTCTCACTTTCTTTATCTTCTCTCTCTATCTTTTATCTTTTTCTTTACCTCTTTTACCTTCTTTCTATCACTATCTTTATCTCCTCTCTCTATTTTTTACCTTTTTCTTTATTTCTTTACCTTCTTTCTTTACCCTTTCTCTATCACGTTCTTCACCAAATCTCTTCCTCTTTTCTCCTTCGTTCTGATTTTTCTTTTCCTCATTTTCTCCTTCCTCCCTTTTTCGTTTACTTTCTCCCAATTATTATTATTATTATTATTATTATTATTATTATTATTATTATTGTTATCACTTATTTTTATTCTTTCTTTCTTGCTTCTTCTTTATTTCTTTGTCCATTTTAATTATTTTGCATCCATTATATTCACCGCAAAAATCATTCCTTTTTATATAATTATTTTCCTTCAGTCCTCCTCCTCCTCCTCCTCCTCTTCCATTACCGTCCCTCCATCATAAAACTCTCTCTCTCTCTCTCTCTCTCTCTCTCTCTCTCTCTCTCTCTCTCTCTCTCTCTCTCTCTCTCTCTCTCTCTCTCTCTCTCTCCTGTATTATTTCATTTTGCCGAGTGTAGGTCATCTTCAAAATACAGAAGTTTCCCCTCAAAAGGAAGTAATATTCGAGAACTTCTGAGTAGCCAACCACCAATGTATAAAAGGGCGTAATAAAATGGAGGAGTTATACGTATATAGCCCACTCACTCACTCCGTTTTCTATTTTATTTTATTGGTGGAGGGAGGGGGGTAGAGGGGATTGGACAGCCTATTATATACATGGATCTGATAGCGTTTAGGTTTCGTATTTTTTTATAGTAGTGCTTATTTCTTGTTCTGATATTCTTGGTCTATAATAATAATGATAATTCAATAATACTAATACTAATGATACGTGGTTCATCTATGGATTTTATTTTTCTTTTATTTTTACTTCTTTCTCTGCTTTACTTTTTTCTTTATTTTCTTCATTTTTTCCTTTGTCTTTTCTTAATCTTACCTTTTTTATTTTCTTTTAGTCATTCTCTTTCCTTTATCTTCTCTGCTTTATTTTCTTCATATTTTCTTTTCCTTTTCTTCTTTTCTTCATATTTTCTTTTCCTTTTCTTCTTTTCTTCATATTTTCTTTTAACTTTTTTTTCTTTTCTTTTTCTCTGACATTCTTGGCCTAAACTACTAAAACTACTACTACTACTACTACTAATAATAATAATAATAATAATAATAATAATAATAATAATAATAATAATAATCTAAACAGTATAAACGAAAAAATAATTAATTCCTGCTTGTTTATCATCTAAGTTATATGATATTTGTCGTGTGTTGTGAGGTATATATATTTTCCCACCCCTTCCAGTATTTCTTTCAGTCATTCGTTAATATTTTCGTCCTCTCTCTCTCTCTCTCTCTCTCTCTCTCTCTCTCTCTCTCTCTCTTTGGGGGCACTTTCAAGGCGTCTACGTAATCAAATTTGAAAGTCCCTACTAATTAAATTCCAAGGGCTTATTCCATTTTATATTATACCTTCATTTTATTTATATTTTTACTCCTCGCATTTATTCACTCATCTATATTTCTCAATTTCGCTTTGCGGGGGAAGGGATTAAGTTATTTTGAATTTCACTCACTTATCGCTCTCACATTTCTTTATTTCTACGTTTACTTCTTGGATTTATTGATTCACTGACAGACTTCTTAATTTTCCCCGCAGTGTTGCATCTCTTTCTATCTTCTATCGATATGTTCATGCTGGCTGCTCTTCTGAACTTGCTAACTACATGCTGCACACGACTTTCTACTCTAGCTCATCTATATGCTGTCCAAATCCCTTATGCAGGAGTTAACCAGCATCTTCATTCTTTCATCTGATACTGCTGACTTAATACCTCACACACCTTTCTACACTTGCTCATCCCTATCCTGTCCAAATCCCTTATGCATGAGTTAACCAGCATCTTCATTCTTTCATCTGAACCTGCTAACTGAATACCTCACACACCTTTCTACACTTGCTCATCCCATCTTCATTCTTTCATCTGAGCCTGCTAACTACAAGCTGCACACGCCTTTCTGCTCTAACTCATCCCTATGCCATCCAAATCCCTTATCTAAGAGTCAATCAGCATCTTCATTCTTGCATTTGAACCTGCTGACTACATGCTGCACACGACTTTCTACTCTTGCTCATCCCTCTACTATCCAAATCCCCTATGCAAGAGTTAACCAGCATCTTCATTCTTTCATGTGAACCTGCTAACTACTTGCTGCACATGACTTTCTACTCTTGTACATTCCTATCCCGTCCAAATCCCCTATGCAAGAGTTAAGCAGCATCTTCATTCTTTCATGTGACCCTGTTAACTGCATGCTGCACACAACTTTCAACTCTTGCTCATCCCTATACTCTCCAAATCCCTTATGCAAGAGTTAACCAGTATCTTCATTCTTTCATCTGAACCTGCTAACTACTTGCTGCACACGACTTTCTATTCTTGTTCATCCCTATGCTATCCAAATCCATTATGCAAGAGTTAACTAGCATCTTCATTCTTTCATCCCTTCCGCTGATAAACTCTGCAATAGCCTCTCTTAGTCTGTATTTCCTCCTGCCTATAACTTCAAGAGGAGAGTATCAATACACCTCTCCTTCAGCAACTAGCCTCTCATTCTTTTCTCTTTTACTGGAGGGCTTTTTTTTGTGTTATTTTATGTTATTTGCCCTTGAGATGCCTCCCTTGCTGTATTGAAAAAACCCTCGTATTTATCTATCTCACTATTTCTCTTTGAGGGGGAAGGTATTAGATCGCTCCCCTCGCCCTTTTTTGTTGGCCAGAGGATACAACACAGCGGGATCAGACTCGAGTGGACCCCAGCCCCGCCTCGTTCCCCCTCGGCTCTCTCGGCCCTGAACAACGCAATATAAACAAACTATTCCGGGCAGCGAGGAGGGAGAGCCAGCCACGTACGCCCTTATATACATACACGGGATAAAGAACTAGTTTGATACCCTGTGGCGACTCTTGAAACCTGAATCTAGTGTCTCTTGTCATCTGAAGGGCTGCGTCTGGCTCTCTTTTTAATTTATCCTCACATTCCGCAAGTAAGCTTAAGGGGCGAAAGCTGCACATAATATGATCTAAACGAGAGGCTGGATAATGTCACTCTACCAACCTCCGTCAATATACAGTGTCTTTTCCTTGTGTTTTCCTCTCCTAATAGCAGTTTATTAACGCTGGGAAGGAAGACAGCGCCGTGGGTACCTACTGCTGTTACTGTTTGCTTTTTTTTATAGCAAGGGAAGCAATTCAAGGGTACAAAAAGTAATTATGGGGAAAAAGAAAGCCCACTAAATATTGCCCCCATAAAAGAGTTTAGAAGAGGGCCCAAAAGAGAGATCAATTTCGGGTTACTACTACTACTACTACTACTACTACTACTACTACTACTACTACTACAAGGAATTCATATTGCAGAGAACGTTTTTATTTTGTTCAATCTGCTTTCCTCTTGTTTGTCACACACACACACACACACACACACACGTCTTTTCACCAAGCCTCCAAGAAATCCAATATGCTAACACAATTCCAACACTATGACAACACCACTATCACTAAACCAATCAGTGCATATACCACCACCACCACCACCCTCCGGTCCCACACAAATCCCTATCCTATATATTGGAGACCGAAGAATCAGTTTACTGGGGGACTGACAGCGCTAACCAGGCGGACAACAAAAACTACTGATGTTGCTTCGGGCGTCTGCGTTATGATCAAGTATTGTCGAGAGGGAAAGGCTGCCAATCCGCCCTGTCTCCTTGTCGCCGTGGAGATGGGACGATGAATAGGTTATAGGACGCGGTGGAAGAGAAGGAGGAAGTAGAGGAAAGAGACTTAGGAGAGAGAGTTAGGAGATGATGGAAAGGAGGAGAAAAGCACATATAGAAAAAGAAATAGAAAAGAGTTTCAAGGAGGAGAAGAATGAGAGACAAGAAGAGGAAGAGGAAGAGGAAATAGACTTAGGAGAGAGAGTTAGGAGATGATGGAAAGGAGGAGAGAAGCAGATATAGAAAAAGAAATAGAAAAGAGTTTCAAGGAGGAGAAGAATGAGAGACAAGAAGAGGATGTAGAGGAAATAGACTTAGGAGAGAGAGTTAGAAGATAATGGAAAGGAGGAGAGAAGCAGATATAGAAAAAGAAATAGAAAAGAGTTTGAAGGACGAGAAGAATGAGACAAGAAGAGGAAGAGAAAGAGGAATAGAAAATAGACTTAGGAGAGAGTTAAGAGATAGTGAAGAATAGGAGGAAGAGAAAGGCAGATGCAGAAAAAGACGACGAGGAGAAGGAAAAAGGAAAGAGTTTGAAGGAGGAGAATAATGAGAGACAAGGAAAAGAGGAAGAGGAAGAGGAAATAGACTTTGGAGAGAGAGAGTTGGAATTTGGTGAAGAGGAGAAGGAGGAGAGACGCAGAAGAATAAAAGAATGATCAGAAAAAGGAAATAGAAGAAAGTCCGGAGAAATTACAAATAGCTGGAGGGTGGGAGACAAAGAAGAGGAGGAGGAGGAGGAAGAGAAAACAAGACATAGAAGAGAGTTAGGAGATTATGATAAAGGGGAGGAGTAGGAGGAAGAGAGACAGAAAAAAATAAGAAAGAAAAAAGAGGAAATAAGACATAGGAGAAAGTTACAAATATGATGATGATGATGAGGAGGAGGAGGAGGAGGAGGAGGAAGAGGAGGAGGAAGAAGAGACAAAGAAAAGGAAGAGAAGGAGAAAGTGGATATAAGACTTAGATTAGAGTTAGGAGAGGGCGATAAAGAGGAAGAGGAGGAGGAGGAAGAGGAAAATGGCTGAAGAAGAAGAGGAAGAGGAAACAAAACGAGGTGAGTTAGATATTGCTGAAGCGAAGAAGAAGAAGCATGAGAGAGAGAAAAAGAATGAATATAAGAGACAGACGAGGAAGAGAAGGAAACAAGACACGGAGGACGATAATGAGGAGGAGGAGGAGAAAGAGAGAATAAAAAGGGAAAACGTATAACAAGATTTAGAACGAAGGAAGTGGTTGACAGACGAGAAAGAGGAGGAGAAGGAAATGGAGAGAAAAAGGGAGGAGAGGAGAGGTTTAAGAACGAAGGGACAACAGGAGGAGGAGGAGGAAGAGGAAGAGGAGGAGGAGTATGGAAGAAAGAAAGAGAATTAGAAGGTAAGAAGGAGGGAAGAAACAAGAAAGCGAAATGCAATAAAAGAAGGAGGAGGAGGAGGAGGAGGTCAAGGACAGAGTAAAAAGAGAGAGAGAGAGAGAGAGAGAGAGAGAGAGAGAGAGAGAGAGAGAGAGAGAGAGAGAGAGAGAGAGAGAGAGAGAGAGAGAGAGAGAGAGAGAGAGAGAGGTGCAAGAAGAGAAGGATAACTAAACAAGACAAACAAAGGGACTGGAAAAGAAGACGAGGGAAAGGAAGAGGAAGAGAAGATTAGGAGGAAGAATAGGAGGAGGAGAAGGAGGAGGTAAGAAGAACTGGAAAAGAGAACATAACATAAAAGAAGAGGAAAAAGCTAAAAAGTGAGGAAAAGAGGAAAAAAGAGGAAAAAAGTAAGAAGTGTCGAGAGAACATGCGGAGAGAAGAGGAAACAAAAAGGAAGAAAAAGATAAAAAGAGGAAAGAAGAGGAAAAGAAGATAAGAAAATGAGAGAACATACGAAGAAAAGAAAAGAGGAAAAACGGGAAGAGGAAAGAAGAGAATGGGAAAAGAGGGAAAACGGGAAGAGGAAAGAAAGAGAAAGGTAAAGAAGGAACGAAACGGAGAGAACGTAACCTTGGAGAAGAGGAAAGAAAGAGGGAAGGAAAGTAAGAGGAAGGGAAGGGAACGTACCATCCTGAGGCGAGCCGGGCGAAGGTGAATCTCTTCTAAACCCCGAGCGAGCGGTGGAACTCGAGGAAGACGAAATATATGTGTTTGGGGACCTTCCTGCATTACTGGGTGACAGGTTAGTACGGGGGAGGGGGGGAGATGACCACGACACACGCCCTTACTGACTGACTGACTGACTGGGTGAGTGAGGGACTGAGTGACTGGATGACTGACTTCCCCACTGACTGACTGACTGGTTTACTGAATGACTGAGTGAGTGAGTGAGTGACTGGCTGGCTAGCTGGCCGAGTGATTGACTGAGTGACTGAGTGACTGATTGACTAAATGACTGACTGGCTGACTGAGGGACTGGTTGATTGGCTAAGTGGCGAATTGACTAGCTGGCTAACCGACTAACTGACTGACTGGCTGACTAACTGACTGACTGACTACTGGCTGACTAACTAACTGACTGACTGACCGACTAAGTAGCTGGCCTATTGACTGAATGGCTTACTGTCTGGCGGACTGATTTACTGACTGACAAACTGGACTTCTAACTGACTGGCTAAATGACTGGCTGACTAACTGACCTAGTACCTGACTGACCTACTGACTGACTTACTGACTGACAAACTGAACTACTAACTGACTGACTGACTGACTAACTTACCTACTGATTGACTTACTGACTGACAAACTGAACTATTAACTGACTGACTGACTGACTGAGTTAATCACTTTTCCTGCGCACTGACTGACATATCGCATTACCTAATACGCCCGCGGGGAGCTCTCTGGTTGACGTTAATGACTGCGTTCTGTATGATAAGGATAATGATATGACTTTTAATACACATGCAAGTAATAATAATAATAATAGTAATAATACTAATACTAATACTAATAATGGTGGTGGTGGTGGTGATGGTTGTAGTAGTAGTAGTAGTAGTAGTAGTAGTAGTAGTAGTAGTGGTAATAGTAGTAGTAGTAGTAGTAGTAGTAGTAGTAGTAGTAGTAGTAGTAGTAGTAGTAGTAGTAGTAGTAGTAGTAGTAGTAGTAGTAGTAGCAGAGGACGAAGAAGATAAAGTAAGAGATAGGAGTCGATTATAACAACAACAACAACAACAAGACCATCATCACCACCACCACCCCCAACAACAACAACAAGGCTCAAAGTCCCGGCCCTTAACAATACACGCCACGCCATTCTGAGCCTCCGTGGAAAGTGTGACGAAGCGTAACGGAAGAAAAAAAAAAAAGTGTGGAAAGTTAAAAATAATTAAGGCAAGGCAACTCAGGCCAGGTAAGGGAGGCGGAAGGTAAACAGAGGGACAGGTAATTAGGGAAGGTAAAGTTAACTAGATCAGAAAAGGGGAAATTAATTAGGGGTAGCTTAAGGTAAATAGCTGTGTTAAGGTGGCGCTAAAGAGGTGAGGGAAGGTAAGGAAAGGTTAGGAGATTAGAAAAAAGGGAAGGACAGGTATTGAGACAGGCCGCAAGATAAGGGAAGGTAAGAAGGGATTGGGAAAGGTATGGAAAAGGTTAAGCGGTGTGATAAGGTCGCTAAAGAGGTGAGGAAAGGTAAGGAAAGGTTAGGAGATTAGAAAAAAGGGAAGGACAGGTATTAAGACAGGAAGCAAGGTAAGGGAAGGTAAGAAGGGACTGGGAAAGGTATGGAAAAGGTTAAGCGGTGTGATAAGGTCGCTAAAGAGGTGAGGAAAGGTAAGGAAAGGTTAGGAGATTAGAAAAAAGGGAAGGACAGGTATTAAGACAGGAAGCAAGGTAAGGGAAGGTAAGAAGGGATTGGGAAAGGTATGGAAAAGGTTAAGAGGTGTGATAAGGTCGCTAGGGAGGTGAGGGAAGGTACGGAGATTAGAAAAAGGTAAGGCCAGGTAAAAAGAAGTGAGGGGAGGGGTGAAAAAATGAGACGAGGAGAGTTGATGAAAGGTAAGGAGATAATTGAAGGTAAGGAGAGGTAAGGTGAGATCAGAGTACAGTTAAGGAAAGGTAAGTAAAAAATAGGTAATTGGTAAAGAGATAATGACACGATGATAAGAAAAGTTGATGAAAGGCAAGAAGATAATTGAAGGTAAGGAGAGGTAACGTTAGATTAGGGAAAAGTTAAGGAAAGTTGAGTATAAGAGTAGGTAATAGGTAAAGAGATAATGACATACGATAATGAGACGAGGGAAAGTTGATGAGAGGTAAGGAGATAATTGAAGGTAAGGAGAGGTAACGTTAGATTAAGAATAATTAAGGAAAGGTATATATAAGAATAGGTAATAGGTAAAGAGATAAGGACATACGATAATGAGACGAGGGAAAGTTGATGAAAGGTAAGGAGATAATTAAAGGTAAGGAGAGGTAACGTTAGATTAAGAATAGGTAGGGAAAGTCAAGTAGAAGAATAGGTAAAGAACAAAAACGAGACGAGGAAAGGCAAGGAAACGTAAGGAGATAATTATTGAAGGTAAGAGATAACGTGAGATTAGGGAGTAGTTAAGGAAAGGTATATATAAGAATAGATAAGGAACGAAAATGAGACGAGGAAAGGCTGTGTATGCTAGAAACACAACCAAGACACACAACCACTATCACCATCATCAACAACAACAACAACAAAAACAACAACAATTACCTTAACCACCACCACCGCTACGATCGTTACCACCACCACTACCGCCGCCGCCGCCACTAAGAAAAAGAAGAAGAAGAAAAACAAGAAGAACAAGAACAAGAGCAACAACAAGAATACCACCACCACCACCACCACCACCACCACTGCACGTTCCCAGTCAACCGTGTAGTTCAAAGTCCAAACAAATGCTCAATATTCAGAATACCATTGCCTCGGTCTTTGGGAGGGGGGATAGCGGAGAGCACCGTGCACAAATATACGTACGAACAAACATTCATACATTCATACATCGCTCATACACCGATGCATGTATGAACTTCCACCCCTTGTACATTCATTTATACAACAGCACTGAAGTTAGAATGAATGTTGAGCGTATCTTCTGCCTATCACATCAAGTTCTGGAGGACGAAAAGAAATTGATTGGGTTCATGGTGCAGACAAATGGCCACACTACCACCTGGGTCATACAACTACACCCTGGAAATGCCCACGACTCGTACGAAAGCCTTTAAAGTGTTTAAGAATAGAGTAAAAGTTTCCTTTCCTTTATCCCGCTAATGACCAAAGCACAATACCTCACTCACGACCGCTTACAAAGAGGACGTATTACCTCTGCTCTCATATTTCTCTCACCTCTATAACATACATTCTTAATCCCTACATCTCTGCTAATCATAAACCTTCATTCCTTCTCTTTATCTCATTCTTAAACAAAAATAAAATACCTCATCCACGACAGTTTACAGAAAGAACGTCTTACCTAACCTAACCTAACCTTGCCTTGCCTTACCTAACCTAACCTAACCTAACCTAACCTTGCCTTGCCTTGCCTTGCCTAACCTAACCTAACCTAACCTAGCCTTGCCTTGCCTTGCCTAACCTAACCTAACCTAACCTAACCTTGCCTTGCCTTGCCTTACCTAACCTTACCTTACCTTGACTCGTCTTGCCTTACCTAACCTTGCCTTGCCTTGCCTTGCCTTACCTATCCTCCCATCCCTTACCTTATCTTCCCTTCCCTCTCCTCTAACCTAACCTAACTCCCGTATCACCTCAGCTCTCTTCCTTTCCTCACCTCCATAACAAGCATCTCTAGCATCCCACAATAAACGTACCAAACACGAACATCCTCCTCCTTCCCTCTGTATCTATTCCTTGCCGAGCGCTCCTGTATCACCTCAGCTCTTTACCTTTCCTCACCTTCATAACAAGCATCTCTAGCATCCCACAATAAACGTACCAGACACAAACATCCTCCTCCCTTTCCAATGTATCTATTCCTAGCCGAGCACACAGTTTCTCCGCGAGTGTTTACAGTAAAGGGGCGTCACCTCGCCACCTCCTCCTCCTCCTTCTTGAGTCCAATCCCACACTGCAGAGGAGACGCTAACTCGTTTTACTCGGGGTACGCGGCGGGGAAGGAGACGAGCTGGCGAGATGGCTGACTGTATGGCTTGCTGACTGACTGGCTGGGTGTATGGCTTGGTCCGACTGGCTGGTTGGCTGACTGGCTGGCCACTCAAGGGACGAAGGCATTACAAGGCCAAAGACACGTGTTTGCACTCTCGCCGCAGGGAAATTGAAGTCCTCGAGAAGGGAAGAATCGTGAACTAAATTTGATTGCATTATTTTTTGGGGCCAATTTTGTTTTGGAGAAGTGGCGTGTTGTTTTGTATATATTTACTAATTTTTCAGTGTAATATTGCTTTGTCTTCTATGCTGAAAAGAGAAATTGAAGTTCTCGAGTAGGGAAGAATCGTGAACTAAATTTGATTGCGCTCTTTTTTGGCCACTTTTGTTTTGGAGAAGTGACGTGTTGGTTTCATATATTAACTCATTTTTCAGTTTAATGTTGCTTTGTCTTCTCTGCTGAAAAGAGAAATTGAAGTCCCCGAGATTCTGGAACTAAATTTGACTGCGCTCTTTTTTGGCCACTTTTGTTTCGGAGAAGTGGCGTGTCGGTTTTCATATATTTACTCATTTTTCAGTTTAATATTGTTTCCTCTTCGCTGCTGTAAAGACAAATTGAAGTGCTTGGGTAGAATCGCCAGCTAAATTTAATTACTCTATTTTTGGAAACTATATAATTTTGAGCAAGTAGCGTTTTTTTTTTTTTGTTTTTTTTAGTTTTACCTCGTTTTGTCTCTATATCGGAAAGGCAAATTGAAGAAAAGGAGGATGAGTGGGTTTCTCGATAGTCCCGAGTCCCTTTTCATTGTTTTTATATTGAATGCAAAACTTAGTGTGGCTGACAGGGTAGTGGATAACGATATTTTTTAGTCTGTTCCTTGTCTGTTTGTTTTTTACAGCAGAGGAAGAGTTCTTGGTAAAAAAAAAATAAAGATGAAAAAAAAGCCTGCTCCTGTAAATGAGTAATAGGTAAGATAATAGTTTGTAATAATAGGTAATAGGAAATAGCAAGTGATACATAATGGGTGGCTAAAGACACGTGTTAGTCCCCAGAAACGACAGCAAAAATCTACGTGGTGTTTGGATGGATTCGGTAACAAAATCGGATTCGGCAACAAAATCCGATAACTCCTTTTTACTTTTATTTATTTATTCGTTCACTTATTTACCGATCAATCTATTTTCGGCATCTGTATTCATTAGGGAAGCGGAATCTTGCGCTCATATTTATTTTTAATCTATTTATTTATTCATTTATTTACTGATCTATTTCTGGCAACTGGTAAGTGATATGTAAAGTAGGCTAGCCACGTGTTGATCCCCAGAAACGACAATAAGAATCTACGTGGTTTGAATGGATTCGGCAACTAATCGGATTCGGCAACAAAATCCGATAATTCCTTTTTCTTTATTTATTTGAATGTTTGTTTATTTACCGATCAATCTATTTTTAGCATCTGTATTCACTAGGGAAGCGGAATCTTACGCTCATATCTATTTTTTCCTTTTATTTTTTCTAGTTTATTCATCAACGTTATTTATTTACCTATCATTCTATTTTTAGCATCTGCATTCACTAGGGGAGCAGAACCTTGCACTCATATTTACTTTCTATTTATTCTTATTTCTTTATATATTTGCCTATCTGGCTATTTCTGGCATTTACATTCACTAGGGGAGCGGAATCTTGCAACCATGTTATTTTTACCCTCACCAACGGTAAGAAGGATATATTTTCGATGCAGCTAGTTAATTTGTTTGTCTGTCAGTCTATCATACCTTCGCCAACGCTAAGAAGGATATATTTTCGATGTGATCTGCTTGTTAGCTTGTCTGTCCGTCTATTGCACCTCCGCCACTGTTAAGAAGGTAATATTTTCGGTGAGGTCTGCTTGTTAGTTGTCTGTCAGTCTGTAAGAAGGATCACGCAAACTGAGATCGACATTATAACATACAAATTCATACGGAAACATTCTAAGGTAGTAAATAGGTAAGTAAGGTTAAATAGGTAATGTTAAATAGGTAAATAATAGCCTAGGATAAGTAAATGTTTCAAGCTAATCAAATTTTATGGAGAAATAAGATAAAAACTGACGATAATGGCGAATGAATTGAATAAACTGACTTAATTAATATGGAAAAAACCCTGACTGACTAAACAGCTGACTAAATAAATGTGAAAAGAAGCATGAAAGAATGAATAAATATACTACACCATTATTTTTCAGACTTGGTAACAATCATATTCAAACAGTAAACAGCGACGAGGGACAATAAGCTAACTAAACATCCTCACATCGTTATCTTTGAATTCGATGCTATTTTCATTTATCCCAATACTATATAAGAGAATCGGATGAAATAGAGAATAAACAGATCCTACGTTGTTCGCATCTGGGACTTCGATAGTGAGGGGAGAAGAATAAACAAAATAACAGAACTATAGACACTGTGTTTATATGGTGCTCGGTCAGTGGTCCCATTAGCATAAAAAATAATCCACAATCAACAGCCTTGCATTGTATTATCTTTATTTAATGTTGTATGCCGTCAATGGTTTCAATAGTAAAGAGGGGAGACGAATAAATATGTGCAATGTTTATGATGTTTACTTTATTTGGTGTTCTATTCCGGCAAAGGTTCAAGTAGTGACGTGGGAAAAGGAATGTCAATTGTTTTTTTCGTGTTCTCTTTCCATAATGTTCCGTCCCGTCAGAGGTTCAAGTAGTAAAGAGGAAAGACGTATAAATCTGTAAGCTGTTTATGATATTCCCTTTGTTTAATGTTACGTCCCATCAGAGGTTCAAGTAGTGACGTGGAAAAAGGAATGTCAATTGTTTTTTTCGTGTTCTCTTTCCATAACGTTCCGTCCCGTCAGAGGTTCAAGTAGTAAAGAGGAAAGACGTATAAATATGTAAACTGTTTATGATATTACCTTTGTTTAATGTTACGTCCCATCAGAGGTTCAAGTAGTGACGTAGGAAAAGGAATGTGAAATAATATTTGGATTCCGCGTCTTTAATATTCCGTCAAAGCTTCCAGTACGAGAATGGGAAGACGAATTGATAAGTGAAGTGTTTATTATTTTCTCTTTATTTAATGTTACGTCACGTCAGAGGACCCAGTAAGGGAAAGAGAAGACGAATTAAATCTCTTCTCACGTAATTGACTGCTCTTTCGGCCACCTCTTCGGATTCTTTACAGGAACAGCGAGTAGCGGGCTTTTTTTTTATTGTTGTTTCCTTTTTTTGTGCCCTTGTGCTATCTCCTTTGCTGTAAAAAAAAAAAATGTTTACTGTATTGCTTCTATTCAATATTACTTCCACTCAGAGGTTACTTAGGAGGGAAGACGAGGAAATAAGTGTATTGTATATTGTTTTCTCCTAACCTAACTTAACCTAACCTAACCTAGCCTAGCCTAACCTAACCTAACCTAGCCTAGCCTAGCCTAACCTAACCTAACCTAACCTAACTAGCCTAACCTAACCTAGCCTAACCCAACCTAACCTAACCTAACCTAACCTAGCCTAACCTAACCTAGCCTAGCCTAACCTAACCTAACCTAGCCTAACCTAAGTCCCATTAAAGATTCCAGTATCAAAGAGAAGAAAAAAAGAATTAATAAGTGACTAGTTTTCACTCTCCTACATTATTATATTTCCTGAGCCTTGTAAACATGTTCGAGACAGGTGCCAACTCATTAACGTCCGTCCGTCACGCCAAGAGGAGGAGGAAAGAAAGAGAAAGAAAAAAAGAGGGAAAGGGAAAAATAAGGTAGAATAAAACTGGAAAAAAAATATGAGAAAGAAAGAAAACACCGAAATAAAACGGAAAAGGAGAAGAAATGGATAAAAACAAATCAGGGAAGAGAGAGAGAGAGAGAGAGAGAGAGAGAGAGAGAGAGAGAGAGAGAGAGAGAGAGAGAGAGAGAGAGAGAGAGAGAGAGAGAGAGAGAGAGAGAGAGAGAGAGCGTGGGAGAGTTGCCAAATCTTAATACGTCTATAAAAATGCGTAAAATGAGGTTAAGTCTATAGAAGGGTTATATAATTTTTTTTTAATCAGAAGAAAATATAATAAGCGAAAAATAATAGATAGTGAGATAGATGCATAAACAAATGACTTAATACATAAATCTCTCTCTCTCTCTCTCTCTCTCTCCGTTGCATTAGTTCACCTTTCTTTTTTCGTTTCGGTTCTTCCTTTCTTATTTTCTCTCTTATTCTCTTCTTTTCCTTCTTTCTATCACTTTTTTTTCCTTCTTTGCTCCTTTTTGACGTGAATGGATTATAGGGTGTGTTTCTCAACTTGTACGCACGGTTCATATCACTGTGATGCAATACGGATGATTCAAAAGTTAGGATCCCCAATTTGTACCCAGTCTGTATGTAATTTGTACGTGAAAATCATACAGATAACTAACTAATCAAATGAATAAACAAATAACGAAAGAAAGAAGAAAAGGAAGTTAAGTAAAATAAAAGGAAACAAAGAAAGAATGAAAAAAAGGAAGAAAAAAAGGAAAAAATGAAGAAGGAGAGTAAGAAGGAAAGAAAGTAAGTAACAGATATTGAAAGAAAGAATGGAAGGAAGAGAAAAAGAAAGGAAGAAAAAAAGAAAATAGTCAAACCAAACTAGCGTAAAGGCCGGCAGTCAAATTGGGTCAGGAAGAGAAACACCAACAAACACACACACAGACAAGTTAACAGAAAAAACAGACAAAACAACGAGAACAAAAAAACAGGTCTTGGCCTGTGGCGCCGGTAGGCCTGATGGTCGGCCCCAGCCCGTTGTGGTGCAGGCAAGTGTTTATAGTGGCGGCATCTTTACTTTTCAGCATTTTCCACTTTAGACCCCTAGTTGCATAATATAAATTGTTGGGGGGGTGTTGGAGGGTCATGCGACGCCGATCTAGCACCGTTTTTGTGCTATTAACACTTGTTTATGATTGTTTTCTTCCTTTTTTTTTTTGCCCTTGAGCTGTTTCCTTTACTGTAAAAAAAAAATACAGACAGACAGAAACATGGACACACACACACACACACACATACATACACACGTCTACACATCTTCACACAGAATATTAATAGACTGATTGGAAGACACAGACACACAAACAGACAGACAGATACACACACAGATAAGGAAACCCATTGATAGACAAGGACACGCGGATAGCAAAACACACACACACACACACACACACACACGGTAAAAGATGAAATAACACTTCGCACCCTCTCTCTCTCTCTCTCTCTCTCTCTCTCTCTCCCACGCACGCACGGAAACATTTGCTTGCACTCACATGACTGTTTATTTACGACGCCCATGCACTGAAGACCAATGCCAACTCTCTCTCTCTCTCTCTCTCTCTCTCTCTCTCTCTCTCTCTCTCTCTCTCTCTCTCTAAAGGCAATAACAACACAGAGAGAGGAACAGACAGAGAGACAAAGAGAATTACCATCAACAAAACACACACACACACACACACACACACACACACACACACACACACACACACTTGCGTTAGTCTTGATTAATAACTCTACGTACCTTTCATCTCATATACGTATCATACACTTCAATCTAACACACACACACAATATTCTTTTTTTTTTTAAGGGCAATCTCTCTCTCTCTCTCTCTCTCTCTCTCTCTCTCTCTCTCTCTCTCTCTCTCTCTGAACAGTGTGCCGTAATATAGGTTTGGCTCAAGACTATCAGATCCGGGAATCAAGTCAAATCCCATTGTTTCCCATCCCCTAAGGCCATTCGAACCTACGCAGCTCTATCTCACAAGGGTATTAGGTATTTCCGGGAAAGCGATTGCCATAGGAGGAGGACTGGAGGGAGGGATAGGAGGATAATAGGAGAGGGATGTGGGTCAGGAATGAAGAATGAGGATGGAATAGGAATCAATGGGGAATAGGCTGTTTATAGACGATAGGAAATGAGATGGAGGATGTAGACGGCTTGAGTGAGTGTGGAATGATGAAAGACGAGGCAAAGGGAATGAGGTAGAGAGGTAGAGAGGATACAGGGTGAAAGAAGAAAAGTAAAATTGGAGTGAGTAAAGATAGGGAGGAGACAGAGATAATAAAAAATGAATAAGATAAGATTAATAATAACACAGGGACAGGAAAGGACGGTACGATTTTTATATGAATACTCCATTTTTGTAATAAGCCCAAAGCTGAGGCGAACATCCCGTTTTCTATAGAGACGTCAACTGCAAGGGTATCAATCAAACTCCAGAAATATCTAACGTTTTGAGAATTTGAAGGGAGTCGAGATTATCATTTTCTCTCTCTCTCTCTCTCTCTCTCTCTCTCTCTCTCTCTCTCTCTCTCTGACTACGCAATTGGACCAAAAAAAGAAAGGGAAAGGAAAAAAGTCTGGTCGTCACGAAATTTCTTGTCCATCATTTTCGATATATATTTTTTTCTGATTGGATAAAAAGAAAGAAGAAATCAGAAATAGTAAAGTGAAATTGCAAGAAATAAAAGGAGAAGAAGAAGAAGTCGAAGAAGAAGAAGAAGAAGAAGAAGAAAATTAAGAAAGAAAATAGTAAAGAAGAGGGAGAAAAGGAAGTAGGCTAGAAGAAGTAGTAGTAGAAGAAGAAAAAGAAGAAAAAGAAGAAAGGAAGAAAAAAGGAAATTAAGAAAGATATAAAAAAAGAAAAGGGAGAAAAGGAAGTAGATAGGCTAGAAGTAGATGATGACGATGATGATGATGATGAAGAGGGAAAACGAGGCACGAAGAAGACTCATGATGATAATGGTGAACTCGAAAATGAGAGAAGAAAAAAGGAAATAGGAAAGAAAAGATAATCCACGAACCTTAACCCTGACATTTTCTTGACATACACTAACAGAAAGTAAAAAGAAATATTGAAATAAGATTAAATCGGAATAGAGTTGGTTTAATTAACGCCCACAAACCGACCTGAACTAGTCTGTCTGTGTAAACTACGCCTCTTCTGGTTAGACGTGGTGCGGTCCTTAATGGTTTCTTAATGGATTTATAATAGGCTTTTTCTCGCAGTGTCACCTCATTACTTAAATTGATAGGCTATTGCGCATGAGTATTCCTTAATGGTGATAAATGACAACTTAATCACCGAAAACAATCAAGAACTATATGTTGGATGTAAAACTTAATCTCTCCATCACTATGTAAATAAATGAATAAAATTAAATAAAGCAAGTAAATCAATACAAAATAGGGACTTATAACTGACCCTTTCTCAAAATATAGTTCACCTTCGTATATATATAGCCTACTCTCTCTCTCTCTCTCTCTCATTAAGTATAAAAGGCATTGAGGAAGTCACTATTTATTCTTTATATATCGAAATTTATTTACTCATCTATCTATTTATCTATTAATTTATTCCGATGTTTATTTTAGTGTTTTCAGTGGAGGGTACACAGTTTTAATCACACACACACACACACACACAGCCTGGTGATCCCCCGTCCACAAGGAATGGCCTGAACATCAATCATCAATCCCCATCGCGCCTGGTCGATCGCCACAAGGGCCATAAGGGGTCCATCAATAGCCTACACGCGCCCGCAATTAGTTTAGGAAGGGTACATTTTTTTTTCTCCTCAATGAATTACTTCCTTCGTTTCTCAGAATTATACAAGATACCCTAGTACTGTCCTTACTTATCAATATTATATAAAATAGCCTACAATTAGCTTAGGAAGGGTTTAACATTTTCTTTTCTCCTCAGTGAATTACTTCTTTCGCTTATCAAAACTGTATACGATAGCCTAGTTCTGTTCTTACTTATCAATATTATATAAAATAGCCTACAATTCGCTTAGGAAGGGTATAACATTTTTTTTTTCTCCTCAATGAATTATTTCCTTCGCTTATCAGAATTATACAAGATAGCCTAGTACAGTCCTTAATTACCAAATAGCCTAGTATCATCTTCACTTATCAAAATTATATAAAACAGCCTAATACCGTCTTTGCTTATCAATATTATATAACCCAGTAACGTCTTCACATCTCAGAATTATATGAAATAGCCTACCCCAGGGTGGCATCAGAGGTAGGCTAATTAATAACTTTTTACTTTCACGAAATCTGAATGACAAAGTTCTGAATGACAAAGTCTCTGTCACAAACACTGAGGCAAAGCGCTTCATCTTTTGGTCTATTTCCAGCACACCAAATTCCGGGAAAGAGGTGATTGTTCGCAAGTGTGTGTATTGTGAGGGGAGGACTCGCCTGGGAGACAAGGGAACGCCATCATGTAAAAGTTTTGGAGCACTGGTCTAATAAAACTGTCTCTTATTTTGCTCCTATGGGTCGTATTATAACACATTTCGTCGGCCAAGTTCACATATTTGCCAAGGCTTTCGTAGGAGTTGTGGGCATTTCGAGTAGTAGTTTTATGACCCTGGTGGTAGTTTGACCGTTCCTCTGTATCATGAACCTAAAGAAACACTCATTATAACCCGATTTACCCCCTCTTTGACCTTTAGAAATAGATGATGTGAGAATTGAAAGTGTCTTATAATACCGACCTATATTACAAGCTCCGGTGCGTTTATTCCGAGAAGTGGTAGTTTGACCGTTCCTCTGTATCATGAACCTAAAGAAACACCCATTAGAACCCGATTTACCCCCTCTTTAACCTTTAGAAATAGATGATGTGAGAATTGAAAGCGTCTTATAATACCGACTTATATTACAAGCTCAGGTGCATCTATTCCCAGAAGTGTCACCACCCATGAGACACAAATCAATATCAGGAGAGGATCATATTGGAAGAGGGATGCGGTAAATTAAAAACAAAAGAAACACGTGGTAACTAAACCATCACGAAGTCTATTCATAAACCACTTGTTGATTGGCTGTGAAAAAGGCCATTAATGTAGGTTCTTATCGTTTCTTTCTCCTTTTTTTTCCAACGGCGCACTTTTTGATATTTCTGTATGTAGGCTCTGAGAAAGGTTTGGAAATGCAGGCTGTTTCCAATATATATTTTTTTGTTATCTTCTGTCCATTGGCGTCATTACTTACGAGATGACTGTTGGTAGGTTCTGAGAATTGTGTCATATGTAAGCTATTTTCATTATTGTTTTCCTTCATCCACTGACGGGATTACTACGGAAAAAGAAAGCTGGGGTATACATTGATTAAATAAATAAATGGTAACCTTTATGTTTAAATAAGACAAACTGTTAGAAGAATAAAAAGATAAAACATCATCAAATTAGTTAGAGGTGAAAGCAATAAGAATAATGCAAAATATAAAATGATTTCAAACAGCTAATTAATACCGGAGATGCAATGCTTTATAGAAATTGAATAAACGCAAAAGATAATTAAACGAAAAAAAAAAAAACTATGGATAATCTCAATTACCTAAGTGAAAGCAATAAATAAGATTCAGATGACGTCGATACAGCATAAATATACAATGATTGCAAAACTGTCAATTATTAATACCGTAGATGCACCGGCTTATAGCAATCTAATAGCGGACACATTGTAACATAACAGCAAAATGCAATATGGGAGATGGAAGGGTTTATGCCGGAGGGAGGTGCAACGGTGTGAAAAAATATATAAATGTGTAAAAAGGAAATATATAGCATGGGTGTAACCGTTCTGGGGGGAAGGGAGGAGGGGGGAAGAGGAGGGGAAGGCGGGAAGGGGTGAGGGAGGAGGTGGGAGAGGAATGGAGGGGAGGATTCACAGTTCAAAAAAAGGAGTATATTTAAAAACTGTCACTCCACAAAAGGGAATTTATATCACTGGACTGAGATACGAATGCCTTTTTTTTTGGGGGGGGGAGGGGTCACCAATATATCACCGGGATGTTCCAATTTGTACGCACGATTCATATAACTGGGCTTTGACACGAAATAGATAGGGTATAGTCACTAATTTGTACGCACGATTCAAATAATTGGGCTGTGACACGAGATAGACAGGGAATAGTCACTAATTTGTACGCACGATTCAAATAATTGGGCTGTGACACGAGATAGACAGGGAATAGTCACTAATTTGTACGCACGATTTATAGTATCACTAGAATGACACTGGAATTATTTATAGGGTATGTTCACCAATTTGTACGCACCATGGAGGTATTATGGGAGGAGCCGCCATGACGTCACGAACGCGAAGCCAACGCGCTATTGGTCCGCTGTCTCCCCACCCCCCTTAGACTCAAAACATATATCAGCTGATCCAGTAGACGCATTGAAAGTGCATACAATCCCTGCCTTTTCTGAGTGTAGGTAGGAACAACCCCTCACATAACTATTGCTTAATGACACTTTCATAAGCAGGTCTGGGTGCGAGAGGGATTTAGGGGTCTGAGTGAGCTCCTGATCTCCGTCCAAGGGCACAATGCATTCATGCTAGAAATCGAGCAAATAGGGTACTGGGATTTATTTGAAGGAGCCAATAGAAGCGCCGAAGTCTTCCTCAAACTATATTTAGTATTAGTTAGACCTCATCTTGACTATGTGGTTTAGTTCTGGTCACCTGGATATCAAAGTGTTAGAATCGGTGCAGAGGAGGATAACGAAGATGATTCAGGGGTTGAGAAACTTGCCATACGAGGAAAGACTCAAACAGTTAAACTTGCATTCTCTAGAAAGGCGAAGGGTGTGGAGACATGATCGAGGTTTATAAATGGATGAAGGGCTTTAATAAGGGGGATAATTATAAGGTTTTGTTGGTAAGAGAACCGGTAGGACACGAAGTAATGGGTTTAAACTGATAAATTCAGATTCAACAGGGACATAGGCAAAATTGGTTTACTAACAGAGTGGTTGGTGGATGAGTGGAACAGGTTTGCAGCCACGTGCTGATTGCCAAAATGGATATCAGGAAAACTGTGAATAAAAATCTGGAATGTTCGGTACGAGACCTCAGTGAATGTTTCCTGAAAATGATAATATACGGATATTTTATTATATGTTTACCATCATCATCACCATCTTGTATGCAATTTAGACTTCGATATCTCAGTTTTAGGTCTTCGTTCACTATATTTTCCTATAGAATAATGCAGATAATAACAGTGTTGAAGTTAAAACAATATTCTACACTGCAATCTCTCTCTCTCTCTCTCTCTCTCTCTCTCTCTCTCTCTCTCTCTCTCTCTCTCACGCACACACACACACTCCATGGCAACGAACATCCGTCGAAAAAATAAATCATGTTGTCTGAGAAGAATTATAAGATGGATGTGCATGCAAGCAAATATTCAGAGCGGTGTAAATAAGATTATCTCGCAAGCAAAGCGCCAAGGTAAATAAATAAATAAATAAAATAATGAAAAAAGTTAATAATGAATGAAGAAAAGAAAGAATACTAACAATAATAAGTTAATGCAGGCTATCAATGGAAGGAGAAAAAAACCACAAAGAACTAAGAATATGAAAAAAGAGAAAAGCTGAAAATATTGAGTTAATGAATCAAAGGAAGGAAAAAAAAAACAAGAAAAAAAGGACAAACAGGAAGAAAGGAAACTGGTGAAAATAAATTAACGAATCAATGAAAGAAAACGAAAAAAAAAACGACTCCATGATAGAAGGAAATAACGAAGGAAAGAATGAGAAAGAGAACTGAAGAAGAAGAGAGAGAGAGAGAGAGAGAGAGAGAGAGAGAGAGAGAGAGAGAGAGAGAGAGAGAGAGATGCATTATTTAATTAAGGAACGTGACCAGGTGGGGGGGATATCGTGACCATGAGGGGACAGGTACTCGGGGCCGCGTGCAGGTAAGGATCAATTAGCGAGCGTGAGCCATGCCACGTAACCATCCCAGGTGAGTTTGAGGCGGGTGATGAAACGCTGCCCCGGCGCGCACCTCTGCACTTCTTGACTTTTGGGGTTAGGTCATTGGTATCATGTAATTATCTATTTGTCCCACCAGCTTTTACATATGCTCGATATAAGACACACACAAAATAAATAAATAAATAGGATAGCTGACGAAAAGTGAAAAAAGTGAAATGAAACTAAGAATAGATAAATGAACAAAAAAATAAGTGTGTAAATTAAAAAAAAAAAAAAAAGAAAAAAAAAAGGCAGTATTTCTTCTTTCTGCGTGTGAGGCGACGTAAAGAAAGAAGTCAGCAAATTAAATAAATCTACGTCAGTGTGCCTTGGATGCATGGGAAATTGTTAGACTGTGTAGGAAGGAATGTATTAAATAAAATGGATGAGGGGAGATACTTATTTTTTTTAAATTCCCTGATTCTATGTTAAAATGAATTAAAATTATAATTAAAGTAAAGGTCCCTATGACTATATGTTAAATAAAAAAAGGATCCTTCCTATATTATTGTTTTATTCAAATAACCTTAATGTGCACACATATATATATATATATATATATATATATATATATATATATATATATATATATATATATATATATATATATATATATATATATATATATATATATATATATATATATATATATATATATATATATATATATATATATATATATATATATATATATATATATATATAATGAAGACACTCTGATAAAAGAAGTACAATAATTGTTTAAATCATTCCTCCCTACCATGCAGCAGTACAGCCAAGAGCAGCCAAGGTGGAGGAACAACTTTGTTACTCGCATTATGTCGGCCCCTCCTAGGCCCTCAAAAAATGAGCCAAGCACGCTGCAGCCAGTCAGGTGCGCTCAATGAGGTTGAACCTGAGTGGCTGAGATGGGATGCACACCAGGCTGGTGATAATGTCAATGTCTTCATACTTGTAGTCAAGAGTAAACCGCTGCATCACCTATGAAAGAAAGATTTTATCAGTTCCATGAGTATGTGCAAACTACAATAAGTTAGTATTAGCTATGAGTTCAAGAGGCAGTTTTCCATGCTAATGAAAAAAAGGAAGTACAATGTCACATACTTTTATGCTGAAGTGTTAGCATAACAATGCAGACACACATGTAGGAGTATGCCCACTCATCATGATACCTATGCTTCTGCATCTAAAACTTTTGGCTTATTATGATATAAAATCTTGTTCCCAATGATGACTGTAACTTACCCTTGTGAGGAAGATATACATTTCCTGTTCAGCAAGTCGCCTGCCAATGCACATTCTGACTCCGGCTCCGAAGGGAAGGGAAGCGTAGGGATGGATGGGCCCAAGAGGCTTGTGTCTTAGCCAGCGTTCAGGCAGGAACTCCTTGGCTCTGGGGAAGTATGTTTCCTCCCATCCCGTCAGCATGTTCATGCTCAATACGGACCACTGCTCCAGACCAACCAACCGATCGGGAAAAAAGGAATTAATAAGTATGTATATTCTCTCTGTAGATTATTAAATTCTCTTTAACATGCACAGTAGGTTTTGCAGACTCTTATCAACCAATAAATGGGGCTATTATGTGATAAAAGGCTTTTATGGGAAACAAGATGATGGAAGGTATTTTCAGCCACTACATTAATACCCTGTGTTAAATATAATCCTTACAGAGGCTTGAATAATTACTAACATGCTTACTTACATTTTTGGGAATCACATAATTGTCCAGAATCAAATCCTTCTCTAAAGTTCGAATGGTGCCAAGAACTAGAGGAAATATTCTGAAAAAAAGAAAAGAGATGGTCCGAAAATTACAAGACAGCTATCAAATTAATGCTAAATAACGATGACAAAAAAGTTAATGGTCGCACACATGCCTGAGGGACTCCTTGATGACTGCCTTCAGGTAGGAGAGCTTGGCCAGGTGTTGTGCTGTCAATGGCCCCTCATGGCCCCTCAACACTGTGTCAACCTCTTCCTGCAACTTAGTCTGCACTGCCGGGTGCCGTGCCAATAAATACAATGTAAAGCCAATGCTGTGGGAAGTCTGTAAAAGCCATGTCCTGTTAGTTGTTTGCTTAGTATCAGGCCTAGGTAAGTACATGTACTACCCGTACTTAAGTAGCCAACACAATATCATGCATGCACTTGTACTTGCACTCGGGGTCAAACGATAATTAGTATTTGTACTTATATTTGTACTCGAACCTCAAGTACTCGACACTTAACGAGTACTTTCGAGCTCATTCAAGTAAACCGAAAAAATGCAAACGTGTGGCTAGTGTGGTGTTAGACGACCTGCCTGGGTGGAGGTGAAACCAGGGTGAGGGATTAATGAAGGTGTGTCCTAAGCCTGGGCCTTGGAGAGCCCAGGTGGCCTGCTGGACCCTGGGGTGAAGTGACACCGAGATCATGTCAAGTGACCAGGGCAAAGAGGGGTTTCCAGTTTGCCACTTGTAAAAAGCAGTGGTCGATTTCCATCAGTGAGGTGATTCAGTAGATGCCTGGAGCAGCAGGGTGAAGTGTGGACTGTGGAGCTGCTGCCCTGACTGGTTGTGGCCTCATCCAGGTTTGGAAACACTTCATCCACATTTCATCATGATTTTATCTGAGTTTTATTACCCATAAGCATCCCGATTTTACTTTGGGGTATATCATTACAATGAAGCATACCATGATATTATAAATTACATAGAGGCTACAATATACTGTGGAAACATACCTCAAGATTAAATCAGTAAAAAGTACTCGTACTTGGATTCGAGTGCACTCTATAAATACTCACACTTGGACTCAAGTACAGTTATAAAACTGAGTATTTGTACTTGTTCTTGGATTCATGATATCGTAATGCAATCGTACTTGGACTCGAGTATGATAAAATGTACTTCAACCCAAGCCTGGTAAGTATGCTAGATTTTGATTTACTAGTTTTAACATTCACATTGTTGTCTGGTTTCCAACAGAAAATCTTTACATGTTGTACTATGATGTATGATTTTGCCTTACTGTGTCTATTCCAGCTAGGATCATGTCAAGAATTAGGGTGATAACATCCTTGCGGGAGAGGCCGGGCGTCATGAGGAGGCTCTCCATCAAAGTGGCTTCCCTGTCCTCACGACCCTGGGCCAGTAGCAAGGCCTCAGTTTCTTGGATGTTGCTGTCCACCAGCCTGTGATGTAACATTATAAATTCAGGAGCAATCTTAACCTAAAAAAGGGACACACACACACACACACAGCTGAGGCATTATATTCTCTATTTTATCAAGACACATTAGGGGTGGCCGGCAGAGGGGTTAGAGGGTTAGCCACATCATCACTGCCACTCTCTCTCACTCATTGTTAAACTATTAACTATTTCTAAATACGCTCTGTATACTCTGTGTAGGGCTATGTGCATATAATTCTTTGAAGGATTCGTTTTGTGAGAACACAACAGTGAGTTTCTATACATTCCAATAAGTTGTGGCAGCATGGTTTGTGTGACGCTCTCAAGTATGGTGACAAGGACACCATGCCACTAAACTAACCTCATGGGTGGCATGGGAAATAGGTCAAAACATGATCATCTATACTGGAAAATATGTTGAGTGAGTGAGTAAGTGAGGGAGGAAGGGAGGAAGGGAGGGAGAGGGAGTAGGAGGAGAGGACTGGCTACACTGCTGCCCGAGACAGCCACCCGTCTTCCCCACGCCTAATGTGACGATAAAATGGGAATATAGTGGTGGGCAGTATAGCTTCCTTGTGTTTTTTTTTGTGTGTGTGTGTGTGTGTGTCATGCACCGTACCTTAAAAAGGCGGTGTGCTTCTCCCTGACTGTTCTGTAGGGGCGGGTTGGAAAGATCCGCCACGTGTGTACTCCGAACTCCGTCAGGTTCAGGTTGTGGAAGAGGTCGCTCACCAGCCCAATGAGTCTCATGGGCTCGGAGTCTCCGGGTAAGTCAGGTGTCAGGCAGCCCAGGCGCCGGTTCAGGGCCACAACACCCACGGCTGAAGAAAAGAAATGCTTTGATCATTTTGAAAATTGTCACCATGCAGTCATTGTGTGTGTGCCTGCCCACACTAGGCCAGTTTTTGTAGAATTATTTTGTGATAAAACTGCATAAACGACCATACTCATATCAAATTTACTATTTTTTTCATTATGTAAAAGAGAAAACTCACACTCCAGAGCCCACTTGTACAGTTCTGTCTGGAAGTCGTGGGGCATCTCGCCATGCTTCGCCTGAAAGAAAGCCATCCTTGTGGACGGGCAATGGGTTACTGCATATCATCAATAAAACTTAGTCTAAACTGAAATTGTAGTGATGCTGACCTTATAAAACACACAGACACACACACACACAAAAAAAGCTGATGGTAGAATTCTTCCCCTTCTTTCTTTACCTTTCAATGAACTCGAGGGTTATCTGGTCCACCTGCGGCAGATAGGACGCCACGTTCTTGGGCTTCATCATGGGCGTCTGAACTTTACTTCGCACACGCCACCACTCCTCGCCATTCCTGCCGTGAGAAAATCTCCCGTAAATTATGACACAAAAAAAAATCTTATTCAGTAGTTCATAATCTTTTTGTATTTGCGATTCCTTTCCCAAAACCTCAACACACGTGCGACTCCCTTGCTAACAGTTCTTTCAGTTTTATAAATATTATTTTCTCGAGAGTATAAATAAAAACGCTACAATATGACAAAAATAGTAGCCGGGGTTTTACTGTACAAACAACCAAATGAAAGGAATGTTTTGACTTACTCAGACAGAAGACCTGTTTTTCCCTCGAAGTAATCGTCTTCCATTTCTAATCTGATTTTTTTGAGTGAGAGGAAGCCGTTTCGTATTGGGTTGTCCATGGTTGCCCTTATCATGGCTTCTGTGTGGTCTGCGTTGATCACCAAGACCCCAGGAGGCATCTGCGCAGTCTCTATCCTCACTATGGGACCGTATTTATGTATCAGCCCCTCGAAAAACTTGTGTATCCTCTTTAAATTGAAGGCTGAGAAATAAAAAATATATATTAATTGACAAAAAATATATATACTTGGAAAAGCCAATAAAATGATACTACGATCAAATATATTATACTCCGTCAGCGGTGGACGAGTGGTCAGCCAAGTGGAGGAAGATTACCCACATACATGAAGGAAGCTGAGAACCACACACACACTCTTATGGGGATAATGGATAAAAAAAATAACATAGATAAACAAACAAAGTAATACTACAATATTTATTTTTTCATGTAGGACATCTATAAAGAGAAACAAGTAAAAACTCACTCATTCCTGAGGCGACCAGACTCGGGAGACATCCAAGGAGGGGGAAGGTTGGAGGTCCTGGTATTTCTCGAACCGATCTGAGAGCACCGTCCTTCCGCTTGATTTGTGGTGCTGCGTCTAGTGACTTTTGCCTCGCGGTCACCAGGCAAGGCGTGGTGAGCAGGGGGCGGCGCGCAACCCTCCACACGAGCAGCATCGCGTCCCCAAGGCCTGTTGAAGCACAGTGAGAGAAGTCCGCGGGTGTGAGACGCCCGCGGAGTTTATTGTCGAGTCCGTGGGGACGTGCTGTAAAAACTTAAGATATTTGTCTTTCTTTCTTATAATTATGAATATCTTCCGGCGGCGTCTGAGTGTGATGATCCAGTAGTAGACAACCCATTTAATTGGTGCCCATCAACCCGTATATTTCTTGCAATTATCAATGCTCCTAAAGGTGCAATGGACCATCACACTAAAAAAAAAAAGGAGTATATTCAGGAAAAAGTTAATGATGTAATGTTTTAAAGCGTACGCGCGCGCGCGTGTGTGTGTGTGTGTGTGTGTGTGTGTGTGTGTGTGTGTGTGTGTGTGAAAAGCGCGGCGAAAGAGGTACAAAATATGTCGCCCTTATCTTGAGTTATCTCTACGCTACTCTCTATCTTGAGAATTTCCGCATTGTGCGGTGGAAGAGCATCATCTCTTCGTGACATGAATTTTGATGCTTCAAGTAGTCAAGGCTTCCTCCAACAGTTAACAGTGGCCTCACTCGTTATGAGACATTTGCTTAATTAAATTTCATGATATGATTATAATTAGTCAACACACGATTAATGAACACCAGAATCATGATACCTGCTGAACCACAGCCTTGGCTGAACACCGCGCAGGTAAACACATACATGGGATACTTAGCCAATCACAGCACACCTTGAAGCAGACAGGTCTCGGTAACGTCCCAGTATATTGCCTTAATGTGGAGTGCTCAGGAAGGCGGTCGAACACCCAGCTTCCCCCTTACAAGCCCTACTAGCAAATAGCAATAAGCGATAACGACCTTGGAGATAACGACAGACGGCCAGTGGTCAATGCTAGAATGGATGCAACACGGCAACAGGCTTGACTTGTATTCTATCGCAGTTATGAAAGTTACGTACTACTGAAAAGGAAAGTGTGTGAATAATAAGATGAAAAGAGGACCGCGAGGAGGAGGACCTATAAGAAGCGATACAAAGCGTTACAGGTCAAAAGAAGAAACTTAATCACTAACGCACTTATCTGTACACTTATCTATACTTACTCATAGGGCTACAGAAATAAGACAAAACCAAAACTTTATACAAAACACCAAAGCTTGGTTTTGGTCTTGGTTCGGGAGGTAGTTGTCCCTTTCGGGTTCAACTACAGCCTTTGTAACGGCTTACTCCCTCAGGGCCAACACCCTGAAAATCGAAAAATAAAATAGAACCATTTGCAAGAGCCTGTAGAGGCAGAGATGGGGACACCTACAGGAGTCCACCCTATCCGGTGCGCACTGCCCAGGCTCTCTCCAGGAATTCCTTAACCCCCTCTATTGTTCTTCTGCTGTCTGCAGTGTACTCAGACCTAGCAAGAATTCTATCACCCTTTCTACATTCCCCTCTAGCATCCTATTCCATAATTCTGTTCCTATTTCCTGTGTTATTATTTCTACCAAACTCTGCCTATCCCTATTATACCTAGGACACTCTAGTAGCATATGTTCTACTGTCTCGTCAACCACATACGGCATACCTTGCTTCCCCCGTTTGCCCACCTATATGTCCTACTATTCACCTCTAAGGATTTAGTCCTGGCCTTGAAAAGCAGCACACACCCCCAGGCTACCATCGTAGAAGGCTTCACACTTGGGTTTGGCCTTCAACTTGTACCATTCTAAAGAACTCTTTGCCCCCACCCTCTGGCGCCAGTCTACCTCTCCTGAACTCTATCATTCACTCTACGCTTCACTTCTTTCACCTCCCCCCTAGCATCATCTCCGAGAGTGTGAAGCCCTCCAGCCCACATCTCTTCTTCCAACGTATGCTAGACTTGTTCCACTTCGTCCCCTGTCCCGCCCACTTATATATCTTGCGCGCCCACCTATTCCCACTCATCTTTCTTTGCCTGACTTTGTATCCTAAAACTGCTTTACCTATTCTTTCCTCAAAGGTGCTCCAGCCTACTTCCCCTCGCACTGCATCTACCGCCGCATACCTATTGGCACCCAGAGCCAGCCTGCCTACTTTGTTCTGTACTACCTCTAGCTTATCTAGCTCTTTGACTGTCCACCTCATGCATTCTAGGCCATACATGAGGCCTGGTACTGCCATGCCCTTCCATATCCCCCTAACTACCTCATACCTGTTAGCTCTACATCTAGCCACACTTCCTAGCCTTCCTACCCACTGATTTGCCCTAGAAATTCTATTCTGTTTGGTCCTATCAGTTCCATTTTCATCAACTATGATCCCTACGTACTTGTATGAACTTGTACGGCCTATGTTCATCTCTCCTAGCGCCCAGGTCCCTCCCTCGTCCATAGCCTCAGCATTTACTACTACTACCTGACTCTTCTCACTAATAAACTTCATATCAAAGTCCCTCCCATACTGTGCTACTACATCCAACATTTGTTGTAATTCCTCACTATCCTCACTCATGAGCACAATGTCATCTGCATACATGAGACATCCTAACCGTTCACTCCCCACCCTTATCCCATAACCTGATGCCCTCAACCTCTCTGCCAGCTCCTCTGTGTACAGCCCAAACAGTAGCAGGGGCAGCACACACCCTTGCCTAACCCCTCTATGGCTGTTGACCCACTCTGTCTCTATATCCCCTAGGTTATATACTGCCCGTGTGTTCTCATACATACAATCTATTATCCCTACTACCCTCTCACTCACTCCTATTCTAGTCAACAATCGACTTAACAGACCCCTATTTACCCTATCATAAGCTTTTTCTATGTCATGGAAAGCAAGGTATACCTTCCCTCCCGTTCCTTTCAAACTCTCAATCACCGTGTTAACTACAAACATGTTGTCCTCCCCCCTTCTGTCCTTACGAAAACCATTCTGTTCCTCCCCCATTACCCTGTTTCTTTCGCAGCATTTACTCATCCTATCACTAAGTAGACCACTGAAAATCTTTCCTATTGGGTCTGTGACAGCTATGGGCCTATAGTTTTTTAACTCTTTCCTACTCTTGTGCCCCCCTTTGTGTAGCAGTCACCCTACCTTCGTTCCATTTTCCCGGTACTTTTCCCTCTAACCAAATCTTTCTAAATAACCTACACAGCTCCTTTATTACACCTGGCCCTCCTTCTTTATAGAATTCATTAGGATTCCCATCCCTCCCTGTTGCTTTCCAAGCCTTGAGTTTCTTTACATATTCTGATCCCTTCCCTATTGAAGCAATCCCCCATATCCTCAAATATTTTCCTGCTAGATTCCAAGTGCACCTCCCATAACTCAACAGGCACAGACATCCCCGCTATCTCCTCCCAGAAGTTTCTGATTTCCCTTTTTATTTCTTCTGCCCCTTTTACTACTCTGTTTCCCACTACTATTTCTTCTACATTGGGCTGTTCCCTATTTTCCTCCCCCCTCAGGAAGGCATACCAGTCTCTTCCCCCCTCTTCTCCCTTCTCCCTGAGTTCCTCTACTATCTCCCTCTCAGTCTCTGCCCTCGCCTTCCTAATGAGTTGTTTTACCTCCCTTTGCTTGTTCCAATACTGCTGCTACGTGTTTTCATATTCTATTCTACCTGCATCACCATTCATTTCCTTCCTTAATCTCCTGGTTTTCTTATTCCTTTCTCTCTTTCCTTGCCTTTTCGACGTCTTCGTTCCACCACCTCATTCCTTGTTTTCTACCCCTTCCTATCTCTAGTATTCCTAACCTCCTCTTGGCTGTCTCATTTACTATCCTCCACATCCTGTCATTTGTTTCATCCACACTACCATCCGCTCCCCATTCTACACCTGTTAGGTCTCTTCTAAAGGCCTCCCAGTCACCCCCTCTCATGTTCCAGCGGCAGTCTTTATTCCTGTTTCCCCCCTCCTCCCTCTGGCCCTGGCTACCACAATTTAAGACCATCATATTGTGATCGCTTACTATATCTATGAGCCCCCCTTGTCTATCCACATATCCCTAACCATCCTCCTAGCCTTCTCGTTTACAAGAATATAATCAATAGCGGACTCCCTTCCCCTTTCTGCCCAGGTTACCCTTCCCTCCGCTATGGTTAAATTTAATATTTCTAAGTCATACTCCTCCACGAACTCTAATAACAATGTCCCATTTCTATTTATCTCCTCTCCTAGTATACCAATATGTCCATTCATGTCTCCCATGACAATTACTTGCTCCTGTCTATTTTCTGCTATTACCCTCCCAACCCTCTCATACTTCCTTTCGTTCTCTACCCTTGCACCCGTCCCTTCCACCGTCATGTAGCACACTACTATGATTAGATGCTCCAACCTACCCTTGTCCCTGTACCCAATTCTCACTGCTAGAATATCCTCGCTTGCCTCACTGTTACCCACATCTAGTTCCTCAAAAGTTAAGCCCGAGTCCCGTTTTATAAATAAACCTACTCCCCACCTTTCTTTGGGTTTTTACTCCTTCCCTTGGCTATAAAATTGTAGTCCCCTGACCTGACTTCTAGTCTTTCCCTCAGCTGGGTCTCGGTAACCCCCACCACATGGAAGTCCCACTCCCTCAATTCCTTAGTCATGTCCTCTAACTTCCCTACTCCCCATCCCCTAACATTTAGGCATCCCAGATGCCTCCCTTGCTCCCTTGACTCCCTCCCCTTCTGTCCTTGCCCTACACCGCTATGGTTTTTGTTCCCCTTAGGTTTGCCCTTACCCCTATCTAGGTCTAGTTTACCTCTCGGAGACCCTCCACTGCACCCTCCAGCAAGTTGCTGAGTCTATCCACCCCCTTCCTGCTAAGGTGCACTCCGTCCATTGCAAACAGCTCCCCCCGTCCCCAGAAGCTATCCCACCCGTCTAGAAACTGACCCCCCCATGCCCTCACACAGGGCCTTCACCCTGCGGTTCAGCAGGCCCATGACCCGCGAGGCCCACTCCCCCCCACACCAGGCCTTGGGCAGCACACCGGACAAGATGAATCTCCTGCCACCCTCCCTCAACCCCCCAAGGAGCTCCCTGTACCTCCTGAGCAGCTCCTCCGACCACACTCTGCCCACGTCGCTCACCCCGACGTGAACCTGACTGAACCACCAGCTGAGCAGAGACTACTTAATAGCCGATATACTAGTGTTTCAACCATTACCTCTGAAAGAAATTGAAGACAGGAAAAACTATATCACAACAATATGGAACAAAAGAAAAAAGAAAATTGAACAAAACTAAAAGACACAACAATGCCAATCAACAATCAAGAATAAGTCATAAGTGCATGGGAGCCGTTACAAAGGCAATCCCACGCCTACTACTACCACTGAACTGGGACTCCCTTAATTTAAGCTTTTCAGTCATTTACTCACCTGGTTTCGGCCCTGCACCTATTGAAATTGACCGATGGAATTTTGAGAGGCGGCGCGGTCGGTACAGTTGGCAGCCCTGGCGACCTGTAAACACCAGCACCAGCACACTCCCGCACGTCACGAGTTCGGCCCAACCCTTCCCTTCATCACGTCACGGGGCTGTTTTGACCTCCTGTGAGTGGCCCTGGACATTTGGTGGACTCAGATGCCCTACTGTGAGTGTGTGCGTGTGTGTGTGTATGTATATGTGTGTTGAAATAAAGTGTGTGTGGGTTGTGGTGTTAGGGAAAGCATTGTGTGTTTTGATGTGAAGTTTTTTTTTTTCCTTTGTGCGTGTGTTTGTGTGTGTCGATAGTGACTCATGTTGTAGGGTGTTGTTTTTAATGTAAGGAAGGTAAATGGCAGGGTGAAACAAACACTAAATTGGGGCAAGAGAAAGTATTGCGTTTAGATATGTTGGGTTCGTTTTTTTCCTCCCTGTGGTGTGTGTGCGCGTGTTGGTAGTGACTCATGTTGTTGGGTGTTGTTTTTGTATGTAGGGAAGGTAAATGGCAGGGTGAAACAAACACTTAATTGGGACAAGAGAAACCAGTGTCGCATTGTGTAGGTTCGTTTTTTCATTGTGGTTTATGTGTTGAAAGTGACTCATATTGAAAGGTGCTGTATATAAATGTAGGAAAGGCACAGGGGAGGGTGAAACAAACACTAAATTAGGATCAGAATTTCGGAGAAAAATGACATATGTTGCAATCGTTACACTACTACTAATATAAATCTGAGAATGTGTTCAAACCCCCATTGTGCTCCATTTGTTACTCTATGACTGTGAGACATGGACACTAAAAATGGTGCCCATAAAGCTTGTAGCTAGAGTAAGTTCATGGATCTTGGTCAGAGGTACTTAGTGTGGGAAAGGGGCCTGCATGGACACTTGCTCAGAGGAACCTCTAGGTACCGTATGGTGTTACAGGGTCGGCGAGGCAACGCTTCCCTCGATGTGCTTTGATTTGTTTGGTCAACATATATCACCAGTTGGAGCTGTTCTGTTATGATTTCTTGCCATGTTCAGTAGGCTTACACTTACCATAATGTTTGTTGGGCCTTATGTACTATGTAGTTCATCTAATATAAAAATATTGGTGTTGCAGAAAGTATGAGACTTCACAGTAGAGGGTTGATTAATATTATTACATATGATTGGGCATATTTCTATAGATAATCTGTAGTTGTAGATAAATGGCCAAAATTTATTTTATGATCTTACTAATACAACAATTGTCCTTAGCAGAGTGGCTCTGAGTGTAAGAAGATGCATTGCTGAGTGTCTTCATCTGTGTATTCAAAAGCATAAGGGGTAAGGGGCTATGATCCCTTAGAATTACACCCTCTAGCCACTCTTGTTATCCCGCGCCGAGCCACCACCATGCCCAACGAGCAGACACCTCTCTTGACTCGGCATCCTTCAGGTAGCCTTTGTAAAGATGAATGCACCCACCTCAGTGTTGGAATGCTCATTATTAATAGTTAACATGTGCTGGTGCTGTAATGGTTACCCTCCCGCTGCCTGGTGATGGTTAACATGTACTAGTGCTGTAATGGTTACCCTCTCCCTCTCCTGTCCTGTGGTGATGGTTAACATGCAATAGTTACCCTCCCTCTGCCTGGTGATGGTTAACATGTAGTGCTGTAATGGTTACCTCCCCTCTGTCCTGTGGTGACAGTAAACATGTAGTGCTGTAATGGTTATCCTCCCCCTGCCTGGTGATGGTTAACATGTAGTGCTGTTATGGTTACTCTCCCTCTGTCTGGTGATGGTTAACATGTAGTTGCTGTCACTGTAGTACGCCCCCTCTTATCTTGACATAATCTGCTTCCACAATTCTATGCTGTATATTTTCTTGGTGTTCCGTCGGTAAATTAAATGTCCCGGTTATGTGTCTGCACTTGCTTCTGGGAACATTTATCTCACTAGTGCACGAAGGAGTCAGGTGCAGCAAGGGTCACGTCACTTATGATCTACTCTTCTAACGCATGTAGTATAGCTCTGAACCAGACGTATAATATTCTGTTGGTGGTGGAATATGGGAAAATCATAAATGCTGAACTTTCTTACTAATTTGTTTTAAGTATTTAGTCTAAGTAGTGTATGGTTGTATGGATGAATTATTTTTTAGGTGTTCCAATAATAACACTTTTTTGGGAAGCTATGCATGGAAATCTATTACAGATCTTGAAAAAATGATTCATGGACAGTATGAACTTTAATAGGTAGTATCTGTTGTGACAAGTAATTTTTTTCATCATTTTATTTGTTTTTATGTAGTATTTATTTGTTCATTTATTCATTTGTTTTACTGCCATTTGTAAGCTTGCATACTGGGGCACTCTGTATTCATTGGGAAGTTCCCTTTGCTTGGGTTTTTGAAGATAATACTTGAGCACTAATTGTAGTATGTTAATGACTAATGCATAATAAACTGTCAGTATAGTCATTGGCATGTGCATGTGTCAACAGTTTAATGTGTTACTCTATCATTGTTTTCTTTTCAGCTGTAGTACCTGATGCAGCTACTGAGTTAGCGTAGTTGCTGGCATTGTTTAGTAAAAAGATGTGTATTTACTCAAATTTCTGAGTAGAATTTTTATTTTCATGGACGAAAATATACATCGTTGTTTTTCCACATCAAAATGAGTATGCAAATAGTGTAACCCGTCCGTTGCAATTGGCACGGATTTGGCTTTCACTGGTAGCCTGGTAACATATACTCCCAGGTCTTTCTCTGCCTCTGTGGTGGATAGTGGAGTGTTTCCCATGTGGTATTGGTATGCTGGATATCCCCTCCCAAGGTGCATGACCTTGCTTTTATCTTCATTGAATTGTAGCAGCCACTTTTTGTTCCATTCCTGTAGCTTGATGATGTCTTGTAGGAAATCCAGTCAAGGGGTTAATATGTTTTGCAAGCCCTAATTAATTTTTTACTAAGTAGTCTATTTTTGGAAAGGTGACTTGTTTGTAGTGCATGCGACCCTCCCCCCATAACACTTCATGCTTTTTTTTTGGGGGGGGGGCAGCGGGGGGGGCATTTATTAGGTTAGTTACTCCTGAGGACGGTACTTCAACATTTTTTTTCCTTGTTGGGCTATTTTGGGGCTAAGGTTTGCCATGAAGGTAATCTGCACGTAAATTGTAAGTAGTGTCCAGTGGGTAAAGAGAGGCATCACATATACATCAGTGATAAAGGTTCCTGTCACCCAGCCATGGATGCCAGAGAGGGGCGGCGGCAGACCGTGGCAACAGGGGTCATCCTGGTGGTGCTGACCCTGGAGCGACTCGCCTACTATGCCCTCGCCACAAACTTCTTCCTCTTCCTTAACAAAGTGAGTCCATGTTGCCCTCCCACGGTGCGTTTGTGTGAGCTCTTCTTTCCTCTCAGATCATTTCCTTTCAGTGTTTCAGGCTCTGTCCCAAGATTTCTTAACCCGTCCGCTGCGATTGGCACAGATTAGGCCTTCACTGGTAGCCTGGTAACACATACGTACTCCCAGATCATTCTCTGCCTCTGTGGTGGATAGTGAAGTGTTTCCCATGTAGTAATGGTATGCTGGGTATCCCCTCTCAAGGTGCATGACTTTACATTTTTCTTTATTGAATTGTAGCAGCCACTTTTTGCTTCATTCCTGTAGCCTTGTGATGTCTTCTTGTAGGGAATCCACAGTCAAGGGGTTAAAAATATCACTTGCTACACTCTCATCAGTCGTTCATCTATTATTTGGGGCTTTTACACTTCCAGCATAATTCCATTCTAGCTATTCTGTTCCCTGCCTCATCAAAGTATATCCCTCATTCTGATTTCAGTTATTCTCAGTGGTATACACGTGTTATTTTGTGATTTATTTATTTTAGCGTTGCCTTGCAGGGGCCCTGGGATGGACCACAGGCTTGGAGCTCCCTTGAGGCCATGAATGCTGTCTTTGTGCTTGCTGGTGTGTCCTACATCTCGGCACTCCTGGGGGGGTAAGTAGGAACGCCTGGCATGCTGTGGAAGTTTTTTTATTTGTTTGCATAGAAAGATCATAGTAGAGAGGTAAGGAGTGTATATTTTTGAACCTACTCAAAGAAGAATGAAAATTATATTAACCCTTTCTATTCGTGATGCAGACGTCACAGTATGGAAAGGGTCAAGAGGAAATGGAAGAGGATTAATCCTCATCTAAACCTCTCAATCCTCCTCTAAATTCCTCTTAATCCTCTTCCATTTCCTCTTTAGAGGTTTAGAAGAGGATTAAGAGGAAATGGAAGAGGATTAAGAAGTTTAGAAGAGAACTAACCCTTTCCATACGGTGACGCCATTCTGCGTTGCCGGAGTGAAGGGGTCAATGAAACTTGATGCTTGCTCTGCACAGAAAAGTTGAAGCATCAGAAGTTTTTCAAGGCATGAGAAATTTGCCATAGAGAAAAGTTGAACAATATTTATTTGGATTCTTTGGAAAGGTACAGAGTGTGGAGTAACCTGATGGAGATTATTTTACAGGAAAGAGCAGTTTGACATTGGTGACATCAGGGAAGTGCTTGCATAAGTTAAGATAAATTTGAAATCAAGAAAGAGAAAGTCAGAAATTGATATTGAAAGTTAGTGAATGAGTGGAACATATTTGCTGCAATGTACAGTTCGAGTAATTCTTGTAGCCCACTGTTGTAATGTGTAGTTGTTGCCTTCCTTCCACAGGTACGTCTCTGATGCCTGGCTGGGGCGGTTCAGGACCATGGTGTGCGGGTTCTTTCTGTATATCACCGGCTACATCCTGCTCACCCTCATGGCGGTTGACAAGCTGCCGCGCTTCATCTGTCCATCCGCTGGTGTCACAAGTAGGTTTTTGGTTGAATTATTTTGTCAATCATAAAAGGTACACATAGTTATCTTTTCACAGTCTTAAATTTGAAGTACTGTAAATGTCTGTGCAATTTCTGCTTCACACATATATTCCCCTCTGCCCCTGTCACACTTTCCTTCATCACCACGCCTCACTGGGGTCTGTCTCACCCTTCTGTTCATTGTCATCATCAGTCTTTTAGCTATAAATCAAAGAAAACTTGTATGATAGTGATAGCTACATTTATCTTTGAACAGTAGATGCTTAGTAGTGTTAATTTTAGTTTTTGCAGTTTTGTAAATTGTCAGTAGAATTTGCATTACTGTTTTTTTATGATAATATGGTTGAGCCTTATTGATGCCCTTATTGTCTTTCTTATACTTTCTTTAATTAGCTAATGAATTGTTGCTACTCCCAAAGGCGAGGTTGATGGTGATAGTGCCGGCAACAACGCGCCGTGCAAGGCTGCCGTGTACATCTCCGTCACCATCGTGGGCCTGGGGGTGGGCACTGTCAAGAGTAACATTGCTCCCTTTGGTGCTGAGCAGGTCAGTGACTGCTGCTCAGGCTCAACGTTGCCAGATTGTCGTACTCTGCCTCTTATGTTTGTCGATATCCGACCCAAAAACTGCTCTCATCACCCAAATAACTGCCTTCATATATGGTTATCATTTAAATGGTTAATTATTGGTGCTTCTTGGCAACAGTTATGGGCCAGAATCCAGTAAATACGCGGCTCTGAGGACGATGATCTGGCAACAGTGCTGGGGCTTCAAATCAATATTACTGAATTTGTTAACTTTATCAACTAAAATTTTGTTATCTAAGCATTTCTATATATAAGACCCTGCTGTATTTAGAATGTAATCATCTGTTAGCTGTGATGGAGTACACTAACATCAGACAGGGAGTGGTTTGTGTCTTGCAGTGGACTAGTAATGACTGACAATGATGACGATGAAACTATTATTAAAAATTATATTACCCACACATCTGTATCTCATGAGGTCTTGGCAAGAAATTGAGGATGACAAGCTGCCTGAAGGATATCATGAACCCACTGTATCATGATTAGCCATCTCAAAGTCTACATTTAACTCCACAGCGTTAATAAATTCAATAATCAATTTGTTGTTTATTATAAGGCTTGTCAATCTTTTCCACTTATCCGTCCTCACCGTCATCTCCCTCCCTCCACAGTTGAACACCGCCAATCCACATAAGACCCGCAGCTTCTTCAATTGGTTTTATTGGTGCATCAACCTGGGCAGCCTGGTGGGGGTGGGCGTCATCACCTACATCCAGCAGGACAGCCCGGGAGTGTGCACCAACGGGTTCTTCTGTGGCTACCTCATTGCCTCAGGTCTGTAAATGGAGCCTTCAGGTCAGGTAGGGCGATAGGGAACAGGAGGTTGAAAGATGTGGATGAAATTTTGTTGGGTGGTATTCTAATTGCCGTATTTGATCAGTAATGTAACTAATTTGACATACTACTTCAGTATTTTTTCCATTGATCTTGTACTCTACTGTTTTATATTGCAGTAATCAATTGTTCCTTGGATGTAATAATTTTTCATTCTACCAGATCTGCCAGCAATCATTGGTAAACTAAACTAAACTATGACCCATGTGGAAGTGTAGAATGTGTCAAGCCATGAGAGATTTACTGAACCTAATTGAGATTATTATATAGGAAAGATATTGGAACAGGATATGTACATGTTTCTTAATTTAGAAGTTGCATTTATTTTTCCCTAGCAGCAAAGGAGGCAGCTCAAGGGCAATAAAGAAACAAAATAACAACAACAAAAATTCCATGATGCTGCTCCAAAAGAGAGGTCAATTTTTGTGTTATTTTACGCTGACAGTCCTCGTTAAATCTTCATGCGTTCCCTCTCTGCTCCAGTGTGTTTGCTGGTGGCGCTGGTGGTCTTCGTGGCGGTGTTCCCCTGCTACCAGGTGGCCCCACCGGAGGGCAGCGTGCTCGGGAACATTGCCAAGATAATTTGGGAAGCCCTCATTGCCCAATTCAGACACTGGAGGTACCCCCACTCTGAGCTATCCCTCAGGTGAGTGTGGCCTGAATGAAAGTCAAGGAATAGAAGAGGATGTGAAATATTATAAGGAAAGATTTTAGTGTTTTAGAACGAATCATCCCTAGTAAAATTATTAATCCTCAGACGGCAGCAGTATTTGAAGAGTAGCTCCCCCAAAATGAATGGTCTATATATTGTCACTGCCAACCTTAGGACCTTAGCATAAATACAGTTACGCCACATAATGGATGTTTTAACTATCGTGTATATATAGATTCTACCACAATCTGGAGGTGTTTTTATATATCTTTCTTACAAAACTGCATGACTGAATTTTAGATCATCTATATATAGTTCAACCGCCATCCAAGGGTTAATAACATAGAGCTGAACCATCCATATAGCAAGCTTTGAAATGCATTGATACCATATTTTCTCAGTGAACTTGGTATTCCTATAGTAAATGATGTTTCCTTTTTATACTAAATCTGATAGCGTTATTCTCTCTACAAATATAAATGGTATGCACTAAACTCTGTCCCTCTATTTCATCCTCAGTCCCCTGCGTTTGGAGCCGAGGTTCCTTGACCGGGCCAAGATTCGCTACGGAGGCTCCTTCCACGAGTCTGCCGTGGATGACGTGCGATCCCTATGGCGCTTGTTTGCTGTCTTCACCGCCCTCATCCCGTACTGGCTCGTCTACTTCCAGGTATTCTTTCCTTTCCCTCTCCCTCTCCCTCCAATTTCAAAACCATAAAATTATCAATATAAATGTTTCTTGTTTCTTGTTAGGGGGATTTTGCTGTCATAAGGGAGAGAATTGTCAATCTCTAAATTCTAGCAACTAAGGAGAGTGAGTCCATAATGCAACCTCAGCAAGCTCATGATCCTTCAACCAATATTTCTTGTATGTAGTACTTGTGTTATGCATCATCATTATTGGCTTTGATGGGCAAGATAACGGGTGTATTTAGACTAGAAAGAATGGTTAACCTGTCCGCTGCGATTGGCATGGATTTAGCCTTCACTGGTAGCCTGGTAACATGTACTCCCAGGTCTTTCTCTGCCTCTATGGTGGATAGTGGTGTGTTTCCCATGTGGTATTGGTATGCTGGATATCCCCTCCCGAGATGCATGACTTTACATTTTTCTTCACTGAATGGTAGGAGCCACTTTTTGTTCCACTCCTGTAGCTTGGTGATGTCTTCTTGTAGGAAATCTGCAGTCAAGGGGTTAATTAATTTATCCTCCTTGGTGCCTATTTGCAATGTTCCAAACTTTCAGATGGAGACCAGTTTCCAGGCACAGGGACTCCACATGCGATTCTCAGTTCAAGAGGGAGACCCCAGCACCAACAGCAGCCTTGATGAAAGCCCATTTGGGATTGATGGCAAAAGATTCAGTGTGAGCAGTGTGTTATATATTTATTTTTGTTTCATTTCACATTTTACTTTATTTTTCAAACCTATGATACTTTAGTCACATACATTCATCATAAACAGCTCAGTCTCTGCTATATTATTCCCAAACAAAACAGCTTCCTGGTGTTTTGACTGCCTTCTGATTTAGCAAGCTCTGTTATGCAATGTTTGTGAGGTGAATAAACTTAATATGGTATAAGAATGTGAACTGTGTAACCATTCAATTCAGCTTTCTTTACTTTCCCCCCAAAACATGAATATTAACCCGGTAGCAGCGGGGATCATGTTTCTTAATGGTCCCTCTAAGTGAGAAAAAGAGAAAAAATCATCACTCACACAAACCATTTCATAATATATATCAAAGCATTTGTGATCAGTTTATGTATCATCTATTTTGGGTGGTTTATATCATGGCACAAATTTGGCCAGTTGCTGCTACATGATAAAGCCATAAATTTGGCCCGTCGCTGCTACCGGGTTGTCATAGGAACATAATTTGATAACTTAATTGCAGAAATTGTCTTTATAATGTTGATGGTGTCCTTTCCTTAGGTACCAGCTGCCTGGCTCACCCTGTTCAACCAGGTGTTCCTCATTGGAGCCATCCCTCTGCTCACCACATTCCTCTACCCAGTCATGGACAGGGCTGGCATCAGGCTGTCCATGCTCTTCAGGATAGGTGAGTGTTGCCTGGCTACTCTATACACAAGAACAGTTGTTGTCCAAAAATGAGCTTGTAAATGGCTACTTTTTTTTTTTACAACAAAGGAGGCAGCTCAAGGGCACAAAAAAGAAAAAGAAAACAATAATAAAAGCCTGTGATGTGTAGTAGATCAATTCAGTAGCCGTCAAGTGCATGTTGGTGACTTCCCTTTAACCCGGTAGCAGCGACGGGCCAAATTTGTGGCTTTACCGTGTAGCAGCGACAGGCCAAATTTTTGCCATGATATAAACCCCCCAAAATAGAGGATGCATAAACTGATCAGAAATGCTTTGGTATATATTATGAAATAGTTTGCGTGGGTGATGATTTTTTCTCATTTTTCTCGCTTAGAGGGAGGGGCCTTTAAGAAACATGATCCACGCAGCTTCCGGGTTAAAGATCGTCCTTGAGTTACCTTGGAAAAAAAGTTAGAATGATAGACCATTGTGAATCAGACCTCATTGCTGGTGAGGAACAGAACTGTTAACCAAGCTTGTTTGTGGTGCAGGCATCGGCATGGTGTTCAGCATCCTGGCGGTGATGGTGGCCGGTGGGCTGGAGTCTTATCGCATCTTCCTGTGGAGATCAGAGTAAGTGACGGTGTGTTTGTCGGGAATTCTGAAGTTTTGCCTTTTTATGTCAAGCAGGCAATATTGATGTCTTGTCTCATTTGATTTGAAGATCTCAGCTTCATCATTGCACAATTGTCATTTTGGTGACCAATATACTTTTTTTTTTTATAGGAAAGGAAGCAGCTCAAGGGCACGAAAAAAAGTGTAGAAAAAAAAGCCCACTAATCGCTGCTCCTAAAAATAGATGAAAGTAGAGAGTGGCCAAAAGAGATCAATTTCGAGTGGAGAGGTGTCTTGATGCTGATTTTGAACTCTTCACTATTTACACATACACATAAAAAAAGGAAATAGGAAAATAATCTTAAAATACTGGCATGCTAAGGTCTAACACTTTTAAGGGTGTATGGATATTGGAATCAGTAGTGAAAAATAGTGATGATAGATTGTTTATTTATTTATTTCTATTTTTTCCTGGCCTCTTGTGCTGGAAATGGGCTGCTTCTTCTCTTCTTCTATTCATTTACCGTCCTTATTTTCCCTTATGGGGTTGGTTGAGCTATGAGTCTCCCCCACTCTTGACGATCATATACTCTCTCCTCCCTGATGCTGAGTGTGTGCTGTAGGTGTCATTACCTTTTCTTTCTTCCCCTGCAGCAACTCCTCCCACATCGAGCAGATCGTGGGCAACGTCACCTACCACGCAGTGAACATCTCAATATTCTGGCAGGTGCCGCAGTATGTGTTGGTTGGCGCTGCTGAACTCTTTGCTAGTATTGCAGGTGAGATACTGTGTGTGTGTGTGTGTGTGTGTGTGTGTGTGTATGTAAGTGCATTTGTTTGTTTTGTGTTATTTAAGATTTCAAGTGCCTTCTTCCTGCTATGAAATAAACCCAGCAAAATGTGTTAACTGATTAACCCGTCCGCTGCGATTGGCACGGATTTGGCTTTCACTGGTAGCCTGGTGACATAATACTCCTAGGTCTGTCTCTGCCTCTGTGTTGGATAGTGGAGTGTTTCCCATGTGGTAGTGGTATGCTGGATATCCCCTCCCAAGGCACATGACTTTACATTTTTCTTCATTGAATTGTAGCAGCTGCTTTTTGTTACATTCCTGTAGCTTGGTGATGTCTTCTTGTAGGAAATCCGCTGTCAAGGGGTTAAGAAAATATGTGACTATTGTTTCCGCAGGGCTGGAGTTTGCCTACTCTGCTGCACCACGAACCTTCCAGGGGATGATAATGGGTCTGTTCTACACACTGGAGGGCGTGGGCTCACTCCTGGGCACGGCATTGCTTCACCTGGTGTCCCCATTCTGGCTCGCCAACACGACGGACTATGGTAACATTAACGACAACCACCTGGACTTCTACCTCTACTTCCTCGGGGTGCTGCAGTTCACCACCTTCCTGGCCTACTGTGGCTCATTGTACATGCAGAGATTCTCCCTCCGCCCCATTGCCATGCCCCACCGCAGGTCTCGAGTAAGCAGGAGAGTTCCAAGACAGGGGTTGTTAAGGGAGGAAGAGGAGGCAGATGAGGAGGAACCAGAGGAGGAAGAGGAGGAAGATGTGGATGAGGAGGAAGAGGAGAATGGGAGATTGCCGACAGAGAGGCACCATCTCGTGTTGTGAGTCTCCACAGATTATTTTTTCTCAGTACTGTAAATAATAGTATATATATATATATTGATTTTCTCTCTCTTCTCGCTCTCTCTCCTCTCCTCTCCTCTCTCCTTTCCTCTCTTCTCTTTCTCCCCCCAAAACTGCTTCCAAGTGCATCTCTCTCCCCTCCCCTGTAAATGGAAGGGTTATTAATGGTCGCTTTATATTCTAATGTTTATAATTCCCGTGTATTATTGGTGGCGCACTATGCTTAAGCTAACTGCATTTACGCACTCACAATTCTGAATTTCCGTGATGCGTTGGTGCGATGTATATTTGTAGACGTCACATCCATTTCTGAAATCCATAGTTAACATGAGTGACGGAGAACCCACTGCAGGCTTTGTGTTCATGTGTTGTTTAAGGGCCCATTTACACTGTGTCGACTCTGGGCCACAACAACCCAGCGACTTTGTACACGAGGTCTTGAGTGTGAAATGTTGATGTGAAAGGGTCACACATGGTAGGAAGGAGGTCTAGAAATGATCGCTGGATGCTGAGTCGGCACAGTGTGAAGGAGAGGGAGAGAGAATGGAGGAATTAGTGAAGGAGGAGAAGAAAACTGGGAGGGAAAGAGAGGGAGAGGGAAAAAAAGGTAGATAGAGTATGGAGGAAGGAAGGGAGGAAAGAAACAAGAGTAAAAGAAAGAAATTTAGGAAGAAAGGGAAAGAGAGGAGGAGGAGGAGGAATTAGTGAAGGAAGAGGAGAAAACTGTGGGAGGGAAAGAGAGGAAGAGAGAAAAAAAGGAAGATAGAGTATGGAGGAAGGAAGGGAGGAAAGAAATGAAAGTAAAAGAAAGTAAGAAATTTAGGAGGAAAGGGAAAGAGAGAGAAAAAGTTGCTGGGTTGTCGTGGCCCAGCATCAGCAAAGTGTGAACGTGGCCTAAGACTTCATTATTTGCACCTGTGTTCATATAGTTAGGTGTTTTGTTGTGTTTTAATGTTGTTTTTTTGAGTTGTGAAACAAATTCTAGGTAAGTCAGGTTTTAAATTAAACACTATTTTTTTTAACACAATTTAACAGTATGTATTTCTTTGTCAGGCATTCCAGCAAGCTAATGGTTATAATTCACAGTAAGATTATTTACATCCTCTGCAGTTGTGTGCAAAGTGGCATCAAAGAAGTAATTATGATAATGTTCTGTCTTTTTTTTGTATTGAAACATCATTATCATAATCATTATAACCCTCATGTTCATCCTTATCACCTGTGTCATCATCATCATCATCATCATCATCTCATTTTCAAACAGTAGAAGAGTGGAATAACAGATTTAAGGAACAAGGAAACAGGTACAGGCAGAGAAGAAATTATCATCATGTAAATGGGCCAAATCCCTCTCCCATACTCTCTCACACACACACACACACACACACACACACACACACACACATCCATGAAGTGACAGCAACTTTAGACTAAACAGATATGGAGACAGAACAACACAAGCTTTCCTCAAATCCTGTACAAGAAATTCCAGCTTTTCAAGAGGGTTGTGTTCCAAAGAAAGTGATTAAATAGAATAACTGTCAAATAATGAATTCGTAAGAGTACTATATGTAAATTAGAGCAGGGTCAGTTTCATGACCACCTCCTTGAACCAAGAAATATTCAATAAAAATCTAAAAATACAAACATTTTTATATTTCACATCTTGAAAAGGAATGTTCATAATGTATTCTATTTGAAAAAAATAATGAGGAAACAATCCGCAGAGTGAGTGCATGCATGTGAAGCAGAAATGTCTTCTCTACCGGCTGGTGGGCGGGCGGATGTCTGGCACACAGTTTAAAATTCAATATCTGGCTCAGAATTTGAAGTCAGTGTTGAAATTGCAGAGATTGCTTGTCAAAAGAACAAAAAAGTGCTGGTGTTTTGAACTTCTGAAAGGGTGAAACATCAAGTAATGATTGGTTGAATGAAGGGGAGTTCATGTTTGCCAAAACTAAGTAAATACAAGTAGTAGGTAAACACACACACACACACACACATGGACACACATACACACACATGCACAGGGCTGGGCAGGTACTGTCAGTTTTGGTATCGTGATTACCAGTACCTGAAGGCTCTGCCCTGGTAGCAATAGTACCGGCACAGAGAAGTCAGAAGCTTGGACTTGTACCTATTCTTGCCTTTTTTTAGTGAGTTTTCCCACGGTACTTGTTCACATGCTGCTCATCTTTTTTCATCTATGTTAATATACACTTTTATGATATGTTTTGACACACTTAACCCGTCCGCTGCGATTGGCATGGATTTAGTTTTCACTGATAGCCTGGTAACATATACTCCCAGGTCTTTCTCTGCATCTTTGGTGGATAGTGGAGTGTTTCCCATGTGGTACTGGTATGCTGGATATTCCCTCCTAAGGTGCGCGACTACATTTTTCTTCATTGAATTGTAGCAGCCACTTTTTGTTCCATTTCTGTTGCTTGGTGATGTCTTCTTGTAGGAAATCCTCAGTCAAGGGGTTAACAGAGCAGCCACTGGGTGACCAGATGTTAGGTAAAGTGACTGGTCTGACGAAAAAATAAATTATAACTTTTAGAATTTTATAGTTAGTCAGCTAAAGCATGTATTGCCACTTTTTGTTGTGTGTCTGGCAGTGCTTCCGAACTAATGAAGTATCACAAGAATTACATTAAATCTATATTGATGCTCATTACGTAAGTGTGTGAATCTTCATGGTGTTGGGGAGCGGGGTTTTTGTTTCTCATAGGTCAGTTTTGGTTCCTCATTATCTGCTCTAAAGAATCATCAAGGATTGTCTTTTCCCATATTACCTCTGCTCTGTGGCTTTGTAGGTGAAGTCCTGACCGAGAGGCTGAGAGTTTGATTCGAGCTCACAGCAGTTTCATGGTGAGTGAGGTAGAGCTCTCTTGTAACCGTGATAAAGCCGTGTGGTCTTAGCTACCTAACTCGCAGGGTTTTAATCACAATATTTATATTTACCTCTATCTATCTATTTCTCAGTCAGTTTTTCTACTTTGGGTGAGTGTGTATGTGTACATGTGCATATATTTGTATCCATATTCATCTAGCACTACAGTTTTGGTGGGTTCAGGATAGCCAAAGAGCCCTGCTTTATTTTGTGACTGCTCCACAACAGTTCAGGTGAAAGTTGTACCTCAAGCTGCCCCTCCTGTAGCATTGGATTTTTTGGTATAATGGAACGAGTAAGCAGTAGTTCCCAGAGCCCGCCACTAGCATGTTGCCATATTAGCATGAGGGAAGGTGTGGTCTCATTGTACACACATTATTTAGGTTGTATAGCACTGACATCTGCAATTCCTTTTCTGCTGATGGTTCTTGCAATGACAGAAAATGAGATTAGCAAGTAGCAAAAAGTGTTTTTCTTATTTGCTTAAATCTAGACCAGCTCAAATTATAAATGAAAGGTCAAATATCTCTGCATTTTAATAGTGTATTTAGTTTGTCTCAACTCAAACAGTCGTCTTCTTGTCGTACTTCAGCATGATGGCCTCTTAGCACACAGGAATAAGAGAACATGTTTAGACCTGTTGTGTTATAGATAATGTCAGGAAGGGAGGAAAACCTGTATAGCTTTTTTAATAATTAGGCTGTTAATGTGCCTTGTGTGTATGTGCATATATATATATATATATATATATATATATATATATATATATATATATATATATATATATATATATATATATATATATATATATATATATATATATATATATATATATATATATATATATATATATATATATACATATATATATATTCATTTATGTAGGAAATAGGCTTTTTAATAAAAGTTATTGAAACATTAATCTAGCAGCTTAATGTTAATTAACATTTCACTGAACATATTGTACAAAGTTTATTAAATAATCACACCATAAAAGGGCCGTGCTCTGTTCTATACAGTAATTAAGGGTAGGGTCAGGCAGCCTTAGTAATAAGATCTGGCAAAGTTGTATGGTGTAAGTTTTAAGCAAAGAGGCTATTGATCATTTCATGACTCTCAGCATGGGTTCACGAAGGGTAGGACATGCTTCACCAGTCTTTTGTCCTTTTATTATAAAGTAATAGTGGCAGTCAACAGATGAAAACTATGTGATATATCTAGATTTTAGTATAGCACATGAAGAGTTCCTTATCATCGGCTGTTTCTAAAATCAAACGCTCATGGAATAGGTGGGCGTTGTTGGCTTGTGGTTTAGCTGTAGGAAACAAAGTGCAAATCAGAATTAACAAACCTGACTGGGGCTGTGTGATGAGTGGGGTCCTGCAAGTTTCTGCATTAATTCCACTGCTGTTTATCATAAAGGATTTTTTCCATGATTTTAACTTCCTATTATTTTGAAACTTTATCTACACCAAGGCAACTTTACTTGATATTTATGTCTTGTCTCAGGCTTTTAAAACATCAGTATTGGTGACAAGTGATTCAGTTTTGTCAACTGTATAAGAAAGCATAATCATTTTCAATGGATTTTAGTGTTCAATCAACCAGTGAATCTCATTACATTGATGGCATTTATAATCACTTAAGTGTGCATGTTTGTGTGGATGCTTATGACATAGATAAAAATTGTTTTCATGTAATAATAAAATTACTCATGCAAGGTTCACTTTACTATTTCCTCTTTATTGTATTCTTTTCATTCATAAAGCTATGCAAAGATATAGTGCATAGTACCTTCCAGACACTGGCAAGGATTTCAAATACCAATGAGTGCCCAGAAATTTCGAAGTGAAAATTCGTAAAGACAACCGAGTGCCAGCAGGGAGCTTCCTTCATCTGGGTGATTCAGAGATCTTGACGGTCTTCTTCCCCCAAGCCAGAGTGTTACTTGAGGGACGGGCGACACAGGAACCACTGAAGCAGCAGGTAAAGCAGAATGGACCCCCCGGCAGACATGAGGCAGGGGCCCACCACCACCATGGGAGTGTGGTAGCCAATCATCTTCACGGACTGGTATTTGTCATTGGTGCAGTTGACTGGAACAAAACAGAATGACCATGCATGAGGGTGTGAGTAAAGCTAAGGCAACATGCTGTGAATGTAAATAAATATTGGACTCTCTCTCTCTCTCTCTCTCTCTCTCTCTCTCTCTCTCTCTCTCTCTCTCTCTCTCTCTCTTTGGGATATTTACCTTAACTCATATAGGTACTGCACAGCCTGCACAGTAAAGATCACGTTATCAGCTTACAACCATATGGATGTGAAAATAAACACATGCTATACCTTGCACCATGATTTTGATGTTATTGAAATTGCATGTTATTTCGCAGCACAAACTACATTTTGACACTTTAATCAACCTTTGATCCGATGTCGTTTACACAAAGTGAACCGTTTGTAGCGCCGCGAAGCTGTCTCGGACCCTTCGCCGAGTCCTGCCCAACTATCTCAATTTTGGTCTTGGAAAAATATCATATCGTTTAAAAGCTAACCTTCAGAATACCCTTACTGTATTATATAAACTATCACAATAACACTATCTGTTCCTATATGAAAACAATGTATGGCGTCCTTCTCCGATCAACAACAAAGCATCGCCTTCGTATCACTGAATCCAGCAACAATACATCTTTCTGCCTCACCAATGGTCCCCTGTCGTTAATACCAAATCGTCTACTCACCAAAACAATTATGGCGCTTAAAGTCAATGTGCTCCCCGTTTATCATTGAAGCAAACATAATATTACGGTTAATATCGCTTGGCATCGCTCCGTGGTGTGTATATACAAGCAGTGCTGCCACTCCTTGGATTTTTCTACTAGATCTTGGTTTTTCTGCTCCAAGCTTGGAGTCTTGGATTTTTTTCAGTTAAATTCAGGAAATCTTGGTTTTTTGGTCATGGCAATGAAATTCATGTATTTTTTCCCATTTCCTCCAGTATCAGATATTTAATGAAATAAAATACGTATACATAGTGATAATAATAGGAAAAAAAACAATATTTATGTAAATAACATTACATATTTTCGTCAGTGTAAATTATAAATGTACTATATTGTCGACTGAAGTCGTTGGGTTTGAGATTCGGACACCTCTGCTGAGCCAAACGGAGTCAGACCTGACTAAACTGTTTCCGTAGGATTGTTCGAATATTATGTTAGACAAATTTTCCCAGCTGATTTGCCGTTCCTGTTCTTTTATGTATTTATCTCGTTCATCGTCACGTTACTCACGTAACTCATGTGTAACTCGTCAGAATAACAGTGCGCAGCGTTTTGGCCTTCTTGTTTTACACGAACCATACTTGTCAGAATACGGGCGCGAAACATCGCTTTGTCATACTACACGTACCATTCTCGTCAGAATACAGGCGCCGCATTGTCTGCGTCGGCTGGTTCGTCAGTGTCTGTCAGTCTGGTGTGGGTGGTGTGCTAACGGATTACCTTGAGGTTCTTGTAGCGTGAGTGTCGTGAAACTGATAAAGTGAAACCACGTTTGTTTTATAATTGCGGTGAAGGATCAGATTATGCAGAATGTTTTCTAAAATCAACTTAATAAAGACGAAGCAGTCAAATAGCCTCTTATCCAACACTGTGGCAAACAGAATGCTTGCGAAACAGGCCATCGCTAGACAGGGGGTATCTTGTTATGACTGGAAGCCATCAAAAGTACTGCTTAGCGACTTGAAAACTGGAAAATGCCATCAGCGCTACAAGGATATGTGCTCAAAAGTGGAAATGGCAACTCTGCATTCACCTGACCCTGATGATGACGACAGTGATGAGGAACCCCCACTTCAGGTGTATGCATATTAAGGTAAGAAAGAGTTTGTATTTTGAGTTTTAATATATAAACGGCCATCTTGGGTTTTTTTAGTTCATCTTGGAGTATTTTACCGATGATTCTTGGTTTTTTATAAAATCAAGAGTGGCAGCACTGTATACAAGTGCAAATATAGCTATTCGTGGTTCAGGCGCGGCGCGAGGAGAGGGTTCCCTACACTACGAGGGGGAGGAGCTGCAGGACCGAGACCACAGGAGGCGAGTTTATGGTGGTAATTCTACTCTACGGAGGATAGACCATTGATGTGATAGTGGTTGATATGCATTAGGGAGCCATTTCAATGCATGCATGTCGGGGATAACCGGGATACTGATATTCATAGGTTGTTGTGAATGTAAACAGTGGGTTATGGTGGTAATTCTACTCTACGGAGGATAGACCATTGATGTGATAGTAGTTGATATGCATAAGAGTGTCATTTCAGTGCTTATGTTGCGATGGTAACCCGAAGACTGATTTTGAGCAATTCTTAGGTTGTGAATGTAACAGTGGGTTATGGGGTTAATTATACTCTACGAAGGACAGGCCATGGTAATAATTCAGGAGATGTGGGCTCTCGAATTTCTAGGCACAAACTATTTTTTTCTAGGTAAAATGTGGTGCTTTTTCAAGTGGAGATAGTCTTTTTTTCCGGAAACTATTAGGAGAGGGGCTATTTCAATTTTTTTGATCAAGTCACAATCCTAATATTTCCGGAAAAAAACCATCTCCACATGAAAAAACACAAATTACCCAGAAAAATAGTTTACCTAACCTAACCTAACCTAACCTAACCTAACCTAACCTAACCTAACCTAACCTAACCTAATCCTAACCTAACCTAACCTAACCTAACCTAACCTAACCTAACCTAACCTAACCTAACCTAACCTAACCTAACCTAACCTAACCTAACCTAACCTAACCTAACCTAACCTAACAACCAGCCCGAGGCCGTGGCACTGCTTCTGCGACAATCAGTCATGCGCGGTATGTGATAAAGGGAGGGTGTATGTCTCTCGGGGTCCAGGAATATTTTTTTTTTTATGTATTTATTTTTATTTTTTTTTATGGTTTCCGGAAGTGAACAGGGTCTACACTATATACTGATACAGAAATAATGCAGAAAACGTGAGTATTAACGGCGGTAGAGAGAGCCCATACCTCCTGAATATTATCCCCCAGGCCATTTATGTGATAGTGGTTTATATGCAATAGAGTGTCATTTCAGTGCTTATGTTCCGATGATAACCCTAAGACATTTTGAGCAATTCATAGTTAGTTATCAGAGGGTTATAGGGTGACTGTTTTAATTCAAGAGCTTGTAATATTCTTTTTACTAACACGGGTTAATATCGAATTTATTGAAGCTTTCTCGTGGGAGGTTTAAATTGAACTTATTATGATCTCTGACTGCAGTGCAGTAACTTAGCTCCAGAAAAATTAAATAAACTTCAATATCATGATGTAAAAAGTTTGAACCCAGCCTAGCACATTCATTTTGGCAGAGGGGGGGGGGGGGGACGAGGGCGGGTCAGCTGATATGTTAGGTTAGATTTAGTTAAGTCAGGTTAGGTTTAGTTTGGTTAGGTTTGATTGATATTTACAAAAGGTAACTGTTAGCCTGGAGGGAAGGAGCTCAGGTTAGGTTAGGTTAAATATATAGTAAAATGCAGATTAGGTTAAATTTAGTTTGGTTAGGTTTGACTGATATATACAGAAAGGTTAGTATTAGCCTTTGAGGAGGGGGAGATCAAGTTAGGTTAGGTTAAATTTAGTTTGGTTAGATTTGATTGATATTTACTAAAGGTTAGTGTTAGCTGGGGGGAGGGGGAGATCAGGTTAGGTTAGGTTAGATTTCGTTAGGTCAGGTCAAGTTAAATTTAGTTTGGTTAGGTCTGATTGATATTTGCAGCTTAGCCTAGCCTCACGTGCTGTTATAATAGTATTAGTAGTGCACACGAGGGAAGGTGAGGTTCACAGGTCACGGTCATGAAGGTTTGATGAGAATCGGAAAAAAACCCCACCGGAAGCTACGTAGAGTTTCATGATGTAATTTAATGACTTTGCTGCCTTGAAAGCCTGAAGGATAGATTGATGAACATATTTTAACATTGACGGGAAAGTAAGGAAGCACTCTGCGCGTCTGAATATACCATTACGGCAGCCACTATAAATAAAATTCGCCTGCGCCACCAACGGGCTGGGGTCGTTGAACACCCCCCCAAGAAAGCATACCGGTGTTGTAGGAATCAGCTCGCAGCCGTAAAATAACTCGCAGAGAGAGTTCACCTTGCTTACTTTTTCTATATTTCACTCACCGCTATCGTTTATTTGTCCTGTTTTGGCTCCAGTACGTGGCACAAACATCAGAGCAACACTTATAATCCAGAGAAGGCTTTATAACAAACGAATAGGACAGATTTTAGAAATAATTACCCCACGTTGATGTTCACTCTATTTTTGCTTGTTTGGTCTGTTGGTGTGGTGGGTTGGTGTCTTGCAAGTACTATCAACCATTATAAGGATGACAGGTGGACAAAGTAGAGGAAAATAAGGTAAATTAATAGGTTTTCCCGGCATCTGAGCGACTTATTTCCGCGGGGAGGTATTTCTCGCCACACCAGCGCTAAGGCAGCACCACACACACGTACACACACACAAACTCACCATAGTAACTCTCGCTGCGGTAGCCGAAGCCGGTAATGATGGAGCCGATGATGTATATGATGAAGCTGCATATCATGGTCATAAACACCATGAACCGCGTCCCGCACCAGCCGCTCTGCATTACCACGGGCGGCCCATCGGAGACCTCGTACGACCCGGAGTGTTTTCTTTCACCCATCTGTGAGGGGAAGGGGAGATTACAGTGTACATTAGGTGTTCCTCTTTGGGGTAAAACACATATCTTGCCAGGCGGAGATGACACAGGCAGGGGAGTGGACTGACCAAACGCTGCCAGATTATCGTACTCAGCCTTAATTCCCTCGGTCACACGTATCATACAGGAGTCGGAGATCTTTTTACCGACTCCGACTCCAGCCAAAAACTAGAAGACTTACCCCTGCACATAAGAAATACCTCTTCACTTGTATTACCACTAAAAACATATGCGTCCTGTTAAAATAATCATCTCATAAACGGTCCTAACGCCGCTTCGCTCTGCTGACATCGTTTGTGGTAGACATGAAAGTGGAGTGGCAAATTAGACCGATTGCGCTAATTTCTGCGTTGCGTAATCTCGTTATTGTGAAGTTTGGAGGTGTGAGTTTAATTGCAACTAAATTAGATCGCTTAATCACACACACACACACACACACACGGCCTGGTAGCCTAGTTTGTAATGTAAGCAGAGGTGGATAGGACAGAAAATTGTGCGAAAATTCTAATCACATTTTAACCATTAAATTATACCTAACGAGAATTAATTATGCATGGCCACCTTGCGTGCAGGCCGGGTGTGATTGGAAAAGGAGGAGGAGGTGAAGGAAGGAAGGAAGGAGAAAGAGGGAAGAGGAAAAATGGAAAGGAGAGAGAGAGAGAGAGAGAGAGAGAGAGAGAGAGAGAGAGAGGGGGAAAAAGGAAGAGCAAGGAAAAAAATACAGATGAAAAGGAAAGTGAAGTATATAAGGACAGAGAAGAGAAGGAAAAATACACATATCTAAAAGGCAGAGAGAGGAAGAGAAAGGAGAAAAAAGAGGAAGAGGAGCAGAAGAAAATTTGAAAAAGGAATTGTGGTGGAAACTTGTAAGCAGGGAAGAGTAGGCAATATGAAGCCTGTTTAGCTCATCGAGGTTGGTTACTTAATTAATTTTATTCGCAAGAGATTCCAATGACTTACAGAACAGAATTAAATCACTTGTACGCGCGCACGGAATTATTCACTGATGTAAGGGAGTCATTCCAGCGATATCCCATTTATAAGGACTTTCCCAACCTTCTCCACCTCTTGTCCGATGTTAGTGTACTCCATCCTACTCCGACAAACGCTATAATTCAGTCTCACCATCTGGTTAACTGCTTGCAATGACTTCTATAATTCCCGTGTTGTCAATTCGTTACTCTGGTTATCTGTATGTTTATCAGGTCTGCTCATGAAACGTCCTGTCTAAGTTATTTTTTTTCCTTGATTTTCATTGGGAATATATATGTTTCTGTTTTACTCTTCTATGTAGCAACGATTCTTAGCTTTATAAATCTTTTGCGATCTTTTCTGTTTTACTCTTCTTTGTAGCTACGATTCTTAGCTTTATAAATCTTTTGCGATCTTTTCTGTTTTACTCTTCTATGTAGCTACGATTCTTAGCTTTATAAATCTTTTGCGATCTTTTCTGTTTTACTCTTCTTTGTACGATTCTTAGCTTTATAAATCTTTTGCGATCTTTTCTGTTTTACTCTTCTTTGTAGCTACGATTCTCAGCTTTATAAATCTTTTGCGATCTTTTCTGCTTTACTCTTCTTTGTACGATTCTTAGCTTTATAAATCTTTTGCGAGGCAGTAAGTTTCTGAGATTGTACACGTTTCTCCTCAGGGTGTGTGGCAGGTTTATAGTCCTGATATTCCTGTGTTTACTAGAAGCGCACCGTTCCAGTTCAATTCTCTTTCTGATTTGTTTTGTCGTGGTCTAGGTTTGCACAATCTGTTAGTCCTATAGATACGTGCATTCCTCTATATACTCCCTCAAGTCCTTCGTTTCTGGTCATCCTTATACTGATTATACTTGTCGTCCTGCCAGCGGGTTATCACACATAGCATTTGTTTTCCTCGCTCACTTCCCAATTCACTGATTATCCAACATTACCTCCGTTTCCTCGCTCACTTCCCAATTCGTGGATTATAACACATTATCTGAATTTCCTCGCTCACTTCCCAATTCACTGATTATCCAACACTACCTCCGTTTCCTCGCTCACTTCCCAATTCGTGGATTATAACACATTATCTGAATTTCCTCGCTCACTTCCCAATTCACGGATTATCCAACATCACCTCCGTTTCCTCGCTCACTTCGCTGTTTATTTCCTTAACTCAGTAGCCCCAAACAGTAGCACGGGTCACAGTACCTTGAGATGTGTCGCCGGGTTGGTCTCGGCTGCTGGCTGTCTCATACTGCTGTACCTGCTGCTGGTCCTGACGCCGTCCAGAGATCCCACAGGATGTACCCCTGATAAAGCCCTTCAGCTCTCCTATCGCAACGCTTAGTACTTTTTCACGTTTTCATTTGAAGTTTGGTCATTTTGTAACATTACTTATACTTTGAGCAGACTTTTTTATTTTTTATTTACGGTATGTGTCTAATGATGCTGTGGTTTTTGTCGGGTGGGGACTCGAACGTGGGCGTGGAGGGAAGGCGTGTGTCGAGGGCGTGTCTGGGCTTATCACACGGCCATCCGGGGCTTTGAAACATCCCGTGAACATGTGTCGCCACCATCACCACTACCACGGACGCTGCCTCTCCCTCCCTCCCCCACCAATACCAACACCACTATCTTTTTCCTCACCACCACCACCACCACGGACGCTGCCTCTCCCTCCCTCCCCCACCAACACTAACGTCCACAATCTGTCGCCACCACCGCTACCACCACGGACGCTGACCCCCCTCATCAGCCCCACTAACCACTAACACCACAATCTGTCGCCACCGCCACTACCACCACGGACGCTGCCTCTCCCTCCTCCCCCCTAACCACTAACACCACAGTCTGTTGCCTCACCACCACCACCACTATCACCACTTTCCGTTGCCCTAGTCACCTCAACCCACTATTTTCATCACCTCAGACACCATCATCACCACCACCATTTTCATCCCCAACCACCATCACCACCACTACTATCGCTGCCCCACCACCACCACCACCTTCCGTTCCCCTAGTCACCTCAACCACTATCCCACTATACTATCATCACCTCAGTCACCACTACCACCATCATCACCACCATTTTCATCCCCAATCACCATCACCACCACTACTATCATTGCTTCACCACCACCAGCATTGCTTCCGTCACCACCACCACCACCACCACCACAGTCCTCATCACCACCAGCGTAACTCGATCATCCTATTGACCTTTATTACTTAACCCATAAATCCGTTTTGTTTACGTCGGTGCAACAACAACAACGACAACAACAACAACAACAACACGTAGTAATGTCCATCCTATTATGCAAGAGATTGGGTGAATATAAATGGTTCCTTGTACGTTAACCAAATTCGACCATCTTTTTTAGAATATGTACTACTTCTATTAGCATGTTTGTAGGAGCAGGGCCATAGTAGTAGTAGTAGTAGTAGTAGTAGTAGTAGTAGTTGTTGTTGTTTGTATCTTTATTTTCCCCGTGGGCTGCCTCCTTCACTAAAAAATAAAAAAAATAAAAAGGTCATGGCAATTATTTTTACCTTTAAGACCAGAACATTTATTACCTAGTTGTTGTTAGTATCTTTATTTTCCCCGTGGGTTGCCTCCTTTACTGAAAAAGTCACGGCGAATATTATTTCCTTTAAGACCAGAACATTTTTGATATTTAGTTTTCTGACTGTGACCTTTTATTTGTTTTATTATCATCATTTTTTTTTCTTTCCCTCTCTCTCCAACTTTAATATTTTCAACTGCAATTATTCGCCTTTCTCTCCTATTTTTTCATGTCTCTCATTATTCACCATTTAACATTATTATATTATTATTATTATTATTTATTTATTTATTTATTTTTTTTTTTTTTGGTTGTTCAAGCGAGGAAAATTTGGAGAGTAAATTACATCAGCGTCCGGTTCAGGGACTGTCACACAGCACCACCACCACCACCACCACTACTACTACTACTACTACTACTACTACTACTACTACTACTACTACTACTACTACTACTACTACTACTACTACTACTACTACTACTACTACTACTACTACTACTATTGCTTTTACTGTCGTTGTTGCTGATTCTGTTGCTGTATTCTACTTTTATTTTCATAGTATAGGAGAGAGTAGTTAATGAAAGGAGGTGTGTGTGTGTGTGTGTGTGTGTGTGAGTGTGAGTGTATGTGTGTCTGTACCCATCTGTCTCTCTGTCTGTGTATAGCAAGCCTCGGACATGAATGGAGGTCTCTGTGTGTGTGTGTGTGTGTGTGTGAAGCTCCCTTACACATGGGATACATAATTATGACGTAGAGAAGCGTTTAGGACTAGTGTGTATATAGAATTAGGATCTCAGACTAGCGTATACAGAATTAGGATCTGAGACTAGCGTATACTGAATTAGGATCTGAGACTAGCGTATACTGAATTAGGATCTGAGACTAGCGTATACTGAATTAGGATCTGAGACTAGCGTATACAGAATTAGGATCTGAGACTAGCGTATACTGAATTAGGATCTGAGACTAGCGTATACTGAATTAGGATCTGAGACTAGCGTATACTGAATTAGGATCTGAGACTAGCGTATACTGAATTAGGATCTGAGACTAGCGTATATAGAATTAGGATCTGAGACTAGCGTATACTGAATTAGGATCTGAGACTAGCGTATACTGAATTAGGATCTGAGACTAGCGTATACTGAATTAGGATCTGAGACTAGCGTATATAGAATTAGGATCTGAGACTAGCGTATACTGAATTAGGATCTGAGACTAGCGTATATAGAATTAGGATCTGAGACTAGCGTATACTGAATTAGGATCTGAGTGGATGGGTGGATGGGGAATTGTGGAGACGAAATAGAACACCTCGAGGAAGCTGATGGTGCCAGAGAATGAATGGCGAAGTTTGTGGCTTTAAGAACAACACGGCGAGAAAGTTTAATGGGGAAATAGATGAGAGTGTGTCTGTGTGGTTGTGTTCCGTTGACAGACAGGTGGGAATAATTTGAGCTTTTGAGGTACCGAGGGTCACAGAGTGTTTTTGTGTTTTATTATAGAAGATGCAGAAGATATTGAACAAATGAAAAAAAATTATAAAGAATGAAGAAGAACAAGAACTCTCTCTCTCTCTCTCTCTCTCTCTCTCTCTCTCTCTCTCTCTCTCTCTCTCTCTCTCTCTCTCTCTCTCTCTCTCTCTCTCTCTCTCTCTCTCTCTCTCTCTCTCTCTCTCTCTCTCTCTCTCTCTCTCTCTCTCTCTCTCTCTCTCTCTCTCTCTCTCTCTCTCTCTCTCTTCCCTTCCCTTCCCTTCTTTCCTCTCTCTCTCTCTCTCTCTCTCTCTCTCTCTCTCTCTCTCTCTCTCTCTCTCTCTCTCTCTCTCTCTCTCTCTCTCTCTCTCTCTCTCTCTCGCTCGCTCGCTCACCCTCCCCTAGGCCTACATGAGAAGTGTGAGAAGAGGCGACGCAGTATACTGATTTCACTGGTGACTTCGAATTTCACCGCCGAGGACGCGTGCGCGCTCCCCCGCTGTTCCTGGTATTGATCTGCCGCGCGGCCTGACTCTGGCGGAGGCGGCGGCGGCAGCAGCATCCCGCCAGCCTCCGCGCGGGGCTGCATTCCCTAGCAACCCTCACTGATTGATGCCCTGTAGAAGACCCGCCTCGCCTGTCACCTCAGTACACGCGTATATGCCTTTTCCTCGCTGCCTCGCTCCTCCCTTCTGCAATAAATATAGTTCTCTCACGTCAGCACACGCACGCAGGCATCTTCCATCTTAGGACTCAGCACTCGCATACAAGCTTTCCTCCCACGCTCCCTCCCTCAGCACTCAGCAGTCACCTTATTTCACCCTCACTCCTGCCCTCAGCACTCCGCAATCAACAGTCCTTTCACTTCAGCACACGCATATAGCCTGCCTCCCACGCTCTCCACCAAGTATCCAGCTCAGCACAGCCCTCAGCACCAACCTATGAGCCATTCTCCCTCACTCCTGCCCTCAGCACTCGGCAGTAAACGCCCCTCTTACTTCACCTGCCTCTCACGTTCTTACCAGCTCAGCACAGCACTCAGCACCCGCATACAAGCCTTCCAGTAGTCTCGTCACCTCACCCCACCTCACGTAATCAAACCTGACCTCACCTAACCTACCCTAACTTAACCTAATACTCAACGCTGCCTCTGTTCTCACCTCCGCCCTCAGCAGCCGTGTCACCTAACCAACTCTAACAATCAAACCAGACCTGACCTAACCTATCCTAACTTAACCTAATACTCAACGCTGCCTCTGTTCTCACCTCCGCCCTCAGCAGCCATGTCACCTAACCAACTCTAACAATCAAACCAGACCTGTCCTAACCTATCCTACCCTAACCCAACCCAACCTGACCTAACTTAACCTAACCTATCTCAGCACCTTCAATCTCTCCCCCCCCCCCCCCCCCCCCCAGAATCCAGAGTATCCCCGTCCCGTCCTTGTCCTTGTCCTTATTGTATGTCTCTTCGTAATCCTCTTCGCCTCCTCCTCCTCCTCCTCCTCCTCCTTCTCCTCCTCCAAACTTGGGAAGACTCGTGTTATCTTTCATAGTTTACCCTCCATCACACACACACACACACACACACACACACACACACACACACACACACACCTCGTCAACTCAATTATCTCCGTTTTCAGTGGATCTTGAAGAAATGGAAACGTCTTCTCTCTCCCTTTTTCTCCAGTCTCTCTCTCTCTCTCTCTCTCTCTCTCTCTCTCTCTCTCTCTCTCTCTCTCTCTCTCTCTCTCTCTCTCTCTCTTTCCTTACGCCATTTTACGCACTTTTACGCCGCTAACGCTTTTCTGAACGCAACGTCAACCAGCACACACACACACACACACACACACACACACACACACACACACACACACACACACACACACACACGTACGCAGACCACTCCCCAACCATGCAAAGACTGAGAGCTGGAAAATAACTCGGAATGTTAATACCCAATTATGCTTCACAGCGAGCGAGCTTCAGGATAATTGGCGATACTTCAGCGATTGCCTCTGTATATTGGGAACGTCAGTCAGCCAGCCCTTGCAGCGACATTAACAAGGGCCAGAGGTCACGTCATTGGGGTTGCAGACACAGGAAGGGACAGGAGGACGAGTTGAGGACTTAGATAACACTTAATAGACGTCTTGGCTTGCTGTCTGGAGGCGAGTTGTGTGAGCTTGTAGACAGATAAATAATGGGAGAAAGCGAGCAATGTGAGCTTGTAGAGGCTGATGATTAGGGAATGCGACTTTGGTGAGCTTGTAAACATGAGTAAGGGAAAGGAGGCGAGTTGTGTGAGCTTATAGACATGAATAATGGGGAAGGTGAGCAATGTGAGCTTGTAGAGGTTGATAATGAGGGAATGCGAGTTGTGTGAGCTTGTAGACATGTAAATAATGGGAGAGGCGAGTTGTGTGAGCTTGTAGACATATGAATAAAGGAGAAGGCGGCGAATTGAGTGAGCTTGTGGACGTATGAATAATGGGGCAGGCGAGCAATGTGAACTTGAAGAGGTTGATAATGAGGGAATGCGAGTTGTGTGAGCTTGTAGACATGTAAATAATGGGAGAGGCGAGTTGTGTGAGCTTGTAGACATGAATAAGGGAAAGGAGGCGAGTTGTGTGAGCTTGTAGAGGTTGATAAGGGGGAATGCGAGTTGTGTGAGGTTGTAGACATATGAATAATGGTAGGAGACAAGTTATGTGAGTTTGTAGACACGGATAGCGGGAGAGGGCGAGTTGTGGCGGAGAGTAGCGAGTAGTTCCTGTCTTCTTTGAGTCATGCACCATCCTGGAGCCGCGGCGCCACCTCCCACACCCCCGCGCGGGATAACATTACTATTCTTGGCCGCGTGCCAGAGGGAATGTGTGTTAGTTTGTCTTCGGTTCTTGAGCTCCCTACGGACGTCCTCCATCTTGAGCTCCTCTCAGCAAGGGTGGAATAAGTAGAGCATATATAGATATAGGAATCGAGTTGTTTATTTTGTTATGGTTTGTTGTTCCTAGTGTATGCTGTATTTGAAGTGTATTTCGAGTGTTTTATGTGTATCTTGAGAATCTTGTTGTTATTGTATAGGAGAATGTGTTATGAGTTGTCGTTGTTGTTATGGAGTGGAGAGCGTCATTGTTTGTTGTTCCTCGTGTATGCTGTATTTGAAGTGTATTTCGAGTATTTTATGTGTATCTTGAGAATCTTGTTGTTGTTATTGTTGTTTATTTAGTATAGGAGAATGTGTTTTGAGTTGTCGTTGTTGTTATGGAGTTGAGAGCGTCATTGTTTGTTGTATATGCTGTATTTGAAGTGTATTTCGAGTGTTTTATGTGTATCTTGAGAATCTTGTTGCTGTTATTGTTGTTTATTTAGTATAGGAGAATGTGTTTTGAGTTGTCGTTGTTGTTATGGAGTTGAGAGCGTCATTGTTTGTTGTTCCTCGTGTATGCTGTATTTGAAGTGTATTTCGAGTATTTTATGTGTATCTTGAGAATCTTGTTGTTATTGTTGTTTATCTAGTGTAGGAGAATGTGTTTTGAGTTGTCATTGTAGTGGAATGTATATAATGTGTCTTTAAAATGCCATTGTTGTTCATTTAGTATAAAGTTTATGTACTGTATTTTGATTTACCGTTGTCTTAGTGGAATGTATCTTATGTATCTTGAGAATAATATTGTTGTTCATATAGTATTAAGGATATGTAGTGTATTTTGGGTATTGGGTTATTTTGGGTATTGGGATGTATTCTATGTGTCTTGAGAATATTATAATAGTTGTTCCTCACTGTATAATTCTGTATCTTGAGTTGTCGTTATTCGCCAGTTGGAATGTATATTATGTATCTTGAGAATATTACTGTTTTTCATCTTGTATATGTAATGTATCTTGGGTCATCTTTATTGTTCTAATCGAATGTATATTATGTATCTTGAGAATATTACTGTTGTTTATCTTGTATCTCTATGTCATTGTTGTTGTTCTAGTGCAAAATATGTCTCGAGATAACTACTTTTGTTCTACTGGAATGTCTACAACGCCCATACCATCCCAGTGTTATGGTGGTGTGTTCTTTTTGGAGATTGGAAAAGTTTGCCAATTTTGGGACTCAGGGTCTTGGTGTTTACTGTTTGTCTGTCCGCCGGGGATGTGGCGCCCTCGCTGTTTTACGAAGCCTGAGAGCACTTCATCGACTTCCTTCTGTCTGGCTTCAAAACACCGTGAACGAATGATGTTGCACCGTAAACTAATGAGGATGATTCGGATGGTCTTCTTCTAGAGTAAATATTTCCCGAGGGGTTTGTTTTTACTTAGTTTTCGCGTCAACATCATGCAGAAAGTCGAGGTTCCAGGAGGCGACAACATCAGAAAGTCGAGGTTCCAGGAGGCGACAACATCAGAAAGTCGAGGTTCCAGGAGGCGACAACATCAGAAAGTCGAGGTTCCAGGAGGCGACAACATCAGAAAGTCGAGGTTCCAGGAGGCGACAACATCAGACAGTCGAGGTTCCAGGAGGCGACAACATCAGACAGTCGAGGTTTCAGGAGGCGACAACATCAGAAAGTCGAAGTTCCAAGAGGCGACAACATCAGAAAGTCGAGGTTTCAGGAGGCGACAACATCAGAAAGTCGAGGTTCCAGGAGGCGACAACATCAGAAAGTCGAAGTTCCAAGAGGCGACAACATCAGAAAGTCGAGGTTCCAGGAGGCGACAACATCAGACAGTCGAGGTTCCAGGAGGCGACAACATCAGACAGTCGAGGTTCCAGGAGGCGACAACATCAGACAGTCGAGGTTCCAGAAGGCGGCAACATCAGACAGTCGAGGTTCCAGGAGGCGACAACATCAGACAGTCGAGGTTCCAGGAGGCGACAACATCAGACAGTCGAGGTTCCAGGAGGCGACAACATCAGACAGTCGAGGTTCCAAGAGGCGACAACATCAGACAGTCGAGGTTCCAAGAGGCGACAACATCAGAAAGTCGAGGTTCCAGGAGGCGACAACATCAGACAGTCGAGGTTCCAGGAGGCGACAACATCAGAAAGTCGAGGTTCCAGGAGGCGACAACATCAGACAGTCGAGGTTCCCGGAGGCGACAACATCAGAAAGTCGAGGTTCCCGGAGGCGACAACATCAGAAAGTAGAGGTTCCAGAAGATGAAAACATCAGACAGTCGAGGTTCCAGGAGGCGAGTGGAAACTGTTCTTCGCCGCGGTGGGACGGAAGGAAGTGAGATAGGGAGACAAGCTACTGCCGCGCGCCAGCTGGAGGGTAATAGAGTGGAATTGGGAAAGTTTTAGAGGAAGTCATGAAGGGGTCCAACACCTCGTCTTGTTTGGCCAGCAGCGGACCAGCGACTCCCTTCCCTCACAAACATCCCGAAGCTTACACACCCACATTAGATAAGGCTTTCGTGGAGGTTATATGGGGATTTACATGGGTATGGTTCGTATCACAAGACATTTCGCCGCCCAAGAACACATATTTGACAAGGCTTTCGTAGGAGGAGGAGGGCATTTCCAGGAGTAGTTTTATGGCCCAGGTAGTAGTTTGACCCTTCCCTCTGTACCGTGAACCTGAAGAAACACTCATTAGAACCCGACTGACCCCTTTTTTGACCTTTAGAAATAGCTGATGTGAGAAGCGAAAGTGTCTTATATTACCTGCCTTATGCAAACCCAAGATACATATACAAGATGAAAAACAGTTATATTCTCAAGATACATAATTATACAGTGAGGAACAACTATACTATTCTCAAGACAGATAGAATACATCCCAATTGATTAATTAATAACCCAAAATACACTATATATCCTTAATACTATATGAAAAACAATATCGTTCTAAAGATACATAATATACATTCCACTATAACTTGTCAGCTCCCAACCAAACACAAAATACTGCAAAAATTCCCTGCATAGTGTTTGCCGTTGATGTAGAAAGGAGGAACACTTCAGAAACCACACACAGGTAATCTCTTTAGGATCATTGTGGAGAAAAAAGTTTGGTTCGGGCGCAGTTTTATGAGCCTAGTGATAGTTTGACAAGGCTTCTGCACTATGAACTTGAAATCACTTGTGAGAACCCGACTGATCTTCTTTGTGGCCTTTGGAAATATTATGCGAGAGCTTAATCTAAACTAACCTAACTAACCTAACCTAACCTAACCCAACGCCTCCTTTCCCTCACAAGCTGAATGTCGTCACTTGGTTATGTTGACTGATTGAGGTGACTGGAGACGATTGATATGTGGTTCTTGTTGCTCATGACCTCTTTAGGAATTTATCTATGTATTTATCTATCTATCTATCTATCTCTCTGTGTGTGTGTGTGTGTGTGTGTGTGTGTGTGTGTGTGTGTGTGTGTGTGTGTGTGTGTGTGTAGAAATGGGCTTCAGCTGTATATTTTCTCCTTCCCTTTTCGCTGTCAAGACTTGTGCGACTCTCCCCATTCGCTTGGCACTCATCCCTCCTTTGGTCTAATGGCTAGCTGGCAGCGGGGGGTCGAGCTCTTACCCACTCGCAAGATGGTGAGTTATTTTCTTCTCTGCCTCAGTCTTTACCTCGGGCACAAGCAGTCTTTCCCTTTGTAGAGTGACAAGTCTGGTGAAGGTGTTCGCAAGAAATTACAATAGCTGAGTTTCCCATAAGCTGAGGACTGCTTGGACGTCTAAATGTAGTCGTTCTGCCTCTGTGTCCGAAGGCTTCACCAGGCGCAAGGTATAACGCTCTTCGAGAGGGTACTTACTTGCCATTACGAGTCCAGCAAGTGATCGGGCCGTAGTGAATTACATAAGTCCAGCATTCATACAACAGAAAGCGTCCTCTACTTTTAGAATCTGTCTGTCTTTAATGGCCCGGATAGCAGCGTTGCCAAATTAGCGTACTCATCGCATTGCATTTTCGGAGTTTCTGACCAATAACGAATGCAAAACCAAACAAACATCAATAAATAGGAGCTTTAACGCTAACTTGAATTTTCTATCGTTATTTGTGTAAGTACGAGAGTTTGAGGCTTAAAAGTAATAAAGACAAAGTGGTGAATACGATAATCTGGCAACGGATCCGGGTCGTGTACTAAAATCTCTAACTCAGAAACTTTGTCTTGGCTGCCGCGACTCAGGAAGGCCGTAACAGTGCAGGGAAGTCTACGGCGTTCCCAGGAGCTCGGCATCCAGACTAACAGAGACAAAAGAGACGCGAGTCCATTTGCATTTGTCAGTCTTGGGTTGCTCGGATGGTGGAATGCATCACTCTCTCCCTTAACCCGTTAGCAGCGAGGGTCTTGATTCTGATTGCTCCCTCTAAGCGAGTTAATTTTGAAAAATATCACCTACGCAAATCATTATATAACACATATCAACGCACTCGTCATCAGTTTTTGCAGCCTCCAAAAATATTTACTTCTACTAAAGTACTATATTAAACATTTGCAGTTCCTCTTGTCGGCGGCAGAGTGGGTACAGCAGTTTCTTGCCCCGGGGTGCTGAAATCAGTTTTAAGGGGTGTTGGGAAATCTATTTTTCAGACATCTTTTTGGAAATCACCGTGAACCCGTTTCGATACCCGATGGTGATAATGAACCACTACTTTAAAGAATGCCTGGATTGGAGGGACAGTATAGTGGTTCTCATTGGATAACCTCACATGTGTAGTCGGAGGGAGACACCAATTGACACAACTTTATTTTACAACTTCACAGGAGCAGCAAGTAGCGGGCTTTTTTTTTATTATTGTTTCCTTTTTTTGTGCCCTTGTGCTGTCTCCTTTGCTGTAAAAAAAAATACCCCCCACATACTACTGTTAGCGTGGAAAGAGTAAAACTATGACTAAACGAGATGAACATACTTGACTTTCACAGATCACAGGAGACAAGGATGAAGCTGTGCAATACCAACTCTTCCATAGGCGTTGATCGATAGTCTGAAGGCTCGTTTCCAGGGCTAAGGATCGTTTGGCAAGGGGAGAATGCCTGCTTGGGGACTTCGGAGGCCTCAGGGAACGAAGTCAGACAGCGGGTCAAAGTCAGGGATGGAAAGTTAGGCGAATTCCGCTTCAGGGGCAATCTTGCATCGAAGTTGAGTGTTACACGTTCATTTCAAACTATACACCAGCGTCTAGGGTCGTTATGAGAAACTCCGTCATCATCTTGTTATAACAGTGCCTGCTGGACAACTTCGTGGAGCGTTTGGTTGGGCCTCGCGCCAAACACTTCGATGCGAGATGGTTCAGAGGTTGGGTTGGCCGAACTTGCTCTCTGTTCAGTCTCTAAAGGAAGTGACATCTCCTTCCCTCCCTTTCCCTTATATGTGGATGAATATTGCTAGTGATTTTGTAATTTAATAGAGTATAAAATTTCTCCTTCTTTTTCTTCTTCTTCTTTTTCTCCTCCTCCTTCTTTTTCTTCTTCTTCTTCTTACGGGTTTTCATTTTCTTGCTTATATTGCTGTCATTGTTGTTATCATTGTTGTTACCGCTATTGCTATTGTGTCTGTATAACTCGCTTCTGTTACCATGATCATCACCGTTCATTTTCACACATCATCACCATCATTAAAATCAAACCAACTTATTTCTTGGCATAACGAGTGTAGCATTATTAGCGTCATTGATGGTCCCTTTCCTAACCAAGCACAGCGTTATGAAGTGTCCAGAACACGTCGACTCAATAGTGATGACACATAAGAAGCGTCCAGTGTTGTCCCCTTATCGTCTCCCATCTCTCCGTCTTTTGTAGGAGTTCAGCTTTCGGTGTCATCTTGGTTCACAGGAAGCCCGCGAGACTGTATGGCCTATATTCTCAGACAATTATAGGCTGACACATCCACATCTGATAAGGCTTCCGTAGAGGTTGTGTGGGTATTTCCATGGATAGTTTTGTAAGCCTATAGTCGGTTCCACGAGAGCTGGCGGGCCTAGTCCTTCAAGGGGTGGGCTCCCGGACTTGGTATCATTGCTGGGGTGACGGTACTGATTTAAAGAGTTAGCAGAGATTGATTGATTGATTGATAGTTTATTGTTGCAGGTAAACAACAAGGGAGAAGGGAGGAACATGCCATCCCAACCCCCAGGCAGGACAGAGTGTGATTATACAACTATTAATACATGTGTAGGAGAGAGCAAGAGCTAGTAGGCTATGTCATGGCAGGTTAGAACTAGCAAACAACAGCCAATGAGCGGCGCAGAGACCGTCACCCAAGCAATGATGCCAAGTCCGCCTGTCCACCCCTGAAGGATTAGGTTGGTATTCTCAGAAGCTTCCACCCCTCACGTAAACTATTTCCAAAGGCCGAAAAGGAGATCAATCGCGTTGTAATGAGGGTTCTTGCAGGTTAATGGCACGAAATAATGTTGAAACTTCAAGAAGGGTCATAAAACTACCTCTGCAAATACCCTTCACTCCTGCGAAAGCCTTGTTGAATGTGTGCGTTTGGCCGCCGAAATGTTTAAGAATATGGTCCCTAGGCTCGTCAACTCTAGTAAAACCGACTTTTTTTTTATATAGTAATAGTCTGATAAGGCTTCTGCACCATGAATATGAAACAAAAACTCATAAGAAGGCGATTAATCTCCTTTTCGGCACTCTGCAATGCGAAAGCGTCTGAGAAAATGGGTCAAAGTGTATTTTGTCTATCATAAGTGACCGGTGTTTTGCTCTTTACTCGTCCCACGCTCTTTATTAGCCGAGAGTCGCAAGGAAATTACTCGTTAAAACTTGACAAACCAAATAATTAAAGGTATAAAACTTCGGAAACACGTTAATTTTAAACATTGAGTTCTCTTCTTACCTTTCTTTCGTTCATTCATTTCTAGTAACGTTGATCTTTGGGCCATATTTTTAAACAATTCTGCGAACAAGAACACGTAATTTACTTGTCTTTCGTGGGAGTTTAGGGCATTTCCAGGGGTACTTTTATGACCCTGGTGGTAGTCTGAGCCTTCTTCTGTACCGTGAACCTAAAATAACACTCATTAGAACTCGATTAGCTTCCTTTTTGACCTTTGGAAATAGTTGGTGTGAGGGGTGGGAGCATCTGACTATACTAACCTTTGCCCCTTCCTCTCAGCGGGGGTATCACGCACCATCCCCGGGGTCGCCTGTCCGCTGCGTGTTGGTGTGTCTCGCGCTGTGCAGGAAGTTGTGTATCACGGCTCATTGCTCCCATGTTCCAAGCGTGTAATTCAGTTCCGCTAATTAACCCCGGCTATTTCCCATTTTTTGTAATTAGGTTGCTCAGTTTCACGCAGGCTATGAAAAAAATGTTCGTCTGTGTAGTGTGTGGGCTAGTGTTCCAGTTAAAGCTTTCCATGACCTGTATTCATTTATACATGGAATATAGTCATTGTGGATATTATTCGAGGTAGTTAATTTGTGGTTTTAAGAAGCTTCAGTTGGAGATCGGTCTTGCACATTCGTATACTTGATAAGAATTCTGGTAAATGAAGTTGATTTATATTGAAATTTCTGCATTACATAGCAGTGAAATGTAAGTGAATAAACATCAACGTATCAGGTTAGTTATTTTTGCCTAGGTGCTATTATTCAGTTATTGAATTATGTGTTTTATAATGACCTGCCTCATATGGCTTTCTGGGTTCGCTGTGAGTTATAATATAGGGGTCACGGCGGTTCTCTTCAGCAGCGTGTGGGTCGAGCTGATCTGCTGGGCTTGGTGACTTGAAAATAACATAGACAGGCTCCTCCCAAGTATTATAAGACGAGTGTTAGGATATGATGATTTTTAAGGATGTGTTAGAATATAGTATAGGATTAAGTGAGTATACCGTAATGAGTGAGAAAGACAGGGAGAGAGAAAACGGGGGCCCGGGGAGGAGTATTATAGTGGGTGGAGCTACCGTTTTCTCTCTCCCTCTGTCTCTCTCACTCACTAGGGTATCCTCACTTAATCCTATTCTATATTCTAACACATCCTAAATCATATCCTAACACTAGGCGCTCAGCTTGGGCCTCTAGACGCTCTGTGATTGTTCTCTTCCCCATTGAAACCACCTGAACAAGCTCCTCGCAACTCTACTAAGCCTTTGCGTTCTGCTGTAGTCACCAGGCGTTCTGTGATCAAGTTCTCACCCAACGTACGAGATCAAAACGCTAAGCAGTGGTTGCTCGACGTAAAGGTTTAATGATCACGTGTTAGTTCTATCATCAGTTTCCTGTAAAACTCTTGATAACGGTTCGTTCCCACCAGGCGGCAGCACCGTCCAGGCGTCCACGCAGGAGAGAAAACCTCACATACTGTAGTTAACTCTGCGGAGGGCGGCAGCGAAGTTCAGGCCATTAACGATATACAAATTATGCGACTCATACAGTCTCACAATATGCGTTTAGTTTTTTTCATAGTAGCAGTAGTAGTAGTAGTAGCAGTAGTAGTAGTAGTAGTAGTAGTAGTAAAATAATATTGGTAGACAGGTGCAACCATACCATAAGGGGCCATTAGTAGCAGTGTGACAGAGATCTCCTTCCATACCTATTGTAGTGATATTATTATTCAATATCAAAGACAGAGAGAGAGATAAATAGATAGATTGATTGGTTAATAGAGAGATAGATAGATACATAGATAAACAAATATTTTTCATCACTCAAAATGTTTCGTCAGAGTTTGCGAGTTGTGAAACATTTGCAAGAGTTCGTGGGAGCTGATGCATCCACTGTGTCCTCATCTCGGCAGTAACTTACCCAGACTGTGCGTGTCTCTCTCCATTGTGACCTAATGGCCCGGGCTGCCGCGATGTGGCTTGGCTCTCCTGAGTGGACCGCCGGAACCATTCAGGGCTGGCAAACACATTGCAGTCATGCCAGCCGCGCTTTCTTCATTGTGCTAACTTGCTTAACAACGAACATAAATCTGATATGCGAATATAAAACAGCAAAATGGGTGGCGGCAGTTCATATACGTGAGTGTGTAAACTTAGTACAAACTTTTACATCCCGCATCATTCCCGCAAGACTGTTTGTTGTCCTCCTTGACTAGTGTGCCGCGCCGAGGCCGAGCCAGTACAGCAGCAGACGGACAACATTTACCACACATTAACTTGCCAATTTTTGAAACGCCAACAAACATCGCCTCGTGTCAGTAAGAACGATACCAATGTTATGAATATTTCAATGGGAGTTTTATGAGTCTAGTAATAGTTTGGGAAGGCTTGTGCACCATGAATGTGGAAAATAATCATGAGAATCCGACTAATCTCCTCTGTGGCCTTCGGAAAGAGTTGCTGTGAGAGCCGAAAGCGTCTGAGAATTCTAACCTAAGTTCTCAGGACCTTGCTCTCCACGCCTTGGGCAATAACGGGCTTTCTCTTTCCCCCCTATAGTGCATGTGATGTGTTTACTCCCATCCAGCGCCGTCAGAGATCAGTTACTGCAGATTTAGTCCTTCAAGCTAACTTTGTTTTGGAAGTTCCCCTGCTCTGACACCTCGGCCCGAAGAATGAGTCGGTTGTGCTAGAGTGGGAAGCTGTGTTGCCTTTCCGACGTATCTGTTTACTTTGGTGATTCTCTGGTCCTTATTCATGAAAGTAAGCATCATCAACATTCTCATTAAGTGGTATATGCTAAAAGCTATGCTATACCATCATCGAGAGAGGGACACAAATAAAAACGGTGATGTTCTGGCTTTTATTCATGAGAGTACTTATTGTCATCAACATTCTCATTAAGCAGTACAGTATATGCTAAAAGTTATGCTATATCATCATCCAGGGGGGGATACACATCAAAATATGTTTCACCGTTATCAATAAAGGGCATACACGGGACGCCTCGACCAATTACCGGCTCTGTTTGTAAGGCTTCGTCCAATAGAGCTTCCTCACCTTTCTTTCCGGCTACTCTCGGCCGAGTTGATTAGTTTGCTGCGGCCACAAACTTTAACCGCGTCCTCCTGTTTTCCAGTCATCAGTCTCCACGGTAACAGGTCGCTAGGAAGGATAGGGTGCCGGCCACGCTGATTAAGGTTTTGCGGGCTGAATTGGCAACGATGGGCTGTGCAAATGTCGTTCCTCGGTTATCTGAATGAGAGACTGATGATGGTTTATTTTACAGAGAAAGAAAATTAACTGGGATTCGTAATAGAGAAATACTAGTAAATCACTTACCTAGGTTAGCATAAAAGAAAGGAAGAAAGACGGAAGGAAGGAAACTACAGAATGAAAGAAAAAAATAAAGAAAGGAAAAATAGATAGATTTACAATGAATACGATGATGACGACACCGATGAAAAAGAAACTGAAGAAAATAATAACTAACAATAATAATAAGAGCGAGGAGGAGGAGGAGGACAATAAATAGAAGAAGAACAAGAACATCAAGATAATTTATATATTACTTAGACTGTGTGTGTGTGTGTGTGTGTGTGTGTTGCAGTTCATGCTTAACCCTCACCTAACACTACTGGTGGTGGTGGTGGCGATGCGGAGAGGAAGATAGAAAGATAGATAGATAGATATAGATAAGTTAGATTGATAGCGATAGACAGATACATATATAAATAGGTATAGGAAGGAGAGGAACACTATGGAAGCCCTGGCTCAGCGTCGCATTAACTGTTCTCACGTCATCCTTTTATTGCCTTTCAGGACGTAATGAAGAGGAGCAGATGCGTGGTCACTCGCTCCCCGCTCCTGTGCCATCTCAGCCTCGCCCTCCCGCCCCAGCTTGTACTTGCAAGGTTTCGGACAGCGATTTCCGGGTCTGGCTGCTCCTCAGTCTCAGGTCTGTGTCTTGCCTGTTTGTTTGTTTGTGGGTGTCTGTGTTTCTCTGTTCTTCTCTGTCTGTTTATCTTTCTGTCTGTCTGTCTGTGTCTTGCCTGTTTGTTTGTTTGTTTGTGGGTGTATGTGTTTCTCTGTTCTCTTCTCTCTTTGTTTGTCTATCTTTCTGTCTGTGTCTATCTGTCTGTTTGTCTGTCTATTCATGTTATTATCCATATACCTATCTATCTATGTATCTGCCTGTCTGTCTCTATCTATCTATCTATCTATTTTTCTATCTATCTTAGCATATTAATTTATCTCTATAGCTATAACGTCAACGAGAATCACTGTCTAGTTATTCCGACTTGTGTAAAATACCCAGAAACACTTTTTTTTCAACTTATTTTGCGGCTGAAGAAATACGGTTTTAAAAAGTGACTTCCAAGCACTGAGTCACACGCCGAGACAATTCCTACTTTCCCGCCTGGTGTCGTGATCAGCAGCGTCCCCGGAGGCCCACCTGTAGTTACACGTGAGCCGCGGAGGCACGGGCCGAGGTATGGACTCCCATCAGGCCGGCCAGCGCACCCAAAGCAGATTATTCCGCTGTGCCGACTTGAGCCGCTCTCAGTAAACAATGCCAGCAACCGATACAGCGTTGACAAAGGAATTACGTAGAGAGGATTATATAATATGGAAGCACACACACACACACACACACACACACACCGTTCAGTGACTCCCCAACAAGGTACTCGTACTCGCCCTGGCAAGTGTGTCAGGGCTGGCGGGCCTGGACGCGCGCCGCCGTGATCCAGGGGCCTGGGAACGATTGCCAATTCGAGGAAACAAAAGCCTCTTTAATCTGGCGATCTGAGACGAGGCATCACTCAGTCGATCGTCAAATAATTGCACCGAACTCTAAAAGAAATAGATATCTTATGTATTCCTGCTACTTAATACTTTTTATAACATAACATGAATTGAAAATTTAGAACAAGTTTTCTGCTTCGTGTTTTCTACCTCTTTATGAATATGATTACCCCAGCCGGGCCGGCGGGCGGGCGTAAAGTCAGCTACCCCGGAGTGGAGTCGCCGACCCCAACAGCAGTGGCAGGCTGGTCCTCGGCTACACGTTGCCACGGCTCGTCGTACGCGCGGGCCGCTGCCAGACAACACTGTGCTCCGCGGCTCCTGCGGCTACAGTGAACGCGAGCGATCCCGTCAGTGTCTCGCTCGACTTTGTGAGAGAAGGTGTGGCGTGCAGAGCGTTTCTCAACTCTTTCCTTCTCCAGTGCTCAATTAAAATAAATGAAGCCGACCAGCCTGCATGATGCACCTCATGCCGTGGCTCTAGATGGAGTAATGTGTTAATATCAAAACGAGAGCGTCAGGAAAAGTGATCTGAGGCAATATCGGGTTGTGCTCTTAATGTTTTATGAGGCTAACTGAGGCTGTCAGGCCCTGAAATCAAGCCCCAGTGTGTGCCAGCATCAGTACCCGGCTGTGTTGTGCCTGGCGGAGAGGTGAGTGGCGAGGGCCGCTGAGGCAGGCACCACACAGGCGGCACCGAGAGTCACGGGCGGGAAGGCTGCCGCCGCTCACTCGTCATTCATTCCTCCTCGCCATGCACGTGGCTGCCTTGCTCAAGTGTTCCTCACTCAACGTTCACGCCGTTAGCGTCAAGTGAGCATCTAGTGGCACGTCAGACGGGCGTGCTAGCCGTACTCAACGGGCACGGCGCGGCGCGGATACTCCCTCGGCACGGAGCAAGACGTGCCCGGTGCCCTGGCTGGGGCATGACCACAGCTGACAGAACAGACCGAGTTACCTCCACCACCTGGCAACTCGGCCGCCAGCAGATGTGCCCACGTATATCTTGCATTCATTTGATCAGAAAACTAAAGTATTAGCATTTGGTAACTTTAGGCTTCAGTGTCGACTGTCACGATAAGAATATTTCTAGCAAGCAGTGAGTGGTGATCTTCGTCACGCTGAAGCTTTGATACTAAAATGCTGCAACTTACAATCAATATACACGTGATATTTTGCTTGATGGACTCGTGAACAGGTTCCGTTGTATCGTATGACATTTGTAATCATCATGACATTACTGTGAGCCCCCAAGACTATTGTGTTGTGCTTCCTGCCTCCGTAACGCCGTTTCATGCAGCAGCCACCGAGGGGCGTGTGAACACCGTGACGTCACCACCACCCACGTGTGTCGACGGGAACGTCAGGATCCCATGAAGGGGACCCAGGTGAGACGAACACTTGTAATTACACACACACACACACACACACACACACTTGTACATAACTTTTTCTTCAGGTTTGGCCTTGACAAACTTTATAAGCATGCCAATCAGGACGAGTGCAAAAATTTGTTGGAATATTTTGTTCTTTGGCTGTCTGTCGGTCTTTACCTGCCAGCCCGTCATTCTGTCTGTCTCTACCTCTCTGCCTGTGTGTGTCAGTTTCTCTCTCCCTCTTGAGAAACGTCGCTTATCCCCTATTCTTCATCAACACTCAGATGTCACCTTCTTCAACAGTAAACATCCTCGGTCTATCCTTAACCCAAAACCTTAACTGGAAACTTCATATCTCTTCTCTCACTAAATCAGCTTCCTCCAGGTTGGGCGTTCTGTATCGTCTCCGCCAGTTCTTCTCCCCCGCACAGTTGCTATCCATATACAGGGGCCTTGTCCGCCCTCGTATGGAGTATGCATCTCACGTGTGTGGGGGCTCCACTCACACAGCTCTCCTGGACAGAGTGGAGTCTATGGCTCTTCGTCTCATCAGCTCTCCTCTTACTGATAGTCTTCTACCTCTTAAATTTCGCCGCCATATTGCCTCTATCTTCTATCGATATTTTCATGCTGACTGCTCTTCTGAACTTGCTAACTGCATGGCTCCCCCGCTCCCGCGGCCCCGCTGCTCTCGACTGTCCACTCAAGCTCATCGCTATAGTGTCCAAACCCCATATGCAAGAGTTAACCAGCATCTTCACTCTTTCATCCCTTACACTGGTAAACTCTGGAACAGCCTTCCTTCGTCTGTATTTCCTCCTGCCTTTAACTTGACCTCTTTCAAGAAGAGTGTATCAAGACACCTCTCCACCCGAAATTGACCTCTCTTTTGGCTACTCTATACTATCTTCTGCTGTGGGAGCGGCAAGTAACGGGCTGTTTTTTCTACGCTCTTTCTGTTGCCCTTGAGCCGACTCTTTTGTTGTAAAAAAAAAAAAAAAATGCAAAGTTTTGGAGCCATCTGATTAATGTAGAATCACTTAAGTTTAAGGACAGACCACCTAGTCTGGACCATGGGGTCTGTGTGGTCTGATTTTCTATGTAAATTCTCTCTCTCTCTCTCTCTCTCTCTCTCTCTCTCTCTCTCTCTCTCTCTCTCTCTCTCTCTCCTCTGACGTAACTATTGCCCCCTCCACGCGTGTCGCCTCACCTGCTCAGGAAACGTTAATCAACCAGCCTTGGCAGCCCCCGAGGAGAAAAATAACCGTAATCTCCATCCACGTAATATTTCCCGCCAAAAAAGAAGGGTCTCAGTGCTCCTAAATCTGAACTGCAAGAAATGACATATTACCGTTATGGCCGTTAGTCCCAACGGTGCCAGATTATCGTACTCGGAACATCGTATTTTTTGTTTTTTTACCCACAACTATTGCCCCCGCCCCCCCTCCACCAATAATTAACCATTTCAACGATAATTATGAATGAGTAGCTATTGGGATGGAGGAGACAGATTCTGGGTCGTAAATCTGCAAATATAAGAGGCAGACTAAGACTAACTGGCAATGTTGGGTATCCTAGTGCAGAAACAAGCCTCCTAGTAACTATATAAACGCTCATATGCTTACCGAATTTCAGTCTTAGGGTTGATGGTTCTGCACTTTGCTTGACAACATGACTCAACCAGCTTAACCCGTACGCTGCGAATGGCACGGATTTGGCCTTCACTGGTAGCCTGGTAACATCGAGTCCCAGGTCTTTCTCTGCCTCTGTGGTGGATAGTGGAGTGTTTCCCATGTGGTATTGGTATGCTGGATTTCCCCTCCCACGGTGCATGACTTTACATTTTTCTTCATTGAGTTGTAGCAGACACTTTTTGTTCCATCTCTGTAGCTTGGTGATGGCTTCTTGTAGGAAATCCGCAGTCAAGGGGTTAAGAGACCACCTGTTAACTCCACCACCGTTTTGCATGCGAACAGAATCATTACATATTCAAATCAAGTTGTCAATTACGGACTCATGGATCGTAATGTCAATTAAAGCAAAATATTGTCACCATCATTTCTGTTTTCGCTCCTTCTCTTCTTTTCGGCCCATACTATTTACTTATACATTTTCGGGGCTTGCACACCCACATTTGATAAGGCTTTCGTAGGGGTTATGGGTCTTTCCATGGATAGTTTTATAAGCGAAGTGATAGTTTGACAAGGCTTCTGCGGCATCAATGTGACAAAAACTCATGGGAACCCAACTTAACTGTTTTATGGCCTTTGGAATTAGTTATTGTAAGGACCGAAACCGTCTGAAAATCTCTCTCTCTCTCTCTCTCTCTCTCTCTCTCTCTCTCTCTCTCTCTCTCTCTCTCTCTCTCTCTCTCTCTCATCAAAACTATCGATTACACTGTTAGTCAATTTCTAAACTCCAGTGCCTTAAAAATAGCAACCATGCGTCAGCGATCTGGTATTTGACATGCGGTCACGGTATTTGTGTCCGCAGTAACACCGCCGCGCAAACCGTCATCCTGAGATACATGCATGCCTTTCCAGACTATTCCAGACGCCGGATACTCAGTGGCCTGCGTGTGCCTTCGTCCCCAATGCACTACACTTGCTGGGATTCTGCTTGGTGGCCGCCTGTGTGTTGGTGCTCATACATACCTACAGAGACGGCCGGTTTGCTCCCCTCGCCTGCCTGCCTCCGAGTCTGGAAATAGAAACAGAATCCAGAAGAAAATGAAAACGAAAATGGAAACAGTTTAACGTTGTCGTGTGGGGGTGTCTTGTCACTGCCCGTATTCGCAAGCATTTCAAGACATTCACATTTGGTAAGGCTTTCGTTGAGGTTGGTGTGTGGGTGTTTCCATGGGTAGTTTTATGAGTCTGGTGAGAGTTTGACATGCCTACACATCCACATTTGATAAGGCTTTCGTTGAGGTTGTTGTTAGTGTTTCCATGGGTAGTTGTATGAGCCTGGTGAGAGTTTGACAAGGCTACACATCTACAGTTGGTAAGGCTGTGTTTCCATGGGTAGTTTTATGAGCCTAGTGATAGTTTGACATACCTACACACCCACATTGGGTAAGGCTTTCGTAGAGGTTGTTGTAGGTGTTTCCATGGGTAGTTTTATAAGCCTAGTGATAGTTTGACGTACCTACACCCACATTTCGTAAGGGTTTCGTTGAGGTTGTTGTGTGGGTGTTTCCATGGGTAGTTTAATGAGCCTGGTGAGAGTTTGATAAGACTTCTACACCTTGAAAAAGAAAAACACGCATCAGAACCCGAGTAATCTCCTTTTGTAGCCTTTGAAAATAGTTGTGTGATCTGAAAGCGTCTGAGAATACATGATACGAGAATACGAGATAGAAATGTAGAATCCTGAAACAAAAATGAAAGCCCTCGTGTGGTATCTGTTTCACGTGGGTGTCGCGGAGGCATGTTGTCGTGAGAGCCAAGAGCGTCCACGAATACTGTCCAGAGCGAGTCACGAGGTAGAAATATAGACTCCAGGAAGAAAAATGAAAGCCCTCGTGTGGTACCGTATCTATTTCACACTGGTATCGGGAGAGGCAAGTTCAGTTCAGTTTAGGGTCAGGGAAACTTTTGCCCTTTGTACCGACCTCCCTTTTGTGTGGGTTCTTTCTCTTGTCTATTCTTTGCTTGGGTTGTTGTTTGGGGGTTCTGTTTTCTTCTCCGTTGTTTTGGGGGGTTTCTATTTTCTTCAACGTTTCTTTTTTGCCGGTTCTCTTTTGTTCTTTATTTAGTGGTTCTCATTTTCTTCGTTAATGGTTTGGCAGTTGTTATTTCTGCTTCGTGGTTAACTGGTTCTTTTTTCTTCTCCGTTGTTTTTTGGGGGTTCAATTTTCTACTCCGTTGCTTTTTTGGTGGTTCTCTTTTGTTCTCCTTTATTTAGTGGTTCTTAATTTTCTTCTTCGTTAATGGTTTGGTGGTTCTTGTTTCTTCTTCGTGGTTAACTGGTTCTCTTTTCTTCTCCGTTGCTTTTTTGATGGTTCTCTTTTGTTCTCCTTTATTTAGTGGTTCTTATTTTCTTCTTCGTTAATGGTTTGGCGGTTCTTGTTTCTGCTTCGTTGTTAACTGGTTCTCTTTTCGTTGCTTAGTGGTTCTCTTTCGTTCTCTAGTTTCATGGTTCTCCTATTATCTCCGTTTCTTTTTGCGGTTCTTGTTTGTCCTTCGATGTTTACTGTTTCCCTTCTCTTCCTCGTTTTTCTTCGCGGTTTTCTTCTCCTCTCGAATACTTTAGGAAATTTCAACGTACGGTAACTTCCTTGCTCTGTCCTCCCTTTCTTCCTTCCTTCCTTCCTCCCTTTCTTCCTTCCTTCCTTTCTTCCTTCCTTGCTCTGTCCTCCCTTCCATCCTTCCTTCCTTCCTCCCTTTCTTCCTTCCTTTCTTCCTTCCTCCCTCTCTTTCTTTCTTTCTTTCTCTTTCTTCCTTCCTTCCTACCTTCGTCTCTCTCTTTCTTCCTTCCTTCCTTTCTTTCTTCCTTCCTTCCTCTCTTCCTTCCTTTCTCCCTTCCGTCCTTCCTCCCTTTCTTCCTTCCTCCCTTTCTTCCTTCCTTCCTCTCTTCCTTCCCTCCTTCCTTCTGGCCTCTGATAACTAGTGAGTGGGTGGCATCGAAGTGTTTAAACTCGTTACTGTTGGCGTGAAGTTAGTGAGGTGATCAGCAGCACTACAGAGTATATTTGGCTTCATCCCGTTAACTGCATATTGCGTGGACCAGTTGTACTACGCATGGAAGCCACCCTATGTGCATGTCGGAATAGGCTATACCGTTTGTGCCTCGGTCTATCGGTGGTGTACGTTTAAAAGAGAGAGAGGGAGAGAGGTGGGGAGAGAGAGAGAGAGAGAGAGAGAGAGAGAGAGAGAGAGAGAGAGAGAGAGAAAATAAATCGAGATAAAGGGAAAAGAAAGAAAAAGAGAGAGAGAGAGAGAGAGAGAGAGAGAGAGAGAGAGAGAGAGAGAGAGAGAGAAGCGTGTAAACAAAATGAAAGGTAGAAAGAATAGAACCAGGAATGAGAGATAAAAAAAGGAAGAAAAGCATAAAGAGAGAGAGAGAGAGAGAGAGAGAGAGAGAGAGAGAGAGAGAGAGAGAGAGAGAGAGAGAGAGAGAGAGAGAGAACCTGACCCCTGCATGACCTGATAGCCTCGCAGGACCACTAACAACCCAGACACAAACGAACGAGCTAGAGGAACAGAGGTCATAATTTTGTCCGGGAATTGGTAACACTTTTTTTCCCTTACGTATGACGGGTTGGCTAATGAACAATTAATAAACGGTTCTGCTTCCGCCATAGCTTTTTGTGTTAATACGGCAACTATGGGCTATATGGTGACAGTTATTGATGGTTATACTATTACTACTACTAGCCTACTACTACTACTAGTCTACTACTACTTCTACTGTTACTACCACCACCATTACTACTACTACTACTACTACTACTACTACTACTACTGTTCTTACTTTTTCTACTAAACACTTACTATTATATACAGTTGTTATTAGTATATCTATTTTAACTGTACGCTTATTTCTGCTGGTATAACAACTGATTTTACAGCTTCTATTATTATTATTATTATTATTATTATTATTATTATTATTATTGGAGTTATGGATAGTGCTATTATTGTTTTCGTTGGGATTGTTAATAACGATGAAAATGATGATAATAATGATTATGTTTGATATATTACGTTTAAAACCAACACTCCCTCTACGTCCCTAAAAAAAAAGAAGAAAAATATATAAAACAGAAAACTTATTAACGTTTACAGTACGTACGACAATTTTTCCATTTTGTCCCCGCCGCTGCAGCACAGACTAAATAACAACAAAAAAGCAAAAAAGAAACAAAAATAAAAAATAAAACGAACGAACTGAATATTTTTCCCTCTTTTTACACGGCTGGGCTGCTCGGGACAGGTGGAAACAACAGGTCCGGGCTCACTTTTTTCTTTTTATATGTATTTCTGTATCGTGTTCCCTGAGGCGTGACTTCCAAATACCGTGAAAAAGGAAACATTATGGAAAACATTTTGAGGGAAAGGAAGACATTTTGACGCCAAGGAAAACATTTTGATGCCAGGGAAAACATTTTGACGCGAAAGGAGAACATTTTGACGCCAAGGAAAAGGTTTTGACGCGAAGGAAAACATATTGAGGCAAAGAAAAACATTTTGTCGCCAAGGGAAACATTTTGACGCCAAGGAAAACATTTTGACGCCAAGGGAAACATTTTGAGTCGAAGGAAAATTTTTGACGCCAAGGGAAATATTTTGACGCCAAGGAAAACATTTTGACGCCAAGGAAAATATTTTGACGCCAAGGAAAACATTTTGACGTCAAGGAAAACATTTTGACGCCAAGGAAAACATTTTGACGCCAAGGAAAACATTTTGACTCCGAGGAAAAAATTTTGACGCCGAGGAAATCATTTTGACGCTAAGGAAAACATTTTGACGCCAGGGAAAACATTTTGACGCCAAGGAAAAAAATTGACGCGAAGGAAAACATTTTGACGCCAAGGAAAACATTTTGACGCCAAGGAAAACATTTTGACGCCAAAGAAAACATTTTGGCGCCAAGGAAAACATTTTGACGTCAAGGAAAACATTGAAGCCAAGGAAAACATTTTGACACGGAGGCCGATCACAGCTGACCCAGATTAGGAGGCTGTATGGGAGAGGTGTGATGCTGATGATGGTGATGATCTAGGGAGGCTGCTTGGGAGATGTGATGATGCTAATGATTACAATGATTTAGGGGAAAGGAGGGGATAGTAGGGGTGGCTAGGGAGGGTGAGGGGAGTGCTGGGAAGGAGGGGGAGAGAGCATGGAGGTGTGGGTGATCGGTGGAAGGGGAAAAAGGGGAGTTTGTGTGGCTAAGCAGTAAGGAGATGGGAGGGAGAGAAGAGAGGTAAGGATGAGGGGAAGGGAGAGAGAGAAGGTAAGGATAAGGGGAGGAAGGGATAGAGCGGGAGAGGAAGGGGTGACACTAGCTAGGATAATAAGGGGATGGGGCACTGGGGAAAGGGATGGGGGACGGGGGAGTGGCTGGGGATGGGAGTATGGGTGGTTGGGATACGGACGATACATGACACGGGTGGGAGGAATGGGGGACTGGGGAGAGCCTTGGGGCGGGGGGTGAGGCGATGCATGACTAGAGTACAAGGTAATTGGGGACGGAGGAGAGGGAGGGAATGGGATCAAAGATGTGGCGGGGGGGGGGGGGGGATTATGGAGTGGCTGAGGTGATGGCGCTGCATTACAAGGAGGTAGTAGAGGGCACGGGTACATGGGCATGGTAGTAAATTTGTAGGGGTTGTTTATATGTGTTGGTTGTCGAACTTGCAGCGTGCCAGATTATCGTACTCAGAGCCTCATATTTACCGGTTTCTGAGCCATAACTATTGCCAAAAAACACCAATAATTAACCATTTTAACGCTAACTATATATGAAGGCAGTTATTGGGGTCGAGGAGGCAGTCTTTGAGTCGGAAATCGGCAAACATGGGAGGCTGAGTACGACAATCTGGCAACGTTGTGTCGAAGTCGTAGTTTCCTTTTCAAAATTCCCGGTTCCTTTTTCTTCTTTTCCTAATTCTTGTTCCTCATTTCTTCTCATCCTCTTCTCTTTACCGTCTGTGTCTCCTCTTTCTTTCTCTTATCTCTACTTTCTTGGATTCGTTTTCTGTTTCCACTTCTCATCCTTATCGTCTGTGTCTCCTCTTTCTTTCTCTTATCTCTACTTTCTTGGATTCGTTTTCTGTTTCCACTTCTCATCCTTATCGTCTGTGTCTCCTCTTTCTATCTCTTATCTCCCCTTTCTTGGATTCGTTTTCTGTTCAGTATCCTCGAGTTCCCATTTCTTCTGCTCATCCACATCCCGCACATTGATCCGAACTTGAAGACTTGTTACCTCCAGGACCTCATTTATCATAGGTTAGCAGGGAGGCTGTAGCAAGAGAGAGAGAGAGAGAGAGAGAGAGAGAGAGAGAGAGAGAGAGAGAGAGAGAGAGAGAGAGAGAGAGAGACTGCAGTTGTAGCGTCTGCGTGAGAGTGGGTGCCTTCCATCTCACTAATTCTCAGATAAGTTGAGGTCAGCGGCGTGATCTGTCAGGGTACTAATTGCTGCCCTTATTCACTCCCTAGGTCGGCAGATGGCAAAGGACAGTGCATGGCGTGGGGGGGGTGGGGGGATATACCAGGTGTGTGTGTGTGTGTGAGGGGCGAGGTTGAAACACTGCAGGGTGATTCATGATACCTATTAAGCTTAGGGCAATGAACGATATACTAAGCTTTGGAGGTAATGCATTATATTAAGCTTGAGGAGGAGGAGGGGTGGGGGTTATAGGAGGCGGGGCGGGTCTGACTGGTTGGCTGGCTCTCTGTTCAAGGTCAGGGCAAGGTTCGACTACCACAATACCCCCCCCCCCCGCAGTGATCTAATGGGTTGAGAGGGTTGAGGAGGCACTTACGGGAGATGTTAATGACTGGAAACGTAATTATTTGGCCCGAGGAGGAAGTGTGAGGAGAGAGAGAGAGAGAGAGAGAGAGAGAGAGAGATCAAGACACATCACTAATTTTGGTCATTCATATTTGGCAGCATCTTTTGTTTGTTCGTTTGTTTGTTATCTTTACAGGAACATCATATATTTCACTTTCTTATGTTGTTTCTTTATCTTTTTTTTATCTCCTTTCTTGTATGGCAGCTTGATTTTTCCTTCTCTTCCTCCTCCTCCTCCTCCTCCTCCTCCTTCTTCTTCTCAGATTAGACAGTATCTTCACACTCCCTCCATTCTAGTCTTGCTCACCTTCTTTTCTTTTTTTTTCTTCTTTTTCTTCTCTTCTTTGTTGTTGTTGTTGTTGTTGTTCTTTTCTGCTCTTCTTGTTCTCCTTTATTATCATCATCTCCATTTTCTACGTCTCCTTCTTCTTCTTCTTCTTGTTCTTGTTCTTGTTCTTCTTCTTGTTCTTCTTCTTCATTATCCTCCTCCTCCTCTTCCTCCTCCTCCTCCTCCCGGCAGCTCCATTTCCATCAATCTTCATCCGGTATAATCATCCTCTCTGTCTCCTTTCCCTAAAAAAAAAAAAAGAGAAAAAAAGTTAGTCTAGACATGAGATGCATAAGTTATCGGAGCGAGCCCGGATTCTCCTCTCGTCTCTGGCTGGCCGGCGCTGGTCTCACCTCCCTCACCTTAATTAAACCTGCACGGGAGCTTACCTCACCTGTACTGGGCCCAGGCTTGTTGGTATTAGCTCACTCCACTCCCTACCTGAAACCACCTGAACACACGCCTCTCTCTCTCTCTCTCTCTCTCTCTCTCTCTCTCTCTCTCTCTCTCTCTCTCTCTCTCTCTCTGTGCTTACCATACCAGATTAGTGCTTTTTTCACCCGGTTTGTGATTTTGGGACACTAATAGACACATTTATTTATATTAATTGAATGATGAGACGTCGTTTTTATTTGTTTTGAGGTGTAAAGAGTTAGTGAACTGGCGGTGATGATGAGTCCAGCTCGTGATTAGGCCGTGGTGGTGAATTACACACACACACACACACACACACACACACACACACCTCCGGCCTCGCGTGGTTTGGGTTAGGTTCGTGTTGCTCTATGTGTGCGGAGAATTAGCTAAAAAGTAATATATGTAAAACCTTCGTGACCTTCCGTAACACACACACACACACACACACACACACACACGAGATCAGACGGGCTCCTCCATGTGTGTGTGTGTGTGTGTGTGTTGGTTTTCTGTTTATCATCCAAGTCTTGCCAGCAGCTTGCACATGTATAAATACCTCGATAATTATCCTCAACGTGGTCAGCGTGGCATTAGGAACTAGATTACAGCACCAGCAGGTTCTATTTTAACTATCACCCCCCCCCTTCCCCTCCCCCCCAGGTTCTATTTTAACCGTCCCCCCCTCCACTCCTCTTTTACCCCGCTATCTCCTCCCTATTTTCTTTGCTTCGTTTTCTTCCCTTTTCCAACCTCTTCTCTTTTCTCTCCCTCTTCCTCCATTCGTCATTTACTGCAACTCAGGACAGTAAACAGATGGCCAGAATCCTCAACAGTAACTTCGCATCCGTATTCACAGTCGAGAACATCGAAACCATGCCCGAGAACCCTGACCCGCCGAGGGGAATCACGCCCCTGAAAATTGACTCAATATGCGACCAAGAAGTGAAAGAGTATTTGGATAAACTCGACACGAACAAGTCAACAGGACCTGACGGTTTGTCCCCGCGGTTATTAAAAGAGCTTAAACAACAAATACTTCAGCCACTCACTAACATATTCAACCAGTCTGTTCAATTGAAAAAGGTCCCGGAAGACTGGAAGATGGCGAACGTAACACCAATTTTCAAAAAAGGAGACAAAAGCGTTGCATTAAACTACAGGCCCATAAGTTTGACATCAGTGGCAGGAAAAATACTCGAAAAGATTATTAGAGACAAACTTGTTAAGTTTCTAGAAGACAATAATGTAATCTCCGACACCCAGCATGGCTTCAGAAACAAGCGCTCCTGCCTAACGAATTTATTAGACTTCTTCCAAGGTATATATAAGAACTGGGATGCCCACATCCCCAGTGATGTTATATACCTGGACTTTCAGAGAGCCTTCGACAAGGTCCGCACGAGCGACTCTTAAGAAACTGCACTCGGCGGGCATTGGAGCCAATCTGATCGCGTGGATAAGAGATTGGCTCACCGACAGAAAACAACGAGTACTACTCAACGGACATCCTTCCGATTGGCTTCGTCACTAGTGGAGTGCCTCAAGGGTCAGTGCTGGGACCCATTCTCTTCATCATATATATCAACGACCTCGAATCAGGACTGAAATCCACAATATCGAAATTTGCTGATGACACTAAGGTGGGGGGAAAGGCCCTCACAAAGACCGACTGCGAAATCATTCAGAAAGACCTCAATCACATTATCGAATGGTCGGAAAAATGGCAAATGTCCTTTAATGTTGACAAATGCAAAGTCATGCACATTGGGTCCAGAAATAGTAACCACACATACATCATGAATGGGAGACCTCTGCAAGCGATGCAGGAGGAAAAGGATCTTGGAGTCACTATCAGCAGTGACCTGAAACACGCGAATCACTGTAAAAAAGCATACAACAAAGCCAACACTATGCTCGGGTTCATAGCGAGGAACTTCGAGTGTAAAACGCCAGACGTGATGCTATCCTTGTATAATTCCATGGTAAGACCGCACCTCGAGTATGCAGTACAGTTCTGGTCTCCTAATTACAGAAAGGACATTGATTTACTGGAAAGGATTCAGCGACGCGCCACGAAAATGATACCAACCTTAAGGGCTCAACCGTACGAGGAACGACTCAAGCGACTCAATCTCTTTACATTAGAGAAAAGACGCCTACGAGGAGATATGATTCAAGTCTTCAAGTATCTGAAAAAATTCAATAACGTCGATTACTCCAATTTCTTTGAATTGCAAACCAACCTAAGAACTAGAAATAACGGTTTACCCATTCAGTCTAGTCGATGTAACACAGACATCGGAAGGAGTTTCTTTTCAAACCGAGTCATCCGTCACTGGAACAATCTTCCTTCAGAAGTAGTAAAAGCGAATACTATCAACTCCTTCAAATATAGAATCGACCGTCACTTCGCTGCGTCGGGAGTAAACTGAATATTGAGTTGCTTTCATCTGCTCCTCAATATCGAGGTGCTTTCATCTACTCCTCAATGTCGAGGTGCTTTCATCTGCTCCCCAGGCCCCAGGCTGTCGAGCAGATTAAATCACCAAAGCGGGCAACCTCGTAATGAGCCAATAGGCTTTCTGTTGCCTGCGTTTCCATGTTTCCATGTTTCCATGTTTCTCCATCTTCGTTTCACTATTTTTCTTGTTCCTCTGTTGTTTGTCTTCTACTCTTCATTTTTAATTTCCCAGACTTTATTTCCTCTCCTTTATTCTTCTTTTCTTTATCCTCTTTTCTCTTTCCTCTTATTTTTCTCTACTTGTTACTTTCTCCATCTTCGTTTCACTATTTGTCTTGTTTCTCTTTCTCTTCTTTCTAAATCTACTTGGCTTCCCTTGTATGTCTTCCTTTGTCCTTTATCCTTTGTTTCCTTCCTTCTTTCTTTCCCCTCCTCGTTCCTTTCTACATCTTCGTTTCCCTTGTCTTGTTCCTCTTCCCTCATTCGTAAATCTGCTTCTTTTCCCTCATATTTCATCCTCTATTCTCCCTTTTCGTTCCCTTCCTTCTTTCCCCTCCTCGTATCTTCCTGCATCTTCGTTTCCTTTGTTGTCTTGTTCCTCTTTCTCCGTCTACTTTGTTTTCCGTCGTATGTCTTCCTTCATCCTCTCCCTTTCGTTTCCTTCCTTCTTTCCCCTTCTCACTCCTTCCTGCGTCTCCGTTTCGCTATGGCTGTTTTGACCACCTTTCTCTCCTTCCCTTTCTAAGTCCACTTCCCTCATAATGTCCTTTCATATCCTTTCTCCTTCCTTCCTTCCTTCCTTCTCGTTCTTTCTCTCATCTTCGTTTCCCTGTTTTGATCACCTTTCTCTCCTTTCCTTCTTAAGTCCTCTTCCCTTCCCTCAATGTCCTTCCATATCCTTTCTCCTTCCTTCCTTCCTTCCTTCTCGTTCTTCATCGCATCCTCGTTTCCCTGTTTTAATCATCTCTCTTCTTCATAAATCTACTTTCTCGCTATCTACTGCTTTTATTCCCTCTGCTGTTTATTTTTCATCATTTTTTCTCCCCTTTTTCCATTCAGTAGGTTTTGTTTAGTAATCCCTTTTATCCCCGTCTATTGTCTTCATAAATCCACTTCTCATTTCGTAATCCTAGACCTGTATTCTTCCTCTCATTCTCTTCTCTCTCTTCCTTTCCCCTTCTTCATTTCCTCTCTTCGTTCCTTCCTTCTCTTTCCTTTCCCTTTTGAATTTGCTGTCTACGTTCTTTCCTCCCTCTTCTTCTTCTTCCTCTTCTTGTTTTCTTGCATCTCCGTTTTCTTCTCTAATTTTCCTTACTTATTTTCTTCGTTGCATCCACTTTTTTTTTATCTTACCCCTTCTCTCTCTCTCTCTCTCTCTCTCTCTCTCTCTCTCTCTCTCTCTCTCTCTCTTATCTCCTTCATTTACGTTCCTTCTTCCTCCCCTCTCTCTCCCCTTTTTTTCCTTATTTGCATCTTCATTTCCTCTGTCTTGTTCTTGTTTTCTTCTTTTCATTTGTCTTTTTTTCCTTTTATTTGTCTCCCTTTTAACTCCTGTGCTCAATCTCATTTTCGTTCTTTATTTTTATTTCTCCTTCTTCTCTCCCCTTCTCGTCCATTCCTGCATCGTCTCTGTTTCTCTCTATCATCCATTTTCTCTTATTCTCTTATAAATCTTCACATTTTCTAACCCTTCTCTCTCTCTCCGTCTCGTCTTTCTTCCCCTTCTCATCTCCCTTATGCGTTCCCTTTTGCATCTTCACTATTTTCCTTTTATGACCCCTATTCACTATTTCTCTTCACACATCATTTAATCCACTTTTTAAGACTACTCTCCCTCTCTTTTATCTCCCCTTCTGCCCCATCCTTTCATCACCAGGTTCTCTCTCTCCTTGCATACTCTCGCTCTCATTTCCAACTCCACTCCTTTCGTTCACTTCAAAGGCTCAGAGATTCCCTTGGTCCGGGCAACAGGCTTAGTATGTATTCACTATTCACCTGAAGTCGGTGGTGCTGCGTTGGGCGGGGTGCAGGCAAGTGTAGGGCAGGTTGGCGGGCAAATTGGGCAGGATTGCGGGCAAGATGGACTGAGGCGTCTGTTGTATCGAGGTTTGTTATGCGCCGAGTCGATGTCGAGGTTGTCATGCAAAACTTATAGATTTATCAAGGGTCTACAAGCTCTTACTGATTAATGGCTGGATGTTAGCTCAAAACTTTCGATATTCTCCTCCTTGTTTTTCCTTTGCATTCATTTCGCATCTTTTGCTTATTTTGTCCCATTCTCTAGTCTTTTCTTACTTCCTTTCCTCTCGGTTATTTTCGTTTTCTTTTCAACTTTCTCGATATCTTCCTCTTTTTTTCTCTGTTACTCCACTTCTCATATTCTTTGCTCAATTTGTCCCTTTCTCTGTATTTTCTTACTTCCTTTCCTTTCGGTTATTTTCGTTTTCTTTTCAACTTTCTCGATATCTTCCTCTTTTTTTCTGTTACTCCACTTCTCATATTCTTTGCTTATTTTGTCCCATTCTCCTGTCTTTTCTTTCCTCCTTTCTTCTCGGTTATTTTCGTTTTCTTTTCAACTTTCTCGATATATTCCTTTTGTTCTCTGTTACTCCACTTCTCATATTCTTTGCTTAATTTGTCCCTTTCTCTGTCTTCTCTTTCTTCGTTTCTCTTTCTTCACATTCGTTTCATGTCAAAATTCTCGATCCCTCTTTTTCTTCTGCTCGTCCACTTATTTTCTTTATTTCATCCTATCTCCGTTTTTTATTTCTTCCTCTCGCATCTTACGTTTGTTATAATTTCAAAATCTCGAGTCCTCTTTTTCTTTTACGTATCCGCTTCCCATTCCCATTTTCTACACCCTATCTCCGTTTTTTCTTTCTTCCTTTCTCCTCTTTTACATTCGTTTTCGGCGCAGTAGATTTAAGGGGAAACAAAACTACTCAAGACACTCGTAATAAGCTAATGCATTAACAAAACCAGACGAAACACAGGAATTACCCCAAAGACAGCGATCGAACATACTCCCATAGACGTCTTGAAGAATCCCTAATCAGAAGTTTGTTTCACGCTATTCATTATCCTGCAGCGCGAGGCCCCAGCGGAGTCACCACAGGTCCCAGGGAAGCTCGTTGGAAGGGGAAGTTAAAAGGAGACAAACGAGGCCGGGCTGCCGTTGGTGGGTGGTGGGTTGCCAGCCTTGGTTGCCAGTTAGCAGTGTGACCAGAGCCTGGGTGTCTGGGTCTGGCTGGCCGGGAATACGTTATTGATTACTCCTTTTAACCTACCTTATCCGCACGGTAAATATCATAGGCATTTCGTGGGCTCGAGACGGATACTTCTTTGGCCATTTGGAGTTAGAAGAGGTTTGGGTTAGTGGATTTGGGCTGTGTTAGTGATGGCTTTGTAGGATGTTTAAAAGGATGTAAATGAAAATACGGTAACTCAATCCAAACGTCCTTGACCACCGGAAATAAGGCGAGGTTTGGGGGTTAGTGAACTTTGGATTCTTTGTTATTAGTGAAGTCTTTGTAGAATGTAAATATATGAATGAATGAGTAAATAAATGAAAATATGTTAACTCAATCATGGACCGTAGATGAACGTCCTTGACCACCGGAAATAAGGCAAGGTTTTGGGGTTAGTGAACTTGGGACCGTTTATTGTTAGTGAAGTGTTTTGTAGAATGTAAATATATGAATGAATGAGTAAATAAATGAAAATACGTTAACTCAATCATGGACCGTAGATGAACGTCCTTGACCATTGGAAATAAGGCGAGGTTTTGGGGGTTAGTGAACTTGGGATTCTTTGTTATTAGTGAAATGTTTTGTTGAATGTAAATAAATGAATGGGTTAATGAATAAATGAAAATACGTTAACTCAATCATGAAGCGTAGATGAACGTCCTTGACCATCGGAAATAAGGCGAGGTTTTGGAGTCAGTGAACTTTGGGATTCTTTGTGAAGTGTTTGTAGAATGTAAATGATGAATGAATGAATACGTAAATGAAAATACGTTAACTCAATCATGAAGTGTAGATGAACGTCCTTGACAACCGGAAATTGGCGAGGGTTGTGTTAGTGAACTTGGGACGGTTTAGTGAAGGGTTTGTAGAATGTAAATAAGTAGATAAATGGATGAAAATATGTAAAATCAATCATGAACTCTAGACGAACCTTCATCTCCGTGACCACTTGAAATTAGGAGAGTATGGTGGACTTGGAGATGTATGTTAAGGATGGATTTGTAGAATGCGAAAAAATAAATAAATGTTCACAAAAATCAGTCATTTAATCAGCCAACGAAAACAGTAGTAGTCGTCATCATGAATCAATTTGCAAAGAAACTGAAATTTTGTAAAGTTTAAATGTTTACCAGTACTGTTGTGTATGAAATGTCACTTAGAAATATACTAAAAGATTGTTAACTGGCGAAGAATAATATCGCTGAAAATTAAACACATTGAATCATACTTCTTTTCCATTTGAAGTGTATTAGTTAGCACTTAGCAGGTCGAAATCACGAAGACCGATTAGGCAGCGTGCATAAATAGGAACCCATTACCCTGGAACGCAAGGCCAGTTTGAAATCCGGGTTAACGCATTTACTTTCCCCAGGTCTGCTCAGGTACCCATTTATCGACCAGCCCGAAAGGGAGGATGAACAGCTGGGTGGACTGCATGCCAACTGTCCGGAATCCCGCCTCGGACAGTTGGCGTGCTGGGAAAATTAAGCCTTGGTAACCCGTATGTCACATCGGCTCTGTGTCCCGGGGTAATGGATTATCAGTTATGTGGCTACTTTGGCTTTTTAGTAACATTTTTGGGACGGACTCAGAAGTTTTGGATTTTCATTAAGTCGAAGTGATCATTACAAAACTTAGTCGTAAAAGTGACATATAAATAAAGTCAACAAAACCAACTAACCACGCCTTAAAACAACGGGTCAAGGAAAACAAATCAGGCGCCTTTCCACCTTAATTTGACCTCTCCTGACCTCTCATTCTTTATTCTTTTGTTCGGTACGGTGTTTCTTTCCTGTTTTTATTTTTTATCCCTTTAGCTGTCTCATTGACTGTAGAAAAATAAAGAACGTTGTTGTTGATGAAGCTTAACACGACGTTGGGGTGGTGCCGGGGGGTGTTACAAGGGGGAGGAAGGGTCCACAGGCATCACGTGAGGAGTCGTGACCAAAGTGAAGTGACAGGATGCATTGAGTCCCCCAGTGTCGCCAAGTCCGAGGAGTGACTCACGCTTGCTTGGTAGGCGTGGTGCTACGACCCTGCCAGTGTGTGTGTGTATGTGTGTGTAAATGTTGATGTCGCGTGTTTCTTTTCACTAACTCCATTTACGTCGTTTTATTATTTTCTTAAAGCTTCTGATTAATAAGGCTTAGCTTGGGGGTATTATTATTATTATTATTATTATTATTATTATTATTATTATTATTATTATTATTATTATTATTATTATTATGGTTTTTGTCATCGTCATCATCACCATTCTATACCTATTTATATAATGCCCGGGTGTCCGTCATCCTCTCTCTCTCTCTCTCTCTCTCTCTCTCTCTCTCTCTCAATGTCTCCAGGTCTTTCTATCTTGTTTTCATTCATTTTATCTTTCTAATTTTTGTTTTCATTTATTTTCATTTTTTCTCACGTTTCACAAGTCTCTCTCTCTCTCTCTCTCTCTCTCTCTCTCTCTCTCTCTCTCTCTCTCTCTTCCCTTCCTTTCCCTCCCTCCTCTACTAGTGTCCTGAAGACCCCTATCACACACCCTCAGGACGGCCCGCGTGGCATGGCGTCTCCTTAATGACCTACATGTTGCGTTTCAAGGTCTCGGCTCAGCGTCAAGTGCGGCCAGGCACGCTAGGCTAGGGTAAGAAGAGGTGCCTTCATTCTTTCTTTCCCGCGAAGTCAGTCTCTCTCTCTCTCTCTCTCTCTCTCTCTCTCTCTCTCTCTCTCTCTCTCTCTCTCTCTCTCTTTATGCTTTTCTTCCTTTTTCTATCTCTCATTCTTGGTTCTATTCTATTCTTTCATTTTGTTCACACGCTTCTCTCTCTCTCTCTCTCTCTCTCTCTCTCTCTCTCTCTCTCTCTCTCTCTCTCTCTCTCATCTGTTGAAACTAATAACTTGCAACGTCAATATCCTGCATATTTTCCTTTCATTTTTTTTCTTTTTCTCAATCTCTACTTGTCCTTCTTCATGTCTATACTTTTTTTACTCCCATTCTCTCTCTTTGTCCTTTTCTTCGTCTATCTGTCATCTATTTATCTATCTTTATCTCCCTCTGCAATGAGCGTAAGTAAAGACACATTGCTCCCTCTCTGTCTGTCTACGTAGCCTATTTTCCGTGGCCTTTCCCCGTCTCGTCGTTCTCTGGAGGTCGCGTTGGGATGGCGTATATAGTAGGCGTATGTAGCCGTGGGGGTAATTAGGATAATGGTTAGGAGTGGTTACGGTGCCTTGTGATAGTGGTAAGGCTGCTGGTGGCTACGTAAGTGATTGGTTGTAGTGGCTGGTAGTACTGGTGGTGGTGGTAGTGGTGATGAAGCCTGTATTTGGTGGTGGTGAGGCAAGAGAGGGATCAACAATTCTTCACTTACGTTCATTACAGAGAGATAAAGATAGATAAGTAGATGACAGATAGACTTGAAGAAAAGGACAAAGAGAGAGAATGAAAGTAAAAAAAAAAGAGTACCTAGTGGATACGGGTGATGGTGACCGTTAGGGATGTTTGTTAGGGTTTGGCGTCAAGGGTGGTGGTACTGGTTGTTGTGGTGGCAGTAGTGGTCGTCAGGTGCGGTTGTGGTGGTGGTGGTCGGTACTCGTGGTGGGAACGTCGGTAAGGATATCGTGTAGCATCGTTGATGTCCGGTGCTGTGAAGGGAAAGTCGCTGTTTGAGAAAATGAAAGAGAAAAAGAATGAAAACGAGAGAGAGAGAGAGAGAGAGAGAGAGAGAGAGAGAGAGAGAGAGAGAACTAATGGTCGTAACCCGCTGGCTACTCCAAAAGAAAAAGGAAGAAGCCGAGGGACCCCGATCAAATTTAGCCCCCGAAGGTGTCTTGACGCTCCCTCCCCTTCCTGAAAAAACAGTTTGCCGTTAGGGAAAGGAAAGAAACGAGAACCGACACCAACCATTCTTTATATACTGACTTCCACGCTGTACACCACCGTTGCCAGATTGTCGTACTCAGAACATAGTATTTACCGTTTTCTGACGCCTAACTATTGCCAAGAAACATCAGGAATTAACTATTTTAACGATAATTATAAGTGAATCTCCTTATTGGGGTCCACGAGACAGTTTTTGTGTCGGAAGTCGGTAATTATTAGAGGCTGAGTAAGACAATCTGGCACCGTTGCTGTACACTCGGCCAAAGAAGTATCAACACCCATGGGTCGATTGAGGAGATCTTGAGCGAAATCTTTAGACGTGGTGTTGTGTTAGTAAGGTGGGTAGTAAAGACTATACCAACACTACATCATGTTTATAGATTTCGCTCATACTTTATTCAGTCGACTCAGTGGTGTTCGATACTCTCTGCCGACTGTACGACACACGGCTTGCCTGAACGGACGGGCTTACATTAGGCTATACAGGAGAGGATGAACGTAATAGGTCTCGGAAGTAATCATTTACTATATATTAGGCTATGTAGCGAAAAAAAAGGGTTACGTTGGTGATATTTAAAAAGGAGGATAAGTCTTGGAAGTTATCATTTACTATATATTAGGCTATGTAGCGAAAAAAAGGGTTACGTTGGTGATATTTAAAAAAAAAGGAGGATAAGCTTGTGAAAGATAGCGTTAAGAATACAAGCTGAAGGAACTGAAGAGGCTTGAAGATCGTAGACAGCTTAATTTAATACAGATAGAGCTTTATAATATGTGGAATTTCGGTATTTATAGAGTCCAAACAGAAATCTTATGTTCTTGTCGCTATTCGTAATTTTTATAACAATACCTAACGAAAACGAATGGAAGGAAGCGAAGGAAAGTAACACACACACACACACACACACACACACACACACACACACACACACATTCCACTAAGAGGGCATAAGTAAGGCTTCCAGATTAAATCCTTTGGTAGCGGAAAGACTGTCATATAAGAGGGCTTTTCAGAAACGAACTCAATTGAAGCTGCCGGCTCTATATTATACGTCATCCTCAGCAGTGTTGCCACCCACGCGTTGAGGTCGGTTTGACTTGTCCGACTCTCACATAAATTATTTCTAAAGGACAAAAAAAGGAGGTAAATGCGTTCTCATGAGTGTTTTTTCACGTTCATGGTATTTAAGCCCTGCCAGACTACCACCAGGGTCAGAAAAGTAATTATAGAAAGGTCCACAACGCCTTGGAAATTCTTGTCAAATGTGTGTGCTTCGGCGCCCGGGAATGTGACCCTACGTTGACACAATGCACTTATCTGGCTACAGTGAGACAGACCTATGTTTAAAGAATACGATGACATTGATATTATTTTCATTAGTATAAGAAAAAAAAGCAGTAGAAAATAAAGGATTGCAAGTTAGGAAAAAAATCAATAAGAAATAAAAAAAAATAAAAAAGCGTAAACAAAAAAAAACAAAAAATCGAGAGAGAGAGAGAGAGAGAAAGAGAGAGAGGGGGGGGTCAAGGGGTCTATCTGGTCTGTCCACGGTATATACTTTCCATCGGGCAGCAGCAGCGGGGGGCGTGTGTTTACCTACTGTCGGTTTCCATAGACACGGCTGGTCACTGGAGGTCCTTTTTGGCCCTATTCACGAGGATATGATTCGCCCGGGGTTAGTGAGTGGGGAAGGGTGCTGGGGAAGAAGGGTGGCTGGGGGGAAGGAGGGAGGAGTAGGGCCGCTGAGGAAGGTTGGAAAAAGGAATGAGGGTCAATGTGGATGGGTGGTTCGCTGTGGAAGGTTGGAAATTGGGATGGAGGGTCAGTGTGGATGGGTGGTTCGTTGTGGAAGGTTTGGAGGGGGTGGAGAGATGCTGTCATTGGATGGTTCTCTGTGGAAAGGTGGAAGGCTATGGGGAGGGTCGCTGTCATTGGGTGGTTCTCTGTGGAAAGGTGGAAGGCTATGGGGAGGGTCGCTGTCATTGGGTGGTTCTCTGTGGAAAGATGGAAGGTCGCTGTCATTGGGTGGTTCTCTGTGGAAAAGTGGAAGGCTATGTGGAGGGTCGTTGTGATTGGGTGGGTCTCTGTGGAAAGGTGGAAGGCTATTGGAAGGTCGCTGTGATTGGGTGGCTCGCTGTGAATGACTGGAAGGGTGGAAGAGGAGGAGGAGGAGGAGGAGGTGGAGCGTCTTTTCCGAGGTTCGTGCTCTTAAGAAAACGTCTCCTTTGAAAGCTTATTTTTTTTAACAGTGAAGGAAGCAACTCAAGGGCGAAAAATAAATTGAATAAACAAAGGAGTGTTGACTTACTGTTCTGGATATCTAATGGGATGCCTAGTACTTGCAAAACACACACAAAAAAACATAGAAAAGAAGTGATATATAAAAGAAATGATGAATAAAAGAAGTGATATATATAAGAAACGATAAATAAAAGAAGTGATATATATAAGAAATGATGAATAAAAGAAGTGATATATGAAAGAAATGATAAATAAAAGAAGTGATATATGAAAGAAATGATAAATAAAAGAAGTGATATATATAAGAAACAATAAATAAAAGAAGTGATATATATAAGAAACGATAAATAAAAGAAGTGATATATATAAGAAACGATAAATAAAAGAAGTGATATATATAAGAAATGGTAAATAAAAGAAGTGATATATATATAAGAAACGATAAATAAAAGAAGTGATATATATAAGAAATGATGAATAAAAGAAGTGATATATATAAGAAACGATAAATAAAAGAAGTGATATATATAAGAAATGATAAATAAAAGAAGCGATATATAAAATAAGAGATAAATACAAAGAGACGGAGTAATGCGATAGCCGAGGCTCCATTTCGGACGATCAACTCCAAATTCCCCCTGAGACAGACCGACACATTATCCATTCCTCTTTTTCCTTACCTGCCTCTTACCTCCTGCCCTCCCTTACCTGCCCCCTACTTCCATCTCTCCCTAGCCCGCCTCTTTCCCTTCCCTCTCAATCACTCCATTTCCTACTTCGCAAATCTGTGTTTCCGTAACCTAACTTAACCTAACCTAACCTAACCTAACCTTCGTTCAAACCCAACCTAACTTAACCCTTTCAGCGTACGTCTTCTTAACCTAACCTAATCTGCGGCTTTTTAACCTAACCTAACCTTCGTCCAGACCCGATCTAACTTAACCTAACCTACGTCTTCATAACCTAACCTGACCTGCATCCTCCTAACCTATCCTAAATGGAACGCATGATACTAGCGAAAAAGAAAAAAAAACTGAAAAAGTAAGTTGAGTGTGGGAAAATATAGGAGAGCTTGAATAACTTAGTGAAAACCGAACTTGTAGTGGTGTGTGTATGTGTGTGTGTTTGTGTGTGTGTGTGTGTGTGTGTTTACCTAGTTGTATTTACCTAGTTGTAGTTTTACAGGGCCTGGGCTTACGCTCGTTTGGTCCCGTCTCCGTATCTGTATTTGTCCAACTTTTCCTTGTGTGTGTGTGTGTGTGTGTGTGTGTGTGTGTGCGTGCGAATAGCTGATTAGATTAAACGAAGAACCACTTTGATTGTAAGAACTGATATAAGAAATGAGTGTTTGTTTACATCATTGCAGTGTGTGGCCTCATGATATGGAGTCAAGGTTTTCTATGAGCACACATCCAATATTTTTTTTTCCTAGTATTTCCCTACTTCGTAATAGCTACTTAATTTTGTACGTGGAACCGAAATGGCGACAAAACATTCCAAACCCAAGTACTTTCCGTGACTCTATAGGGTTGGTATTACAAGACACTTTGCCATCTCACATCACCTATTTCTAAAGGTCAAAGAGGGGATCAGTCGGGTTTTAATGAGTGTTTATTCAGGTTCATGGTACAGAAGAAGGGTCAGACTACCACCAGGGTCATAACACTACCCCTGGAAATGCCCACAACTCGTACGAAAGCCTTGTCAAATATGTGAACTTGGGCGCCGAAATGTCTAGTAACACGCCCCTAGGGATTCCCGTTTAGGTTCTTAGGCGCTTATCGTGACAGGAAAAGACTTACTCACTCCCCCACCACACCGCCAGTCAGCCTCGAGGTGCCCCATGGATAGGGTGAGCCATGCACGTGCTCCGCGGCGTGACGTGGGGCTGCGGGCGAGCATCAGGCGGCGGAAGTACAGGAGGATGGAGGAGGAGGCGGCGGAGGGCGAGGAGTCGGTGAACCCCTTTAAGAGCAGGTCAGAAAAGTGTACGGGGCGGGAGAGGGAGAGAGAGAGAGGGGCAGGTGTACGAGGGAGGTAGGGAGAGAGGGAGCAGGTGTGTGCGTGTACCTGCCTCCCCTTTTTGCCTGCCTCCCCGTGTTTTGTTTCCCACACCGGCGTTGATGTATACAGAAAAATGTGATTCGGTGTTTACTATGAAATGAAAACTGTTGCCTATGTTTTGATATTGCAGAGAGCGTTAAAATAGTAGACAATACAGTATGGCAGACACCTTCCATATTGCTTTCCTTCCTATCCAGTTTCCCAGAGTGGTGTTTAAGCATAAAGAAAAATGCGTTACGTGTTTGTTGCCATGAAATGAAAACTTGTGCCTGTATTGAAAGCGTTACTATAGCGGACAATACAGTATGGCAGACACTTTCCATATTGCTTTCCTTCCTATTCAATTTCCCCCAGTGGTTAAGGATATAGAAAAATGTGATTCGGTGTTTGTTGCTGTGAAATGAAAACTAGTGCCTGTATTGAAAGCGTTAATATAATAGTCATAACAGTACTATAACAGACACCTTCCATTTTGCTTTCCTTCCTATCCAGTTTCCCCCAGTGGTTAAGGATATAGAAAAATGTGATTCGCGGTGTTTGTTGCTGTGAAATGAAAACTTGTGCCTGTATTGAAAGCGTTAGTATAGGAGTCATAACAGTACTATAACAGACACCTTCCATTTTGCTTTCCTCCTTATTCGTTTCCCCCAGTGGTTAAGGATATAGAAAAATGTGATTCGGTGTTTGTTACTGTGAAATGAAAACTTGTGGCTGTATTGAAAGCGTTAATATAATAGTCATAACACTACTATAACAGACACCTTCCATTTTGCTTTCCTCCCTATTCAATTTCCCACAGTGGTTAAGGATATAGAAAAATGTGATTCGGTGTTTGTTGCTGTGAAATGAAAACTTGTGGCTGTATTGAAAGCGTTAGTACAGGAGTCATAACAGTACTATAACAGACACCTTCCATTTTGCTTTCCTCCTTATTCGTTTTCCCACAGTGGTTAAGGATATAGAAAAATGTGATTCGGTGTTTGTTGCTGTGAAATGAAAACTTGTGCCTGTATTGAAAGCGTTAATATAATAGTCATAACACTACTATAACAGACACCTTCCATATTGCTTTCCTTCCTATCCAGTTTCCCCCAGTGGTTAAGGATATAGAAAAATGTGATTCGGTGTTTGTTGCCGTGAAATGAAAACTTGTGCCTGTATTGAAAGCGTTAATATAATAGTCATAACAGTACTATAACAGACACTTTCCATTTTGCTTTCCTCCTTATTCGTTTTCCCGCAGTGGTTAAGGATATAGAAAAATGTGATTCGGTGTTTGTTGCCGTGAAACGAAAACTTGTGGCTGTATTGAAAGCGTTAGTATAATAGTCATAACACTACTATAACAGACACCTTCCATTTTGCTTTCCTCCCTATTCAGTTTCCCACAGTGGTTAAGGATATAGAAAAATGTGATTTGGTGTTTGTTGCTGTGAAATGAAAACTTGTGCCTGTATTGAAAGCGTTAGTATAGGAGTCATAACAGTAGGTACTATAACAGGCACCTTCTATTTTGCTCTCCTCCCTATTCAGTTTCCCGCAGTGGTTAAGGATATAGAAAAATGTGATTTGGTGTTTGTTACTGTGAAATGAAAACTTGTGCCTGTATTGAAAGCGTTAATATAATAGTCATAAAACTACTATAACAGACACCTTCCATATTGCTTTCCTTCCTATCCAGTTTCCCGCAGTGGTTAAGGATATAGAAAAATGTGATTCGGTGTTTGTTGCTGTGAAATGAAAACTGATGCCTGTATTGAAAGCGTCAGTATAGTTATGTACAGTATAACCAGACACCTCCAATTTAACCTGTCTGGTCATTTGTGTTTATTAGTATTTATTGATTGACATATATTAGGTTAGGAGGCTAGTTTGGCTTTTTAATTCCACTTTTTGGACGAAGTTATAGTTAAAAAGTGTTTGGATTATCACATTTAGAAAGATTGAAGGAGAGAAAAGGGAAAAAAGGGGGGGAGGAAGGGAGGGATGGAAAATTGCGTCCATATATTACAATCTCAGTTGTAAAAAAAGTTAATATAAAAAATCAATAAAACGAACTATATAGCCTAACCACCCCTTCGAAAACGGGACACCAAAACAAAAACAAATCACCCACATAGTCAATATAGCCTAATACAACTTATAAAAAATCGCACGTTTTCTGAGAGCACTTCCATCGGCAAAAAATTGAAATACCATCACGAGTTACCGTCTTTCATATCCCGGGCGATCAATTCACACCGTTCAATCGAATCCTCGTTTTTCAGACTCCATATTTGATTTTTCTACTTTTTCGTTAGGCTATATATGGTCGCGGCTTTGGTGTGGCCTAACCTCCATCGATAAGATAAGGGTTACAGCTGGATGCATACAGTATAGCTACCTGTGGTTGGTATCCTCAATTCCGGAAATTCGTAATCCATATTCTCAAGCATTACGGGGCTTACACACGCACCTACCACACTTGATAAGGCTTTTGTAGAGGTTGTGTTAGTATTTACACGGGTAGTTTTATGAGCCTAGTGACAGTTTGACGAGGCTTCTACACCGTTGACGTGAAGAACACACACACACACACACACACACACACAACCATAGCAACAACGAAAGCCAACAACTACACAAAAAACGACAGAAAACCTTCACTACGCAGTAACAAGATAACGAAACCGTATAACGTCAACGCGCTCTCCCCTTCGAAGTGCCAAGTGCATCTGTGATCATGAAAGTGGGAAGAGGGAAGAAAATTATGAGTAAAGAAATGAGGAGGAAGATGCGATAGGACGGAGGGAGACGGAGGAGGAGGGAGGGGAAAGAGAGGGAGGATGAAGAGGAGGGAGAGAGTAGGAGGGAGAGGAAGGAAACAGAGGAGGAGGAAGAGGTATGCAAGCGAGGGAGGAGGGAGAGGGGGGAAAGAGAGGAGGAGGAGGAGGAAAAGACACGGATAGCGACGTAAATAGAATGAATGGAGGGGTGAAGGAATGAAAAAGAAGGGAGAGAAGGAGGAAGGGAGGGAGGAAGGAGGCGCTGACAGGGACACTGATTGAGAGACGGAGAGGGAGAGAAGGAGGGAGGGAGAGAGAGAGAGAGAAGGGATGATAAGAGGAGGAATGGAGAAAAGTAGAGAGAAGGGGAGATAAGGATTAGGCTTCTGTTTACGAGAGAGAGAGAGAGAGAGAGAGAGAGAGAGAGAGAGAGAGAGAGAGAGAGAGAGAGAGAGAAGATTAATTAAAAGAAAATGCGTCATCCGTGATAGGCCACCAAAACTTTAATTGCGTATTAGGATATAAGCCAACCCGAATTATACGCAACCACCACCACCACCACCATCACCACCACCACCATTTTTTTACAGTAAAAGAAATAGCTTAAGGAAAAAAAAAGAAAATAATAATGAAAAATAAGCCCGCAAATCACAGCTCTTATAAAAAAAGTTAGGAGTGGCAAATCTTATATTATTTTCCTGTTTTTTTTTATTTACTTATTTTTTTTACAGCAAAGGAGTCAGTTCAATGGCATAAAATAAAGGAAACAAATGTGAAAAAAAGCCCGCTCGAAAAAAAAAAGCCCGGTAATACTTTGTTCTTACTATTTGCAAGGTGCTTTTAAATATACATGACTTACGATCTCTAATGAAGGTGACAATTGCAAAGAAAGGTTACTGGGAAAGAAAATATATATGGTTAGAATACGCCATCACCACCATCACCACCACCACCACCACCACTATCACCACCACTATCACCACCACCATAACTAACTCACTTTCTCACCATCATTACCCCTTACCACCATCACCATCACCACCACTATTTCTACCACTACTCTAATTCACCACCACCACCACCACTACTTATATCATCACTCACCACCACCACCACTACCACCACTACAACAACTACTCTCATACCACCACTGTCATAATCCCTCACTATCACCTCCATCACCACCACCATGCACTACCACCTACAACCACAATAGTACCACCATCAACCTCAACAGCATCAGTGAACAGCGTGAACAATACATTAATAACAGATACAACGAGGCAGACAGAGAGACAGACAGTTGCTCCCCCTCTCCTCTCCTCTCCCCCTCCTCTCCCTCCCTCCCCCATTCCTATATAGTGCAATACGTTATCACATCACAAAATTCACCATACTACACACCCCTTCCATCCCCCTCTCCCTCTCCTCCTCCTCCTCCTCCTCCTCCCTTCCAATAAAAAGCAGAGGGCATTCTTCTGTCTCTCAGTATTTCACCAACACGTCAAGCGAATTTCATTTTAGGGGTGAGCCGTTTACCGCACACATTCTGTCTCTCTTTTCCTCTCTCTCTCTCTCTCTCTCTCTCTCTCTCTCTCTCTCTCTCTCTCTCTCTTCCCTTCCCCGTTTACTGCATCCTTCCCCCTCTTTCCTCCCTTCCTCCTTCTCTCCCCTTTCCTCCTACCTTTTATCATCTCGGTTTGCCTCCCTTCCCCTCCCTTCCCTTTCTTACCCCGTTTATTGCACTCTGCTTCTCCCATCCCTCCGTTTCTACCTCCCTTTCGTCTACTACCATCACTCTCTCCCTGTCTCTCCCTTCCTTTCCATTCACCGTGTCTTCCTTTTCCCGTGTACTCCTCCCTGCCTCTTCTTTCTCCCTCTCCCTGTTCCTGCCACCTTTCAATATCCCTCTCCCTTTCTCTCTTCCCTTCACTGTTTACTCCTCCCTGCCTCCCTACTTCTCCCTCCCTTACGGCTATAGCTTTCACCATCCCTGTCTCCATCCCTCATTTGCCGCACCTAGTCTCCCTTCCTCCTGCCCCTTCCCTCCCCATCACTACCTACGTTACTCCCTCCCTTACATTCTCCCTCGTATTCCTTCCCATCCCTATATCTTTCACTACACCCTCCCTTTCTCCCTCCTATTCCCTCCCTCTCCTCTCCCATTTCCTACCCCGCTTACCACACTCTACCTCCCTCTTTCCCTTCCTCCCTCCATCCCCTTCCCTTCCCTTCACTTCCCCGGCGTTCTTTTATCTCCCCACACTTCTCCCCTTCCCCTCGCCCCTCCCTACACCCCCTACCTCTTCACCCCTCTACCTCTATGGTCCCCTCGCCTTTCCATCCCCTCCCCCTCGACCTCCCACTACCTCCATGCTCCTCAAGCCCCTCCCCACCACCCTCCCCCTCTCTCCCCCCTTCCTTTACGCTCCCCTCGCCCCGCTGTACATTTTTCAGTGATATTAGTCTTTGATTACTGGACAATGTTTTTAACGGGTAAATTTTTTGTCGAGGGGAACGTGAATGCGAGATAGGATTATTTTTATGCTAATGCTTTATTTTGCGCCGCGTTTTATCATTTTACCTGAAACGCCATCCTGCCTTTACCCCCACACACACACACAAAAAAAAAGGAAGTGTGAGGGATTTTATGGTGTGTGTGTTTGGTAATGTATGAGAAGGAGGAATTCTGATTATGCGTTTTTACACTTTATTTATACCAAACTTCATTCAAACCTAAAAAAAAAAAAAGAAGAGGGAACAAAAAACAAACAAACAAACGTGTGATGATTTTTTTTGGTGTGAGTGTTTTGCAGCTTATGAAGAGAGGAATTCTGATTAGCCTATGCGTTTTTCACTTTATTTATTTACCAAACTTCATTCAAACCTAAAAAAAAAGAAAAGAAGAGAGAAAACACGAAAAACAAAAACCGTGTGATGATTTTTTTTGGTGTGTGTTTTGCAGTGAACGAGAAGGAGGAATTCTGATTATGCGTTTTTACACTTTATTTATACCAAACTTCATTCAAACCTAAACCAAAAAAAAAAAAAAAATGAGCAAGAAAAAAAAACGTGTGATGATTTTTTTGGTGTGAGTGTTTTGCAGTGTACGAGAAGGAGGATTCTGATTATGCATTTTTACACATTATTCACCAAGCTTCATTTTTTCCTTAAAACCCCCCTCCTTCGAAAAAAAAAAAAAACGTGTGATGAATGATATGAATGTTTAGTTATGTTTTGTGATTTTATGAATGTTGTTATAACTGACTATACGTTCTTTCACTTTCTTCAGCATTCTTTATTCATTTAGTTATGTTCTTACACGTTATTCACCATTATTTATTTAGTTATGTTATTAATGTAGTAAGTGTTTAGCAATGCATGAGGAGGGTTCCAATTAAACATTCTCACTTGGTTATTCTCCTGCAGGTAAGCCCGGATGCTGCTGGAGACAAAGGGAGATGGCTGTGAACTATCTGAAGGTGGCGCTGCTGTTGTATGAGTACCAGTGTTACCAGATGTGTTTGTGGTGCCTGGGGGGAGGGTTTTGGGGGGGGGATAAGGGATGAGGGTGTGCATGGGATGGGCGTGGTGTGAAGGGCAGGATGGATGTGGGATATGGATAGGGTGAAAGTAAGGGGGTAAGAGAACGGGAAACAGTAGGATGGGAGAGCGGTAGAAGGAAGGTAGTTTACGATTGAGCTGAAGAAAACAGTAGGATGGGAGAGCGGTAGAAGGAAGGTAGTTTACGATTGAGCTGAAGGGCATAAGAGAACGGCAAACAGTAGGATGGGAGAGCGGTAGAAGGAAGGTAGTTTACGATTGAGCTGAAGGGCATAAGAGAACGGCAAACAGTAGGATGGGAGAGCGGTAGATAGAAGATAGTTTACGATGGAGCTGAAGGGCATAAGAGAACGGCAAACAGTAGGATGGGAGAGCGGTAGATAGAAGATAGTTTACGATGGAGCTGAAGGGCATAAGAGAACGGCAAACAGTAGAATGGGAGAGCGGTAGATAGAAGATAGTTTACGATTGAGCTGAAGGGCATAAGAGAACGGCAAACAGTAGGATGGGAGAGCGGTAGATAGAAGATAGTTTACGATGGAGCTGAAGGGCATAAGAGAACGGCAAACAGTAGGATGGGAGAGCGGTAGAAGGAAGGTAGTTTACAATAATTGAGCGAAGGGCATAAAAAGCAGAAAAGCAAAAGCTCGCCCTACCCCAGTAAAAGAGTACAGAATAAGAGGCCAAGAGAGAGGTTAGTTTTGCTTGGAGTTTGTAGAGTCTGCCAAGCCCTGCCCCAGTAATAGAGTGCAGAATAAGAGGCAGAGAGAGGTTAGTTTAGGTTGAAGAGATGGTCAGTCTGCCAAGCCCTGCCCTTGCCCCACCCTTCAACCTCCATGCTCGTCTCCTTCCCGCACAACATCCATTCTCCCGTCACCTATCCCCACAGCCTCTCCCCCTCCATCCCAATACCTTCCACCCCTTGCTCCACCCCTCCACCTCCATGCTTCTCTCTCCCCCCACAACATCCATTCTCCCCTCACCTGTCCCCACACCCATTCCCCCTCCACCCCAATACCTTCCACCCCTTGCCTCACCCCTCCACCTCCATTCTCGTCTTCCCCCACAAGATCCATTCTTCCCTCACCTATCCCCACACCCCCTCCCCCTCCACCCCAATACCTTCCACCCCTTGCCCCACCCCTCTACCTCCATGCTTCTCTCTCCCCCCACAACATCCATTCTCCCCTCACCTATCCCCACACCCCACCCACTCCACCCCAATAACTTCATGTTCCTCTCGCCTCTTCTCACACCCCTTGCCCCCCCCCCACCCCCACCCTGATACCCTCACCCCCACTCACCCCACTGTATACCTGGCTTTACTGAGTGGGCGGGGCAGCTTTGCATGACCCTTCCTTCCCCCTCTCTCTCCCCCCTCTCTCTCTTATGAGCAAGGCGTGTCAGTGTCGAGGGATTTCACTCTGATCTGCAAGCTTGCCTTTATTACGCTAACTGGAGTGTGTGTGTGTGTGTGTGTGTGTGTGTGTGTGTGTTGCTTTCTCATAAGGTCCTCGCATTTACGCATTTAGATGATTTGGCTATGTGCTTTTATTAGTACTTATTTATAACTTTACTTAATATTTATATCCTGTCGCTTCTATTGTGTAACTCTACTCGACATGCTACAAACTGTCCTTCTCGTGTGTAAAATAATTCTACTCAACATATCCCAGTGTCCAATTTTGTACAGGTCTGCTTATGCGTTCTTCCTATGGCGTAACTCCTCTCAACATATCCCAGTGACTAACTTTGTACAGGTCTGCTTATGCGTTCTTCCTATGGCGTAACTCCTCTCAACATATCCCAGTAACTACCTTTGTACAGGTCTGCTTATGCGTTCTTCCTATGGCGTAACTCCTCTCAACATATCCCAGTGACTAACTTTGTACAGGTCTGCTTATGCGTTCTTCCTATGGCGTAACTCCGCTCAGCATCTCGCCAAGTGTCTGTGTTCGCATCCGGAAGCTGTTCAGTCTACACACACACACACACACACACACACACACACACACACACATATCTACTCGTCAGCTCAAGGCCAGTCTCACCCCGCCGCCGCCGCCGCCGCCGCCGCCGCCTCCACGCATCCCTAACCCCGGGAACTAAAAACTGGGGCGCCACAAAAACCCTCGCGTCGTGCACAGCGAGGGGCAGGAATTTGTTTAGGGGGGTGGAGGAGGAAGGATAAAAAGAAGAGGAGGAGAAAAGATAGTGGTGATGGCTCAGTTTATGGTGGAGGAATGTGGAGGAAGTAGAGGAGGGGGAGGACTAAGAGAAGAGGAGAGATGGAGGTGGTGATGGGTCATTTTATGGTAGTGGAGAGGAAAAAGTAGAAGGAGAGGAGAAAGGAGGAGAGAAGAAATGGTGAAGTGATGGCTCAGTTTATGGTGGAGTGAGGAAAAAGTGAATTGGGAGTAGGAAGAGAAGGAGGAGGAAGAGGAAGAGAAAGAGAAGGAGGAGGAAAAAGAGGAGGAGGGAAAAGATGGAAGTGATTATCTCAGTTTATGGTGGAGTGAGGAAAACGTGAATCGGGAGTAGAAAGAGAAAGGAGGAGGAGGAAGAGGAAGAGAAGGAGGAGGAAAAAGAGGAGGAGAGAAGCGATGAAAGTGAATCTCAGTTTATGATGGAGTGAGGAAAAAGAGAAAGAGGAGGAGGGGGAAGAGAAGGAGGAGGAAGAAGAGGAAGAGAAAGAGGAGGAGGAAAAAGAGAAGGGAAGAGATGAAAGTGAATCTCAGTTTATGATGGAGTGAGGAAAAAGAGAAAGAGGAGTAGAAAGAGAAAGGAGGAGGAGGAGGAAGAGGAAGAGAAAGAGGAGGAGGAAAAAGAGAAGGGAAGAGATGAAAGTGAATCTCAGTTTATGATGGAGTGAGGAAAAAGAGAAAGAGGAGTAGAAAGAGAAAGGAGGAGGAAGAAGAGGAAGAGAAGGAGGAGGAAAAAGAGGAGGAGAGAAGCGATGAAAGTGAATCTCAGTTTATGATGGAGTGAGGAAAAAGAGAAAGAGGAGGAGGAGGAAGAGAAGGAGGAGGAGGAGGAAGAAGAGGAAGAGAAAGAGGAGGAGGAAAAAGAGAAGGGAAGAGATGAAAGTGAATCTCAGTTTATGATGGAGTGAGGAAAAAGAGAAAGAGGAGGAGGAGGAAGAGAAGGAGGAGGAGGAGGAAGAAGAGGAAGAGAAGGAGGAAAAAGAGGAGAAGGGAAGAGATGAAAGTGAATCTCAGTTTATGATGGAGTGAGGAAAAAGAGAAAGAGGAGGAGGAGGAAAAAGAGGAGGAGAGAAGCGATGAAAGTGGATCTCAGTTTATGATGGAATGAGGAAAAAGAGAAAGAGGAGGAAGAGGAAGAGAAAGAGGAAGAAGAGGAAAAACAGGATGAGGGAAGAGATGGAGGTGGTAATGGGTAAGTTTATGGTATGGTCGAAGCAAGAGTTGGCACCCGTGTTAGCGCGGCGGGAACCTCCACTGCCAAGGACAACATACAGTATTTTTAAGGGTAGTGCACCGAGTATTTGTTTTCCGTGTCGTCCGCAGATGGTAGTGCAAGAGAGGAAAACTACGGGAATGATCGTCTTATGTATATTACTGCAGTGAAATTCTTACTAATATGATAATTTGTGGAGTGTTTGCGTGCACTTACCTTCATTGATAGGCAAGGAAGAAAAAATAGTCGTCACCTCTCCTCCCGAAATTGACCTCTCTTTTTGGCCACTCCTTTGACCTCTATTCAGGGCCAGTAAGTAGCGGGCTTTTTTTAATATTTTTCTTTACGCCCTAGAACTGTCTCCTTAGCTGTAAAAAAAAAAAAAAAAAGACACACGTAGCCTCCCCTAACTTAACCTAACGTAACCTAACCCAAACATGATGCATTGTAGTTAAATCTAGATCCACATTATTGCCTTTCATCCTTGTGTTCCGCCACCAGCTGACCGGAGACACACGTAACCTCCCTTAACCTAACCTAACCTAAGCTAACCTCCCCTAAGCTAACCTAACCTAACCTAACCTAACCTAAGCTAACCTCCCCTAAGCTAACCTAACCTAACCTAAGCTAACCTCCCCTAAGCTAACCTAACCTAACCTAACCTAACCTAAGCTAACCTCCCCTAAGCTAACCTAACCTAACCTAACCTAACCTAACCCAATCTACCCTACCCAAAACATGATGTATTGTGGGTGAAACTAAAGCCTTATTATTGCTTTTCATCCTTGTGTTCCGCCACCAGCTAACCGGAGACACACGTAACCTCCCTTAACCTAACCTAACCTAACCTAAGCTAACCTCCCCTAAGCTAACCTAACCTAACCCAATCTACCCTACCCAAAACATGATGCATTGTGGGTGAAACTAAAGCCTCTCATCCTTGTGTGTCGCCTTCCGCTGATCAGACACACACGTAAGCAATCACAGCGCCGCGGATGGCCTTGAGCGTGTAGAGACCCGTCGTCAGCATGGTAATGGGCTGATGTTGTTGCCGCCGCTGCACTTCACTAACACCGAGGCAATTCATCATCCTTATCTCCGCTCTCCCGTGCCGCCACTCCCACCCGTGAAACTCTGGGGCTGGTAACAATGGGGAGGAGGAGGGAGGAGAGGTAACGGGGTGACGAGGGGTGGAGTGTTACATGGGGCGGGGTTGACGACGGGAGAAGTGTGACAAGGGAAGGAAGGTGACGACGGAAGGGAGGTAACGGGGGTAGATAAGTGACAGGGAGAAGTGTGACAGGGGAAGGAAGGTAACGGGGGTAGATAAGTGACGGGGAGAAGTGTGACAGGGGAAGGAAGGTGACGGCGGGAGGGAGGTAACGGGAGGAGAAGTGTGACAGGGGAAGGAAGGTGACGGCTGAAAGGAGGTAGCAGGGGCGGAGGTGACGGCGGTAGGGAGGTGACAGAGGAAAGGGATGACAGGGGAGAAGTGTGACAGGGAGAGAGGTGACAGGGGTAGGGAGGCGACAGAGGAAAGGGATGACAGGGGAGAAGTGTGACAGGGAGAGAGGTGACAGGGGTAGGGAGGCGACAGAGGAAGGGGATGACAGGGGAGAAGTGTGACAGGGGCGGAGTTGACAGGGGTAGGGAGGTGACAGATGGTGGGTTAGCTAAGCGTCAGTGTCAGGCTGTTACGTAAACATATTCAGATCGGCTCGTGACGTCAGGCGGTGAAGGTCGTTACGTAAGTGTAGCTACATAGGAACAGCCTTGTCGCAGGTACTCGGTTGGTAGGGAATAGGGAGTAGGTTAAGAGGGATGAGAGTGGAGTGACTGAAAGGGAAGGGGAGGGATGCGTGAGATGGAATGAAGGGGTTTGGGAAGGGGTTTACATCATTACAGTGTGTAGCCTCATAACCTCATAACCTAACCTAACCTCTAACCTAACCTAACCTAAACCTAACCTAACCTAACCTAACCTAACCTAACCAAACTAACCTAACCTAACCTAACCTAACCTAACCCAACCCTAACCAAACTAACCTAACCTAACCTAAACCTAACCTAACCTAACCTAACCTAACCCAACCCTAACCTAACCAAACTAACCTAACCTAACCTTACCTAAACCTAACCTTACTTAACCTAACCTAACCCTTACCTAACCAAACTAACCTAACCTAACCTAACCTAACCCAACCCTAACCTAACCTAACCCAACCTAAACCTAACCTTACTTAACCTAACCTAACCTAACATTCTCATCTGGCTCGACACTTGCCATCAATTAATCACACGCTCCACGGCACGAACTATGCAATATAACCATCAACACGTGCCTCCCTTGATATATTGAAGGCGCCAGACAACACCTGCATCCCTGCCCTCACTAACAAAGCAGGAGGGGGAGGGGAGGGGCATGGCGACGGGCTGGTGATGGGGTACAAGGTGTCCGTTCCTCTGGCCCCTCACCTGTCCTTCAGATGTCCAGGTGTAGCTGTGTTGTATTTGGGGTGAGGTGCAGACAGGCAGACAGACAGATAGATAGACCCTTGCTTACCTTCACCTTGTTTTTGTTGTATATCAGTATTGGAGATAGATTGGTTATATATAGATAGATAGGTAGATAGATAAATGATTAGATAGATGGAGACTTACGTGTAGATAGATAGTTAGATGCCTGGCTTTTGTTGTATGTTGCCGGTTGAGAGAGAGAGATAGTTAGATAATTAGATAAAGAGGTAGATAGATAGATAATTAGATAGATAGAGAATTTTGTGTAAATAGATAGTTAGATACCTGGCTTTTGTTGTATATTGCCGGTTGACAGAGAGATAGTTAGATAGATAGATAGATGAATAGAGATTAACATAGATATTCAGACCACACAGATCCTATTGTAAAAACTAGGTGCGGGTACTCTAAGGGAGGGAAGGGAAGGGGTGCTAGGTACTATAAGGTAGGGAAGGGATGGGAAGGGAAGGAAAAGGAAATGGAGAGAAGTGAAAAAGGAGAGGTGGGAAGGGAAGGAAGGGAACAGGGAAGGAATGGGAGGGAAATTAGAAGGAAATCTAAGTGAAATTATACATATTAAATCAAATGCCACGAAGACTTTGCATTTTGTACTTAAGTGAATGTGACGTTGAAGAAAGTGGTGGTCAAAGAGAGAGAGAGAGAGAGAGAGAGAGAGAGAGAGAGAGAGAGAGAGAGAGAGAGAGAGAGAGAGAGAGAGAGAGAGTCCCTGGCCATCCCTGGAACTCATGAACTTGGTCACTACAATAGCCTGTCTGTAGTTCACCCCGATAACGAACCGATATTTGCTACTCGCGGATTGGGCTCAATTTTTAATCATCGGTGCCGGTATCGGGGCTGGTGGTGGAGCCTTTGCCGATATTACCGATACTTGGAAATGCAAATATTTGAATGTACGTAAACAAGAGGAGGAGGAGGAGGAGGAGGAGGAGGAGGAGGAGACAGGAGAGAGGTGACAGTATGTGGGTTACCTGAAGTCACACACACACACACACACACACACACACACACACACACACACACACACACACACACACATCAGCCGTCCACACGAGACAAAGGCGAGGACGGAGAAAAGAGAAAACAGCACGTGGAGAGAGAGAGAGAGAGAGAGAGAGAGAGAGAGAGAGAGAGAGAGAGGGGGGAGTGAGCGGAGCGTGAAAATGATGAAGAGAAAGAAAATTTAAAAAAGGAGAGGAAGAAAAAAAGAAGGAAAAGGCAGAAATGAGATTAAACAAAAAAAATATAGAAACCTTTACCATGTCAGAGAGAGAGAGAGAGAGAGAGAGAGAGAGAGTATCAAATCGGAGGACATTAGTTAGACAGCAGTGGCCTCGTGTTGGGCTGCCTCGTTGCCGTCTTGGGACACTCAATTAGGTAAAGGCAATTAGGCAAATACGTGTGTGCGGTGCGGGGAGGGTATGTGGGGGGGGATAGGGGGGTTAGGGGGCTAGGGGGGGCGGCGATAAAGGGGGGAGGGTGTGGATGGGCGTGGTGAAGGGCGGGATGGATAAGGAGGTGTAAGGAAATGTTTGTGTTCCCTTCCCTTCCCTTCCCTTCCCTTCCCTTCCCTTCCCATCCATTCCCTTTCCCTTCCTTCCCATCCCACTTCTCCATTTTCCCTTCCTTTCATTTCCTTTCCCTTCCCTTCCCTACTTTTTCCTGCTATTTCCCCTCCCATCCCTTCCTTGTTCCCTTCCCACCTCTATTTTCCCTTCCATCTCCTTTCCCTTCCCTTCCTTTTCCTTCCCTTCTCTCCCTTTTCCTTCAATCTCCTTCCCATCTCTTCCCTGTTCCCTTCCTTCTCTTCCCACCTCTCTGTTTTCCTTCATTCCATCTCCTTCCCTTCCCTTCCTCTCCTTTCCTCGCCTTTCTCTTTTCCCTCACTTGCCATTTCCCTCACATCCCTTCCTTCCCTTCCTACCTCTTCATTTCCCCTTCCTTTCCTTTCCCTTCTCTTTTCTCTCCCTTTCCGTTTCCCTCACTTCCCTTCCTTCCTTTCCCGCCTCTTCATTTCCCTTCTCTTTTACCCTCCCTTCCCATCCCTTTTCCTTCCCTGCCTTCCTCTCCCTTTTCCCTCCCTTTCTTTCCCTTTCCAACCATTCAGACAGTGTAGTGAATGAAATGGACAAAAGAGCAAAACCCTCGTATGCGCAGTTCAATTTGGGGCAATTTTAGACTCGACAAAGTTATGGAATTCGACGCCACTCCGGAGCCGCCCCATCTACCCTAAACTTCCTTAAATTAAACCATGCCAATTTGGAACCTAACCACCTCCTCTTCGTTTGTTTGAGAGCCACCCGCAAGACAAACATTCGGGCCACGGAGGCGTAAGAGAGGCGTAATAATAGAGTTGAGTTGGTATCCTCAGACGCTACCACCTCTCACGTGCACCATTTCCAGAAGCCGAAAAAGGAGATTAATCGGATCTTTATGACCTTTTTTCACGTTCATGGTACAGAAGAAGGATCAAACTACCACCAGGGGCATTGAACTTCTTTTGGAAATGCCCCGAAATCCCACGAAAGCCCACCGTTGCCAGATTATCGTACTCAGAGTCTCGTATTTACCGGTTTCTGAGCTATAGCTATTGCCAAAGAACATCAGTAATTAACCATATTAACGATAAGTACAAATGAAGGCAGCTATTGGGTTCGAGGAGGCAGTTTTTGGGTCCTAAATCGGCAAACACTGGAGGCTGAGTACGACAATCTGGCAACGCTGCGAAAGCCTTGGCAATTTTTATTTATTTATTTATTTATTTATTTATTTATTTATTTTTTTTAATTTTTTTTTTTACAACAAAGGAGACAGCTCAAGGGCACACAAAAAAGGAAACAATAATAAAAAAGCCCGCTACTCGCTGCTCGTATATAGGTTATAATAGTTTGCGCTGAAATGCTGAAGAAAACGGCAGATGGATCCCAGATTGTGTGTGTAATTTTGCCAGTTTGCGGAAGCCTTGTAATATTAGTCTACCATCGCCTTTTATTACCTTCTGTTCCTCCTCCTCCTCCTCCTCTTCCTCCTCCTCCTCCTCCTCTTCCTCCTCCTCCTCCTCCTCTTCCCCTCTCTCGAGTTAGGCTTAGTAGTAATAACTCGGTGTAGATAGCAACGTAGTGATGGTGTCTCTCTCTCTCTCTCTCTCTCTCTCTCTCTCTCTCTCTCTCTCTCTTTGGGTGTAATAAAACTTCTCTCATCTCTCTAGCATTTCGAGTTTTCTTATAACATCGTACAGCGACGTGGAAAAGAAAGTGTCTGTCTGTCAGTCTCTCTCTCTCTCTCTCTCTCTCTCTCTCTCTCTCTCTCTCTCTCTCTCTCTCTCTCTCTTTTCTGTATTTGTTTTCTTTGTTAAGTTTCGATTTTTTCTTCTCTATCATCATCATCATCATTATCATCATTATTGTCACTTAACTATATTTGCTTTTACAGGAACGAGCTTTATTTTTTTATTATTTTTTTTTCATTATTTATTTATTTATTTATTTATTTATTTTGTCCCTTGAGCGGTTTCCTTCACTATATAAAAATCATCATCATCATCATCATCATTATTATCTCTTAACTCTATTAGCTTTTACAGGAACAAACTTAATTTTTTTAATTTTTTTTCCATTATTTTTTCGTCCCTTGAGCGATTTCCTTCACTATAAAAAATCATCATCATCATCATCATCATCATGAGTCAGATATAAAAAAAAAAAGCTAAAAAAAAATTAATAAATGAATAACCCCGAAAATAATAACCGTAAGAGGAAGAGGTCGAGTTTACAGAACCGAAAAATAACTCATCGACAAGAGCGGGAAAGTCATTTATATCCAGAACATCGATTTATTATGAAGTACGATGGAGTTTTCTTGCACCTCTCCATTATTATATACACCTCCTCCTCCTCCTCCTCCTCCTCTTCCCCCTTCCCTTTCCCTCTCTTCCCTTTTCCCTCTCCTCCCTTTCCTTCCATTTCCTTTCCCTTCCCTTCTTGCACTACTCCCATCATATACACCTCCTCTTCCTCCTCTTCCTCCTCTTCCCTTCCCTCCCTTCCCTTTTCCCTCTCTTCCCTTTCCTTCCATTTCCTTTCCCTTCCCTTCTTGCACTATACCATCATATACACCGCCTCTTCCTCCTCCTCCTCTTCTCCCTCCATTCCCTTCCCTTCCCTTCCCTCCCTTCCCTTTTCCCTCTCTTCCCTTCCCTCTCCATTTTCCTTCCCTTTCCCTTCCTTGCACGACTCCATCATATACACCTCCTCTTCCCCCTCTTCTACCCCATTCCCTTCCCTTCCTTTCATTTTCCCTCACTTCCCTTCCCTCTCCATTTCCCTTTCCTCTCCATTTCCTTTCCCTCCCCTTCTTGCACGACTCCATTATAAATTATACACCTCCTCTTCCTCCTCCTCCTCCTCCTCTCCCGTCCTCCCCCTCCACACTGGCCAACCCGGAAGTCTGTGTGGTGGGGGTGGAGGGGTGGGGGGAAAGTCTTTGATGGTGTCAGGAGGTAAAGTCTCATTTGTCTTCCTCGCGCCTCGTAGTGTAATATTTTATAAAGTCTTTCGTCTCTCACAATCAATATTTCCGAAGGTCACCATGGATGTTTGTCGGGTTCTCATGAGTGGAGGTTTTGACATTCGGGGTCCTGTAGCCTTGTCAAACTATCACTAGGTTCTTAAAACTACCCACCATGGAAATACTAACAACCTAGATCCATATTTTCAGACATTTTCGGCTCTCAACAAGTATTTTCAAAGTCCACAAAGGAGATTAGTCGGGTTCTCATGAGTGCGAAGCCTTGTCAAACTATCACTAGGCTCTTAAAACTACCCACCATGGAAATACTAACACAACCTAGGTCCATATTTTCAGACATTTTCGGCTCTCAACAAGTATTTTCAAAGTCCACAAAGGAGATAAGTTAGGTTCTCGTGAGTGCTTTCGCGTTCATGGAGTAGAAGCCTTGTCAAACGATCACCAGGCTCATAAAACTACCCACCACTAACACAACCCACCACTAACACAACCCACCACTAACACAACCTCTACGAAAGCTTTATTCGTATATTTCAACTTGTATACCTCGTTGTTGTTGTCCTTCTTCTTCTTCTTCTTCTTCTTCCCGCCCTCCCTCACCTCTGCTCCACTCATACTATTGCTTGGCTGTTTTTAAGTAATTGTTTATAAGGTTTTCTGAGCCCAAGGTTATAAATAGTGTGTGTGGATGATTAATGTGAGTCAGTCTGGTTTAGGAAGGTAATTAATGAAGCTTCAACGCCACACACACACACACACACACACACACACGACGAAAGGGAGAGTAAAGAGCACCTGGAGTCAATACAACTTCATTAGTTAATTAGTGTAATGTTGATGTTAATTATTTGTTTTTGTTTGTTTATTTATTTATTTGTTATTTTTTGTTATTATTATTATTATTATTATTATTATTATTATTATTATTATTATTATTATTATTATTATTATTATTATTATTATTATTTTTATCATCAGAATTCCTCCTTTTCCTCCTCCTTTTCCTCCTCCTCCTCCTACTACTACTACTACTACTACAAGTACTACTACTACTACACACACACACACACACACACACACATCTAGCAGGGAAAGCGAACAGGAAGCGGTGCCGGCAGGTAGAGAGAGAGAGAGAAGGGCGAGTGAAGATAATTGTCTCGTGTGGATGGGTCGAGTTTCAAGCTTGTGTTTCGGAGCTTCGGGGGACTTTGTTGTTGTTGTTGTTGTTGTTGAGATTGTTGTTGTAGAGTGACCGACATACAGATTGGTAGACAGACAGCAAGACAGATACTAACAGACAAATAGACAGACAGATAGGCAGACATTCACAGACATACCGACAGACAGACAGACAGACAGACAGACAAACACAGAAAGAGATTGTTGTTGTTGTTGCTACTGAAGTTGTTGTTGTTATTGTTGTTGTTGACACAGACATGCATACAGATAGGTAGACACACAGCAAGACGAAGATACTAATAGACAAACAGATAGACAGACATAGAGACAAACACAGAGATTCAAAGACAATAGGTAAACACACACATATAGACTAACAAACAAACAAACAGAGAAACACATACATATATATTAATTCAAATAGGCAAACATACATACACACAGACAGACAGACACAAACACAGATAGACAGACAGACAGACAGACAGGAGGGATAGGAGGTAGTGGAGAATGGTACAGACAGACAGACACAAACACAGATAGACAGACAGACAGGAGGGATAGGAGGTAGTGGAGAATGGTAACTGTGTATATATGTTTTGGAAGTATACAAACACACACACACACACATACAAACACACACAGACAGACAGACAGACAATTAGGGACCCACGCTCGACGCTCCCTCTCCCTCCCTCCCTCCCTCCCTTCATGTGCTTCACTTCACCGGGTTCGAAGCAATCAGGAGTCATCGTTCATGGTTCATACGTATTATCCGAAACAAGCGAATTCGTACCTGCCGTATGTTCGTTCAGTCGGTACCCATCCTACCCCATTTAGTACGCACATCAAAGGGGTTAAAAAAAAAAACTGCTTTCTAATATGGTGGGCTCAGTTGAGGTTTATTAATGGATGTCTAAATATAGGTTGATGTGGGTTATGTTTTTATATGCAAGACTTCATTTTTTTTTTTTTTCACGGTACGAGAGCTAATTGGAGTGTGCGTGCAATTTGGCAAACAAGCTCTAGTTAAAGGACTTATCCCCCCTCTCTCTCTCTCTCTCTCTCTCTCTCTCTCTCTCTCTCTCTCTCTCTCTCCACACACACACACACACACACAGAGGCAAGGGACATTCACAACTTTTAAACCTAAGCTGGATAATGGAGAATGAATGAATGAATGAATGAATGCATGAAATGGTGGAATAGGAAAAAAAGTAGAAGAAAAAGAAGGAAAAGAGTGAATTAACGGATAAATGAATAACTGAAGGAATGAAAGGAATGTGGAATCTGAATAAAAGTGTGGATTAAAAAGAAAAAAAAAAGAAAATGAATTGAATGGATGAATGAAAGGAAGTGGAATTGAAAAAGATAAAGAAAAAATAATAAAAAAAATAATCGATGTCACTAAACAGGATAACACACACACACACACACACACACACACACACACACACACACACACACACACACACACACACACACCCGTACACACACAACCCCCATCCCCTCCTCCCCCCACACACAACCCCCCCTCCCCTCCCCTCACACACACAAACATGAAAAAAAAAAAACACTAAATAAATGAAGGTCAACCACACGGGGAACGCAAATGGCTGTCACTGTGATTGCCAGACTCGTCACCGACACTCAAATCTGTCCGTCTGTCTGTCTGTCTGTCGGTCGGTCGTTCAATGCATCGGTTTATAGTTTTTTGGCCGTGTCCCACAATTTAGCGTGTGTATTTGCTCTTTTTTGATGTGTGTGTGTGTGTGTGTGTGTGTGTGTGTGTGTGTGTGTGTTAGTCCGTCAATTTATTTATTTCATTCTTTTTCCTCTACAATTTTTTTTCGATTCCACTTTTTTTTAATTCATTCATCCATCCACTAATTTATTCCCCTTTCTTTCTTTCTTTCTTTTTCTTTCTCTTCCAGTTTTCCGATTCTTTCTTTTTTTCTTTCTTTCTCTTTCTTTTTTCCTTCTTTCTTTCTTACCTTCTTTTTCTTTCACTGTTTTCCGATTCTTTCTTTCTTTTTTTCTTCCTTTTTTTTCTTTTGCTTTCTTTTTCCTTCTTTCTTTCTTTCCTTCTTTTTCACCGCTGTTTTCCGATTGCGCCATTTCTCTCAGGTGTGTGTGTGTGTGTGTGTGTGTGTGTGTGTGTGTGTTGTCCCCTCCGGTAATGACCCAGCAACAGGGGAATTGATCCGGGTCGCTCATTAAGACACTGGTGAGTTAGTACGCCTCCCCCCCCCTCTGGCAACGTGTGTGTGTGTGTGTGTGTGTGTGTGTGTGTGTGTGTGTGTGTGTGTGTGTGTGTGTTCCTGTTCATTCTTATCTATTACATTATTTTTTTCTCATTCTTTATCTTTTTTTTCTAACTCCACCTTTCCTTCCTTTCATTCATTCGTTCATTCATTTATTTCTCTTTTCTTTCTTTCTTTCTTTTTCTTTCACTTCTTTTTTCCCTATTTCACGATTTTTCTCATTCATTTATTCATCCATTTATTTATCTTCTTTCTTTCTTTCTTTTTCTTTCACTTTTTTCCCGACTCCACCATTTCATTCAGTCATTCAACTATTCATCCATTCTTCCATTCGCTTCTACTTCTTTCTTTTTCTTCCACTCTTTTTTTCCCATTCCACCATTTCTTTCCTTCCTTCCTTCCTTAATTCCTTCCTTTCTTCCTTCCTTCCTTCATTCCTTCCTTCCTTCATTACTTTATTCTCATTCATCCCATACGTTTCAAGTCGTGGATGTTCTCTGTGTGTGTGTGTGTGTGTGTTTGTGTATGCACGCGCCCCCTCCTCTCTCCCCATTGCACACGCGGTCGAATATTTACCCCCTGTGTTTGTGACCGTGTTCGTGTTCGTGTGTGTGTGTGTGTGTGTGTGTGTATGTGTGTGTGTGTGTGTGTGTGTGTGTGTGTGTGTGTGTGTGTGTGTGTGTGTGTGTGTGTGCCTGCTCCTCCCCCCCTCTCTCACCCATTGCACACGGTCCTGTTTGTGTTTTGTGTGTGTGTGTGTGTGTGTGTGTGTGTGTGTGTGTGTGTGTGTGTGTGTTTCTCTTCCATTTGTAACGCTGAGTCGCGAAGTCAGCAGCTGTGTGCCATTGTTTAGCGCGTGGGGGTGGGGGTTCGTGCTGTGCCTGTCCTCGTGTGCGTATTGTTGTGTGCGTCGACGTGTGTGTGTGTGTGTGTGTTCTCAGACGCTTCCGCTTCTCACATCAACATTTCCAAAGGTCAAAATGGAGGTCAATCGAGGTCTCATGATTGTTGTTTTTAAGTTCATGATACAGAGGAAGGGTCAGCCTACCACTAGTGTCATAAATCTGTCCCTGGAAATGCCCGGAACTCCCACGAAAGCCTTGCCGAAGTGGAGTGCTTGAGGGCCACTAAAATGTTTAAGAGTATAAGCCTTTGTGATTGTCGCGAAAGTGTGTTTAAGTTCATGGTACAGAGGAAGGGTCAGACTACCACCAGTGTCACAAAACTACCCGTGGAAATGCCGTAAAATATATTAAACGGATTCAAATGAGTGTTTTCTTAGGTTCATGGTACAGAAGAAAAGTCAGACTACCACCAGGGCCATAAAACTACCACTGAAAATACCGAAAAGTACATTTAACGGATTCTCATGAGTGTGTTTTCAGGTTCATGGTACAGAGGAAGGGTCAAACTACCACTAGTGTCATAAATCTGTCCCTGGAAATGCCGAAAAAGGAGATTTAACTGGTTCTCGTGAGTGTGTTTTCAGGTTCATGGTACAGAGGAAGGGTCAAACTACCACTAGTGTCATAAATCTGTCCCTGGAAATGCCCGGAACTCCCACGAAAGCCTTGCCAAAGTTGAGTGCCCGAGTCCCACCTAAATGTTTACGAGCACGAGCCTTTGTGCTTGCCGCGGGAGTGCTCGGTGCCAGAGTGTCGCCGGGGAGGTGGGGGACTGATTACTGTTGGCTGATCTAATAAGCGTACTAATTAGATCTCGCTCTGTGGCGTGTCGGCTTGCTCGGGGCGCCTGTGACGACCAGCGTTGTGGCGAGAGGAGGAGGAGGAGGAGAGGCGTGGAGGAGGAGGAGGAGGGAAACAAGGAGGAAAAGGAGAAAGAGGAAAGCAAGGAGGAGGAGAAAAAAGAGAACAATGAAATGGAGGAGACGGTAAAGGCGAAAGAAGAAGAAGAAGAAGAAGAAGGAGGAGGAGGAGGGAATAAGAGGAAAACAAGGAGGAGAAAGAGGAGAACAATGAGATGGAGTAGACGGTAAAGGTGAAAGAAGAGGAAAAAGAAGAAGAACAACAGTAACAACAAGGAGGAGGAGGAGACTGTAGGAGAAGGAGGAAGAGGTACAAGAAGAGGAGGAGGAGGAGGAGACAGGAAAATCTAACATCCAAGCGAAACATTTCCAGGGATGAGACATACTCGTAACGGAAAGCGACTTAACCTCCGCCCCGCATCCAAGCTCCGACCCGCTAGCCGCCGACGGGGAGAGGGACGTGGGCGCGGCGAGGCGTGTGTTAGGAGGCCGGCGTGACACGTGATCGGAAAGGGAAATGGGAACGGAGAGAAGGGCACGGTGCTGGGGCGGGCGAGCAATGTTACCAGCTCAGCACACACCACCCTCAGTAGCGGTATTGTGTGTGGGATATGAACCGAAAAGTAATATCTTGTTTTTTTTATTTATTTATATGGAAGGAAGTAGAAGGTAATAGAATTCATATGGAAGGAAATAGAAAGTGGTTTGTTGAAGAGTTCCTCGGTATGTACAGTCAGCAATGTTACCAGCTCAGCACACATCACCCTCAGTAGCGGTGTTGTGTGTGGGATATGAACCGAAAAGTAGCATCTATTTGTTATTTATATGGAAGGAAGTTGAAGGTAATAGAATTCATATGGAAGGAAATAGAAAGTGGTTTGTTGAATAGTTCCTCGGTATTGTACAGTCGCCCGTAGAACACACACACACACACACACACACACAGAATCGCGAAGAGACGGTGTTTGGTTTGGTTTGGTTGGGGTTTGGTATAGGGTCAGTATTGGGGTGACGTAACAATGTGAAACGCCTTACGAATTCATTTCACGCTTCTTGAGGTTAGACGTGCACTCTCGGAAACGTTCACTCATTCTGCTTCGTCGATTTTAAATTAAACCTCCAAATTTTATAAAACTTTAGGAAACGTCTCAACCAAAGAAACTAAATAAGATGAAAAAGATAATGGAGTTTTTTACAGTACTGGAAACAGCTCAAAGGCAAAAACAAAAACAAATAAAATAAATAAATAAATAAATAGCCTAGTCACTACTGTTTCCATAAAAGATATTAGAACAGAACGACCACAAGAGAGAGAGAGAGAGAGAGAGAGAGAGAGAGAGAGAGAGAGAGAGAGAGAGAGAGAGAGAGAGAGAGAGAGAGAGAGAGTATCGCAAGGAGAGGTACTGTAGGTGTCTTGATACAAAAATAACAATAATAATAAATAGCCTAATCACCACGGTTTCCATAAAAGATAATAGAACAGAGTGACCACAGGAGAGAGAGAGAGAGAGAGAGAGAGAGAGAGAGAGAGAGAGAGAGAGAGAGAGAGAGTTAGTTAGTTAGTATCGCAAGGAGAGGTACTGTAGGAATCTTGTTGACAAATAACGAAAACAGCAACTCACTCATGACTAACAACACACGCGTCAAGTCTAATTCCTGTCACTCGGGTTTTACTACGAGCTGAATGCGTGAGTCGCGTCGTTAAACTCTGCCTCTAGTGATGTATTGCAGCTGTCACGTGGAGGAGAGGGGGTGGGTGGGTCGGGTGGCTGCTTGGGAACACTTGTGGCTTGCTGATGGGAGGTGAATATTTACGAGCGGTTTGGGTGGAGCGGCGCCCCTTCCTGGAAACCCGCCACGCGCTACCTAATCAATGAAGAATGTGACAGGTGTTGTTGTTGAGGGCGTGAGGGTAGGTGTGTGTGTGTGTGTGTGTGAGAGAGAGAGAGAGAGAGAGAGAGAGAGAGAGAGAGAGAGAGAGAGAGAGAGAGAGAGTGTGTGTTCGTCTCTGTGTCTGTTTGTGAAATTAGAGACGAGTGTGTGTGTATGTTTGTGTGTTTGTGTTTTATTTGGGTCTTTGTCTGTGTTTGTGATAGTAAGAAACAGTGTGTGTGTGTGTGTGTGTGTGTGTGTGTGTGTGTGTGTGTGTGTTCGGCTGCCTGTCTGTCTCTCTGTGTCTGTGTGTTTGTGAAATTAAAAACGTGTGTGTGTGTGTGTGTGTGTGTGTGTGTGTGTGTGTGTGTTCCCAGCCACGTGCATATAGCTATTCTGTTTATGGAGTTTATTTCAATTTGTTTCCTATACTTTATGGACCATAACTGTCGCGTAATAATAATGTTGCTACGTTGTGTAACCCAACTACAAATTACGACTATTTGGAACCTTCGTCGTTGAATAATAATTGTAAAGTGTGGTCTATATTTTGTTTTATCTACCTGTGTGTGTGTGTGTGTGTGTGTGTGTGTGTGTGTGTGTGTGTGTGTGTGTGTGTGTGTGTGTGCTTCCTTTGTCTTTGTAGCTTTTGTCTGCGTCTGTGTCTGTGGGATCAAACGAGTGTGTGTGTGTGTGTGTGTGTGTGTGTGTGTGTGTGTGTGTGTGTGTTTTGCTCGTGCTCAGGGAAAGGCTCGCAGGTGTACACTATTATAGGGACGCAATGCTCTCTCTCTCTCTCTCTCTCTCTCTCTCTCTCTCTCTCTCTCTCTCTCTATGCTGCTGATGATGATGACGGTCGTGTGGTCGTGTGTCTTGGGAAAGGTCAAGGCTACGGAAAAGTTAGCGAGGCATTCCGGATGAGAGAGAGAGAGAGAGAGAGAGAGAGAGAGAGAGAGAGAGAGAGAGAGAGAGAGAGAGAGAGAGAGAGAGAGAGAGTTTGTATAATCACCCATCTAGTTCTTTAAAATAATATCTCTAGTCATTTCTCAAGAACATAACCTCATCATCTTTCATCTCATTTCATTTGTTTGGGTTGCAATGTATATATACCTATTCAGACACCTCCCTCTACACACACACACACACACACACACACACACACACACACACACCTATCTGTCCAACGCAGTGGTTCTCAAACTCTTCCTTTCTGGCACCCCATTGGCTCCCAGGTGAGTTCGTACTGTCTCCCCACATAAACACACATTCGAACACGCACCTGTTTCTCGGTATTCGGTATGCTTCACAGGTGTTCCTTTAGCCCAGCCTCAGTGTATGTGACAGCTTTTGCCATTCAGATTTAGTAACAAAAAAGTTATTAATTATACTCCTAATGCCACCCTTTCGTCCCCTTACCTCCCCCCGTACCTTTCTACCGTCCATGTTGGGAACCACTGGCCTAACGCGATATATCCGTTTTGCACCACACTCTTCATATCTCAGCGGTGTTTTGGATCAAGGAAGTGCTGAGGGGATGTCCCGTGTTTGTATGGCAAGGTATTAGGATCCGACCTCACACACATACACACACACACAATTATCTGTTGAAACGCAATATATCCGTTAAGAATCACACTGTTTACGTTCCAGCGGTGTTTGGTATTAAGGAAGTATTGAGTGAGTGAGTGAATGTTTTGTAAGGTATTCAAACTCAACCTTACATAGACAAACACACACAAACACACACCTATCTGTCGAACGTGGTATATCTGTTTTGTATCAAGCTCTTTAAATCTCCGCTGTCTTACATATCAAGGGAGTGTTGAATGAATGAATGAATGAATGTTTTGCGAGGTATTCAAACTCAACCTTACATACACAAACACACACAAACACACACCTATCTGTCGAACGTGATATATCTGGTTTGTATCAAGCTCTTTAAATCTCCGCTGTCTTTCATATCAAGGGAGTGTTGAATGAATGAATGAATATTTTGCAAGATATTCGAACCTCTCCTTTTACATACACATACACACGCAAGCACACACCTATATAACGTAATATATCCGCTATACATCACACTGTTTACATACCAGCGGCGTTTCGTATCAAGACAGTGTTGAGTGGATACCCGATGTTTGTTTGGCAAGGTATTTCAACTCGATCTTCCAAACACTTACCCTTATCCGTCTAACGCAATATATCCGTAACTCATCACACTGTTTACATCGCGGGGTTGGCCATCAGAAGCGTGTTGTGCAAGGCTTCGGGGGGACGCTGCACCGCTAGACATAAAGACCGCCGCGCCAATATAGGGACCCAGGCAAACAGCGGCGTACACGAGGGAAGCAAACAGACCCCGGCAGACTAGTTAGTGAGTGTGTGTGTGCGTGTGTGCTGATGCGATGTCACTAACGTTGTATTGGAGAGAGGTGCGGGGGGAAGGGAAAGGCGGTATGGAAGGGGAGGAGGGAAGGGAGAGGTTCAGGGGAGAAGGGGCGAGGGAAGGGAGGGTGGAAGGATGGAGGTGGAGAGGGAAGGTGGGAAGGTGGAGGGGAGAAAGGGATGAGGTGGAGGAGGCAGGGATCGAGGGAGAGAGTGGAAGGATAGAGGTGGTGGAGAGAGGAAGAGAGGTGTTGTTGTTGGTGGTGGTGGTGGCGGTGATAGTGGTGGTGATGGTGGTAGTGGTGGTGATGGTGGTAGTGGTGGTGATGGTGGTAGTGATGGTGGTGGTGGACATATGGTGACAAAGGTTCAGATCCCCCAAGTAATTAATGGCCGGTCCAACGCACCTGTTAACGTGGGCTAGGGGGGTGTTGACAGGTGGGGGGGGGGGGGGGGTTGTCGTTGTTGGTAGTGGTAGTAATGGTGGTGATGGTCGTGTTATGGTGGTAGTGGTCGTGTGGTGGTGATGTGATGGTGGTGATGGTGGTGGTGGTGGCGGTGATGATGGTAGTGTTGGTGGTGGTAGTGGTTGTTGGTGGTGGTAATAATATCTGATATGGTAATGGTGGTAGTGTGTAGGTGAGAGAGAGAGAGAGAGAGAGAGAGTTATATTATATTCTTGTTATATGCAAATGTGGAGAATAAAAAGGCGGTGGTGGTGGTGGTGTTGAATGTATGTACCGTGGTGGTGGTGGTGATGATGGTAGGGGAAACGGAGGTAACGGTGTAGAGAAATGGAGGTGGTGGAAGAAGAGGGAGATGGAGGTGAGAGGAAAGGGAGATGGAGGTGACGGGAGGTGAAAATGGAGGTGGTGTTGAGAATAAGGAATGAGAGGAATGGTGATGAAAGGAAAAAAAATGGAGGTGATGGAGTTGATACGAAGAAAAAAATGGAGATGTTGTTGTTGTTGTTGTTGGTGGTGGTGGTGTTGGTGGTGGTACTGTTGTTGTTGTTGGTGGTGGTGGTGATGACGGTGATGAAGAGGGGATCTCTCCTTAACGATGACGCGAGGTAATGAAGAGGAAGGGATAATTATAGATGAAGGATGATGTTAATAGTGTCAGGGGAGAGAGAGAGAGAGAGAGAGAGAATGAAGATAGTGATGATGATGATGATGGTGGGAATTAGATGAATAACAACGTAACCTAAAATAATAAAAAAAAAAAAAAATGCCAGAGGAGAAAGAAAGGGAGAGAGAGAAAGCTTGTCATGGTGGTGGTGGTGATGATGGTAGTGATGGTGATGGTTGTATCTGAGGCTTCCCGCATAACAACCATAGCGGGTGTGATTGTATAGTTCCGAACTTGTTTATGGTAATGGCACAGCGGGAGAAGGGGACGGCAAGGAGGCGATGAAGATGGCAAAGAAGATGAGGGAAGGAAAGATTAGAAGAGACGGAGAGATGGATGCGGTGATGGAGGGAAGGGGAGGGGAAATGGAGGGGAAGTGGTGATGATGGGAGAGGAAATGGAGGTGACGGAGGGAAAGTGGAGGTAATGAGAGGGAAAATAAAGGTGATGGGAGGAAAGAGAGGATGGAAGGAGTAGAGATGGAGGGGATAGGAAATGGGAAGGGTAAATAAGTGATGGGAGGAAGGGAAATCGAGGTGGTGATGGAATGGGACAGGCGAGAACGAGAGAAGAAGAGGGATGAAAATAAAGAAAGAAAAAATAAAAGCAACGAAGTAGAAATAGATAGGAAGAAAAAATGGAAGTGATGATCAGAAGAAGGATAGAAGGAAGGTGCACGAAGATGATAGAAGGGAGAATAGAGGTGACAGAAAGTGAAAATGGGGGTGAAAAGAAGGATAGAAGGAAGGTGAACGAAGATGATAGAAGGGAGAATGGAGGTGACAGAAAGTGAAAATGAAGGTAAAGAGAAGAAGGATAGAAGGAAGGTGAACGAAGATGATAGAAGGAGGAATGGAGGTGATGGGTGAAGAAAACGGAGGTATTGACTAAGTGGAAATTCGAGAAAGAAGGATGACGTAATAGAAGAAGGATAGAAGGAACATGAACGAAGATGATAGAAGGAGGAATGGAGGTGATAGAAAGTGAAGATGGAGGTGATGGGTGAAGGAAATGGGGGTGTTGACGAAGGGGAAGGCGAGAAAGAAGGAAGATGTAACATTACCACTGTACGGAAGGGTCTTTGGGGGCCATCCTGACGCCACTTGCTTGTGTAATCCTATTAGGTCCCTTCTTTCCCCTTCTTCCCCTCGCTCCCTAGTCTCCCTTCCTTCATCTCCCCCTCGTCTCCCTTTCTTTACCTCCCCTCTTCTCTCCTTTTTCATCTCTCCCTTCTTCCTTCATCACCTCCCTCCCCTCCCCTTTCTTTATCTCCCTCTCCTCCCTTCCCTCCCTCGCTACCTTCTTCCTCAGCCTCCCTGCTTCTTCATCTCCCTCGCCTCTCTTTCTTCATCTCCCCTCTACTCCCTTCTTTCCTTCGGCCCTTCCCGCATTCCCCTCACAGCGACGTCCTTCTCCCCTTGGCAATAATCCCTCATCATCTTCCTGCACTCTCCCCTCTCCCCTCTCTCTCCCCTCTTCTCCCCTCTCTCCCTCCCTCCCTCTCTTTTCATCTCGTGCCCTCTCTCTCTCTCTCTTTCCCCTCAGGCTTGTTCTATCTCGCTAATTTATTTAAAAGAAAAAAGGTTTCTCTCTCTCTCTCTCTCTCTCCATACAATTGTACATTCCTCTCTCTTCCTTTCCCTTCCTCCTCCTCCTCCTCCTCTCCTCCTCCGATGTGGCCCTCCTCCTCTTCCTCCATCTCTTCTTCCTATTCCATTGCGGCCCTTCTCCTCTTCCTCCTCTTCCTCCTTCCCTACTTTTTCTACTCTTCCTCCTCCTCCTGCTACTTTTCCTCCTCCTTTTCCTCCTTCCCCTCCTCCTTCCCCTCCTCTTTTCCCTACCTTTCCTCCCACCTCTCCTCCTGCTCTTCCTCCTCCTCCTCCTCCTCCTCCTCCAACGTGGTCCTTATCCTCCTCTTTCTACGCTTTTTCCTCCTCCTCCTCCTCCTCCTCCTCTCCCTCACGCGGCTTACCCCTTGCGGCGTAACCTCTCCCCCCCCTTCTTTTTCCCCTCTCTTCCGCCCCCCCCCCCGTCCCTCCCCCCCTCCCCCCCACGTCGAAGCATTCCGTCTTAGCAGCCCCCCTTCCCCCCCCCCCCCCCCGCGCATCGATCACTCATATACCCCGTCACCTCCTCCTCCTCCTCCTCCTCCTCGCTTCAGTGGCTGGCTTTACGCCTCGAGACGCGCGCCAATCGTTTATTTATCCCTGAGTTTAATTGTTTGTCTGTTCCCCTTCCCCCCCTCGGCCCCCCCCCCCCCCCCCGTTACCTCTACCCCGTTCTTTCGATTTATCATTATTATTATTTTTTTGTTTTTGTTTTTTTGATTGATTTTTTTCTTCCTTCCTTCGTCCCTTCCTTCCTTTTCTTCCTTTCTTTCTTTCTTTCCTACAACCTTCCTTCTCTCCTTTCTTCTTTTTTTAATTCCTTGCTTTCTTCTTTATTTTTTCTTTTTGCTGTGTTTGTTTTGGTTTTAATTTTATTGTTTGTTTCTCTTCCTCTCTTTCTTTCTCGTTTTCCCTCCCTCTATATTGATTTTCTTTTTGTTTGTTTGTTTGTTTTTTGTTTACACTTGAGCGTTGATCCTCTTTTGTTTTCGTTCCTTATTTACGATTTGTTTTCAGGGATTCAGTTGTTTTATTCTATTTGTACTTTAAACTTTTTGTCAGGGGGCGGCTATGATATTTTATTTTATTTATTATTTGTTTGTTTTATTTTATTGACATTGGTTTTATTAGTTCGTCTCAGTGTTTATCTATTTATTATTTTAAGGGATCCAGTACCGGTTATTTTCTACTCTGTGTTTATTTGTACCGAGTTACAGATATTTATTTTTTGAAGGTGGGGAGAGAGGGAGGGGGAAGGGGAGGGGAGGGAGTGATAGTGAAGTAATGGTGATCTTGTGATGATGGGATGATGATGAATTTGTGTTAGGTGTAGGGAGAGGAGATTAGTGGTGTTCGTGGTGGTGATGATGATGGTGATAGTGTTGGAGGTAAACTTAGCACAACGGTGATTTGACTATAGTGGTTGATACTGTGCTGATGGTATGGTGATGTGGGTTATGGCGGAGTGGTTATGGATTCATGGTAGGCAAAATGGTGGTGTGACTGTGGTGGAGGGATGGATTGGGACAGGAAGGGAGGGAAGAGAGAGAGGTGAGGGAAGCTGTATTTTGATTATAATTATTAGCTTATATAATTGATGTTTTTGTTCTACGTATTAATTTTACTGTTTTATTTTTTTCATCCTTTATTTTCTTTCTCCCTGTTGTTGTTGTCATTGTTGTTGCTGCTGCTGTACTGTTGTTGTTGAATTTGTTGTTGATTTTGTTTGCTGTTTTTTTTTCTACGTATTGTTTTTACTGTTCTTTTATCATCCTTTCTCATCTTTCTCTGTTGTTGTTGTTGTCATTGTTGTTGCTGCTGCTATACTGTTGTTGTTGATTTTGTTTGATGTTTTTGTTCTACGTATTATTTTTACAGTTTTATTTTTTTCATCCCTTATCTTCTTTCTTTCTGTTGTTGTTGCCATTGTTGCTGTTGCTATTATACTGTTGTTGTTGAATTTGTTGTTGATTTTGATGATGATGATGACGATGACGACTCTAGTAATGTTAGTTTGGTGTCGTTTTTTTTATTTTTTTTATTTATATATTTATTTTTTTAAATTTTTTTCTACGTCGTGGCTTATTGCGCCGGTAGGGTTCTTCCCGGTGGATCCTGATGGTCGGTCCAAGGCTTCTTCCCGGTGGGGCCTGATGGTCGGCCCAGCCCGTTCTGGCGCAGGCGAGTGTTTATAGCGGCGCCATCTTGCATTGGCTCATGCTGCCCTCCCGGAGCTCATCTTTAATCCTAGAATATAGAGTCCGGGTTGACAGGTGGTCTTCTGGACAGCATGCGGGTAGTTTTAAGCCACTCGGCGGCGGCTGAAAAATCCCTGCTTGATGGCAACAATGACAACAACAACAGAAAGAAAGAAGATAACGGATGAAAAAAAAAAACTGTAAAAATAATACGAAGAACAAAAACAGCAAACTCGCGTCGTCCTGAACGCGGCGCCGTCACGCTATCCATTCAGCCACTATTAATGATGGGTACTGATGATGATGATGATGGTGCTAGTTGTGGTGTGTCACGTGATGTCGGTGTAGTCTGTGTAATGAGGGACTTGTTTGCGTGCTTATTACAAAAATGACCCAACAGCTGCATAATGAGAAGCCATATTTGAATGGATATTAGAAGAACGGCCGGACAGTTTTGCCGCATTACCCGAACATTACTGTCATCGTTACCAACAACAACGAGCTACCATACAAACACGCACACACACACAAAAAGTCACAAGAACCATCATCAAATACCCTCAACACCAACCCACCACCATCAGCACCACCATTACCATGTCTACCAAATACGGAAACACTGTAACTACCATGAGAGTTATATCACCATTTTGCCAACCATACTTTGCCATACCATACTTTGTCAGCCATACTTGCACCCTCAACACCATACCACCATCACCACCACCATTACCATGTCTACCAAATACCCAGACACTGTAACTACCATAACAGTGATATCACCATTTTGCTGACGATATTTTGCCATACCATACTTTGTCAGCCATACTTGTACCATCAACACCATACCACCACCACCATCACCACTACAGTTATCATAAGCACCATACCGCTAACACAGTAACAACCACCACAGTCACACCACCATTTTGCCTACCATACTCGTGTCTCCACCCCCACCATAACCATCATCACCACCACAACATCACTATACGCACCATACCACTAATACTGTATCAATCACTATAGTTAAATCACCACTGTACTTATTTTACTTCCATTTCCACTATTACCACCATCACCATCGCTATCACCACTGCCATCATCACCATCTCACCACCCATACGAACTGTCACCACATTATCACCATCATCACCACCACGAACACCACTCATCTCCTCTCCCTACTTCTAACACCATCATCATCATCCCATCACCACAAAATCACCATTACTTCACTATCATCACCATCAGCATCTCCCCTTCTCTTCCTTCCTCCTTTCCTCTCCCCTTCCCATTCCTCCTCTCCCTCCCCTTCCCTGCCCGCCATTAGTGCCTCTCTCCCCTCTTTCCCTTTCCTCCATTACGCTGGCTTTCCCTCGCTTTTAATTCGCCGCATTTCGCATTTTGTTCGGTTTTTACTGTCGCCTCCTAATCGTCTCTTTGTCAGTGTGAGTCTCCCTCCCCTTCGCTCATCCCCAGTTCGCCACCGCTTCCACATCGCTCCCTAGTCCTTACTCGCTTCCACGCTCCCTCCTTTTCACAAGCTGGCAATATTACCTCGAATTTGTTCATCCGCGCGTTTCCCACTCTCTCTCTCTCTCTCTCTCTCTCTCTCTCTCTCTCTCTCTCTCTCTCTCTCTTTTTGTTTCCCACTCTCTCACTCACTGCGTCCCACTCTTCCTTTCTGTTTCCCACTCTCCTTTTCTTTGTTTCCCACACTGTTTCCCACTCTTCATTTTTGTTTCCCACTCTTTTCCACTCTCTGTTTCCCACTTTCTGTTTTCCACTCTCTGTTTCCCACTTTCTCCAACTCTCAGTATCCCACACTCTGTTTCCCATTCTCTCACTCTTTCCCGTTTTCTGTAATTTTCTCCATCGCATTATTTCGCTTCCTGTGTTTTCCGCCTCGCTGTTTATACGCAATTTTTCTTGTGGTGGTAACAATGCCATGCTTGCTTTTGCCTTTTTTTTTTTTTTTTTTTCTTTTCTTTCTTTTTGAGGTCACTGGGTTTTTATTTCCGTCGTATGCTGTTCAGTTTTTTTTTCTTCTTGTTTTGTATTGCCCTGGATCCATTATACTCGCGCGCAGTCGTTCCCAACCGGCACCCGCTTTTTTGCCCAGCGCGCGTATTTTATTTAAAGTAGTTCCATGTGTGTTGCTGTGTTCATTCCTGGTCTCTGTTGTTTCATCCTTTTATACTCCATGGGGCTGGCTGGCTTACTGTGTACTTTTCCTCCCCCACCTCGTTCTAAATCCATTTTCACACATTTTCTCTCGTTAGTTATTCAAGTATTTCCATATCTGTACAGTGGCGTTCTTTTGTTCTTTCCCAGGCTTTTGTATATTGTTTCGACCTTTAACTTTTGTATGGTATTATGTTGGTTTTTGTTTCCCTTCCCCCACGTCGTTCGAAATCCATTTTCATACATTTTCTTTCGTTAGTGATTCAAATAATTCCATGTATGTACGATTGCATTCTTTCCTTCTTTGCTAGGCTTTGTGTGTTGTTTAGATTTTTAGGTCAGCAGGATTTTTTTCTCTTCCCCCTCCTGTTTCTATGTAAAAGTTCATTCGTTAGTGTTTCAAGTATTTCCATGTATGTACAGTTGCGATCTTTCCTAGGCTATGTGTGTTGTTTCGAATTCAGAGTCTAGTAGGATTATATTTGCTTCACCCTCCCTTTGTCCTTTATATATTCAGCTTCACACATATTCTTTCGTTAGTTATTCAAGTGTTTCCATGTACGTACAGTTGCGTTGTATCGTTCTTTACTAGGCTATGTGTGTTGATTAGATTTTTATATAGCTCAGATTATGTTTGCTTTTCCCTTTCTTTTCTCTATCCTTTCTGTATCCAATTTTACACATTCTTTCGTTAGCTATTCAAGTATTTCCATTTATGTACAGTTGCGTTGTGTCGTTCTTTGCTAGGCTATGTGTGTTGATTAGATTTTTAGCTCAGATTATGTTCGCTTTTCCCTTCCTTTCTTCATCCTTTCTGTATCCAATTTCACTCACATTCATTCGTTAGTAATTCAATTGTTTCCATATATTGTTGTTGCGTTCTTTGCTAGGCTATGTGTGTTGCTTCCCCTTTAAGTTTTAGTATAGGATTATGCATTTTTCCTTCACTTCAGTCTAAATCCACTTTCATCCCTTTTCTCTCGTCAGTTATTCAATTGTTTTCGTATATTACCAGTGGCATTCTTTTGTTCTTCGCTAGGCTATGTGTGTTGTTTCGCCTTTAAGATTTAGTAGAGGATTACGCATTTTTCCTCAACTTCAACCTTTATCCACTTTCTCTCGTTAGTTATTCAAATATTTCCAGTGGCGTTCTCTTGTTCTTTGCTAGGCTATGTGTGTTGTTTCACCTTTAATATTTAGTAGAGAATTATGCATTTTTCCTCAACTTCGGCCTTTATCCACTTTCTCTCGTTAGTTATTCAAATATTTCCAGTGGCGTTTTCTTTCGTTCTTTGCTAGGCTATGTGTTGTTTCGCCTTTAAAGATTTACTGTAGGATTATGCATTTTTCCCCTTTCCTCCCCTTTCCTCCCCTTTCCTCTCCCCCTCTTGCTCCCTCGAATTCTTCACCCAGACATTCCCGTTATGAAGCGAATTCCAATATTTAGCTTCATATCCGCCCCTCTGAACTTTTTAATAGCTTCTTTTATACTGTTTTCTTTATCCTCTCTCCCGTTGCAATTAATCCTCAACTTCTTTCTTTTTCTGTGTGAGTCGCTTTGTGTATTCATTTATTTCATTAACGTTTTATCTGATGCAAGACTTTTTATTAACTTTTTTTTCTTCCTCTGTTTCTTTTTGTTCCGGGTGATTATTCCCCTGACACGTTTCTTTATCTGATTCGCTTTTTATGCATGAGATGCGTTCATTTATATTCAATCGCGTTATTCAGGAAATTGCCGCGACAGAACGTCCTTTTACTAAATTCTCATGCATTTTACATTCCAATCTGCATTCCGGACTCTCATTTTATTTCCATACACGCCCTGCACTTCCCGAGCCAGCCCTCACCCGCGTGCAGGCAGCCATTAATTAAAGTATATGCAGATTCAGTACATGGAAGACTACGAAAACTAGCCACAACTTCCTCGACTTCTCCGATCATTAGCGTCATTATCGCCAGTCGACACGTCATTATCGCCAGTCGACACGTCATTATCGCCAGTCGACAGTGCACCACCATGCCACTAGAACCATCCTCACACGCACAAGTATATAGGACGATATTAAACAGAGGAAAAATCAATTATATGAACTCTAGACGGAAAGAAACAAGAGCACTTTCGAGGAACACAAAACAGCTAATGAATCGAATAGTGACAAAACCAAGAAAAAACGAAAACAAAAGGAGAGCCGTAACAGTCTACGGTTTACCATGTCACTTTTCAACCTTCATATCTATCTTCACTGCACTTTTGAATGTCCTAACTGCATGCCTCACTCTTTCCCCGACCTCCTCCGAACATTACAGTCATTATCACCATCAATAATGCACCACCATCCACACGACCGTCACTAAAACCAGTCTCACTCTCGCCATCAACACCACTTCGCTTTCAACCTCTTAAGTCCGCCGCTGCTTTCATGTTCGCTGCACTTTTGTCCGTGTTAATTGCATTCCTCCACCTTTCCCCGGTCTCCCTCCATAAGACTTTCTACGCCAGCTTACCCTTATCCTACCCAATCCTGTCCTATGAAAGAGTTAAACAGTATTTTCATTTCATTCTTTTAAGTGGTAAACTCTCCTAAACTTTAGCTCTTTCAGGGAGGGAATATCAAGAAACTTCTGATTATCCTTTTTTTTATAGCAAATTTCGTTTCATCTAACCTAACCTAACCTAACCAAACTCATGAACTAAATTACATGGCTCTTTTATTTGCAACTTCTGTCTTGCTGTAAGGGTCCTAAGGGAAGCGCCTTTTGCTTAGCCCGTGATCTGTCTTTTCAACTTTTATTTGCAACTTCTGTTTTGCTGTAAGGAAGCGTATTTTGCATTGTCTTTGATATGTCTTTTTAACTGCAGAATAGGAGGATAATAAGTCAGCAGTATCAGTTCTCTTAGCTACCGTTAATTCTCTTTGTTTGCTCGGGGAGGAGAGAGGGAGAGACATCTAGCGGCAGCATCACGCACTACCCGACGCGCGTACACAAACTTACCTACCCCCAACATTACCAGATTGTCGTACGTACTTGGCATACTGTTTTTTTTTCCGATTTCTGACCAAAAACTATCGCACCCACAAAGATAACGATATGCATTTATAATTATTGTTAAAATCGGAATTATTGATGCTCTTTTTTGCAGTATTTATGGTCCAGAAACCGGAAAATACAATGTTATGCGTACGATAATCTGGTAACTTTGCCTACCCCGTGTTCCAATAATTCTTCTATGTTCCCTCGCCAAGCTCTCCTGCGTCGTGCGTCCCGGTAATAGCCACGTGCATCATCCTTCCTCCTCTGCGGGCTATCCTTCCTTCTTTGCGGTTAATCCCTCTTCGTTTGCGCGTCCTATCCTTCCTTCTTTTCCGCTTATCCTGCCTCCGTTATCCCGGTATGAAAGCTGCCCCACCATCACATCCATTTAAACTATCTCGCATTTTTTCGCTGTATTTTATTTCCAGGTAATTGCAATGCCCATTAATTCTTAGGCTATTGTATATTTTTTCTCCTCGCTCTACCGCAAAATTACCCCATGAATGTGTTTTGTTTTTTTGTTTTTCCTTTTAATTTACTGTTGTTTCCCGTTAAATGGTCCCATACTTTTTTTCTGCATTAGGCTATTGTTTATGTTTAATTGTCTCGTACGTTTTTCTTTCCATTTTGATATTTTTTTTTACAACAAAGGACACAACTCAAGGCCAACAAAAAGAGTGTAGAAAAAAAGCCCGCTAGTTTGGCCCTGTTAGTTTACGTTATTGTAGGCCTATCAGCTTTTTTTTGTTTGTTTTGTTTCCGTAAAAAATGTCGCGTCGGTACATATATTTTTCTTTTTATTTTATTTTTTTGCATTTCTTTATTTTCCCGGTCATGGCTTCCGTAAAAGTGTTGTCGGTAAGTCCATTTTTTTCTTTTATCTTTTATTTCCGATCCCAGTTTCCATGAAAAAGCGTCTCATCGGTATATCTATTCTTTTCTGCATTTCTTTTTTTCCAGTCGTCTTTTTTTTATTTATTTATATTCCCAATGAGAGTTTCCGTAAAAAGCGCCTCGTCGGTAAATGTATTCTTTTTCTGCATATCTTTTTTTCCAGTCGTCTTTTTTTTATTTCTTTATTTTCCCAATGATAGGTTCCGTAAAAAGCCCCTCATCGGTACATTCATAATTTTTTTTGCGATTATTATAATTTCCCACAAATTCTCTTTTTTTTATATTTAGTTCATTCCCATGTACGCACTTTTTTTTATTTCTTTATTTTCCCGGTGATAGGTTCCGTAAAAAGCGCCTGGTCGGTACATTCATTATTTTTCTGCGATTATTATAGTTTCCCATAAATTCTCTCTTTTAAGATTTACTTCATTCCCGTGTACGTTCATTTTACAGCGTGACAATTGCAATCACCATTAGTACGCCGTTCACTGCGATCATTTTTCAGCCCTTGATGCCGGAAAAAAATAACTCCGTCGGATTTACGCCACTTTTATGCGTCCAATAATTCGCGCACTATGACTTTTCGCTCCATTTTTATTTGTATGTGTTTTAGCCGAGTTTCAGTTTATGTATGATCTGTATTATTGGTAGTATTAGTATTTGGGTTATATACGATTCATTAGAGTTGTATATTATTTGAATTATTATTATTATAGTTAGTATTAGTAGTATTAGAATTATATATCATTTGTATTTTGCCGGGTTTCAGTTTATGTATGATCTGTATTGTTAGTATTAGTATTAAAGTTATATATCATTCATTAGAGTTATATATTATTAGAGTTAGTATTAGTAGTATTAGAATTATATGTCATTTGTATTTTGCTGAGTTTCCGTTTATGTATGATTCCTATTGTTGGTAACTTGGTAGTATTAGTATTAAAGTTATATCATTCATTCCACGTTATTTTCCTCCTTTATTTTCCTTATCATTTGTATTTTTCCGAGTTTCAGTGTTATGTATGATCTCTTTTGTTGGTGGTATTAGTATTAAGTTATATATCATTCATTCCACGTTATTTTCCTCTTTTTCCCTCCTCAGCCCATATCATAATTAGCACATTAGCCTGATTAGCTGTGTAAACATTTGAAGCATATTACTGAACGTGGTAGGGATATTAATGTTATTATTAGTATTGGTATTATTATCCCGTTCATTTCTCGTTCTTTTTCTCCTCAGCCCCATTACATGATTAGCTCCAGTATTTTTTTCTTGGCTGTATAAGCGAGCATATTAATTAAAGAGGGTGGGATATTGATGATACTAACATTACCATTATTAGTATCATCTTCCGTTCATTCTACGTTATTATATTCCTTCTTAGTCCGTCAGATGATTAACACAGTATTTAGGTATTTTTCTTGGCTATGTAAACATCTTAGGCATATTACTCAAGCTGGTAGCCTAGTGATGGTGTTGTTAGTATTATATATTGTATTATCTTTCGTTAATTCTACGTTATTATATTCATTCTTAGTCCGTCAGATGATTAACACAGTATTTAGGTATTTTTCTCGGCTATGTAAACATCTTAGGCATATTACTCAAGCTGGTAGAGATGGTGTTGTTAGTATTGGTATTATCTTTCGTTAATTCTACTTTATAATAGTTCCCCCTCAGCCCTATGAATTAGACGTTGCCAGATTGTCGTACTCAGCCTCTTATATTAATCAACTTCTGACCCAAAAGCTGTCTCCTGGGCCCCAATAACGATTCATATATATTTATCGTTAATGAATGCTATGAATACGATAATCTGGCAACGGTCCCTATGATTAGCAGAACGATACTTTTCTTGTCTTTATAAACATCTCCAGCATATTACTCAAAATGGTAAAGGTAATGTTGGTTCTATTAACATAAGTATAAGTAGGCTATCATTTGCTCGTTCATTTCACACGCTATATTATAAATCTTTCGCAACCCAGTCAAATGATCTCCATAATGCCATGTTAATTTTAGACATATAACTCGATTCATATTTTTTCAGAA
>NC_066542.1:6812162-6839662 GCF_024679095.1 Eriocheir sinensis | reverse complement strand
TTCAACACCACAAATATCGTACTATCGTGGAATTTATCGTCGAGGAACTGCTTTCTTAACTATCTTTGTTTCTATAAATTTTCAACACCACAGGTATCGTACTATCGCGGAATTTATCGTCGAGGAACTGCTATCTTAACTATCTTTGTTTCTATAAATTTTCAACACCACGAGTATCGTAATATCGTGGAATTTATCGTCGAGGAACTGCTTTCTTAACTATCTTTGTTTCTATAAATTTTCAACACCACAAGTATCGTAATATCGTGGAATTTATCGTCGAGGAACTGCTTTCTTAACTATCTTTGTTTCTATAAATTTTCAACACCACAGGTATCGTACTATCGCGGAATTTATCGTCGAGGAACTGCTATCGTAACTATCTTTGTTTCTATAAATTTTCAACACCACAGGTATCGTACTATCGTGGAATTTATCGTCGAGGAACTGCTATCGTAACTATCTTTGTTTCTATAAATTTTCAACACCACAGGTATCGTACTATCGTGGAATTTATCGTCGAGGAACTGCTATCTTAACTATCTTTGTTTCTATAAATTTTCAACATCACAAGTATCGTATTATCGTGGAATTTATCGTCGAGGAACTGCTTTCTTAACCATCTTTCTGTTTCTATAAATTTTCAACACCACAGGTATCGTACTATCGTGGAATTTATCGTCGAGGAACTGCTTTCTTAACTATCTGACCCTGGTGGTAGTCTGAGCCTTCTTCTGTACCGTGAACCTAAAAGAACACTCATTAGAACTCGATTAACCTCATTTTTGGCCTTTGGAAATAGTTGGTGTGAGGGATGGGAGCATTTGACAATACCAACCTTAAGACCTTACGATATGTGTTGTGTTGCTTATTAATAGTTTTACAGCAAAGGAAACAACTCAAGGGCAAAAACATGAAACAAAAAAAACAACAGAGAAGTATCAGCAGGCAAAATTGAATAGCCAGAAGAGATGGAGAGTTGTCCTAATACTCCGTACGTAAAAATGACATTATTAAAAAAGAGAGATTCAATGATGATATATTCCAGTGCGTACGGGGCTTTAGGCAAACAAAAACGCAGCCACTGTCCACCGATGAGGCACGGCGCGCGGACTCTCCTTCCTCTCCCCCAACGAGCTCCCGTCGAGGCTTAGGGACTTTATGCACGGCCGAGATTGGTGCTTCAGCCTCGACGACGGACCCGGGGATATTGAAGACACTTGTTGGGCTGCCTCCTCCTTCCTACCGCCCCTCCTATGCTCCTACTCTCCTCCCCCTTCCTTCCTCCTCCTATCGCCCCTCCTTCCTATATCCTCTCTCTCACCCCTTTCCTTTTCCGAGGCTTGTGTGCGTGTGTGTTTGGGGGGGGAGGAGTTTATTTTTTCTTGTTATTGATGTTATTTGCCCTGCTATTATTGTCTTATTCATGTGTTATTTACTGTAATCTTGTTTTTATATTCTTGTACTTGTTTTCTTCTTCCTTTCTTGTTCGTCTTAGTCTTTTTCTTCTTCCTCTTCTTTTTCTTCCCGGTGGCGGAGATGGTTGAATTTTTTTTGCTATTGCTTTCTTGTAGTAGTAGTAGTAGTAGTAGTAGTAGTAGTAGTAGTAGTAGTAGTAGTAGTAATAGTAGTAGTACTCGTAATCGTAGTCATAGTTGTTATTGCTTCCTTTGATGTTTCCGTAATAGCTTTTTCTTTATTTTCTGCTTTATTATCATCTATGTCGTGGAGATAAATCTACACACAAAACCAACAATGACAGCAACGGGGCATTACTTCCCTATACAGGACGGCATGAGTTTCCTACCTACTACTACTACTACTACTACCACCACTACCACCACCACCACCACTGCCTCCATTACTCCTTATTTCTATAGCAGTTCATTCATCCCAGCATCATCGTCCTGCTACCTAGACCAACCATTGTCCGTCTACGCTCAAAGGCTCCATTGCTGTCCTTATGAGTCCCAGAGAGAGGAGAGAATACACTTGCCTTTTGTATATAATTTACTCCTGGCATTTCTTCGCTGGGTTAAGTCTTCCGGGTCTTTGTCGGGTAGGGAAGAAGTGTGGTGTATCTCGGCTTATCGTCTCTCTCTCTCTCTCTCTCTCTCTCTCTCTCTCTCTCTCTCTCTCTCTCTCTCTCTCTCTCTCTCTCTCTGGTTCGCTGGCTGGCTCGCTCGCTCGCTCTGTGTGTGTGTGTTCTGCATAATAAAAATGTTAAGCCTAATTTAACACTCAGCCACGTAATGCAAGTTTTATACCGTATTGATTTTCCTCTTGTCAGTAAAGTTCTCTTCCTCTTTCCTCTTTCTTCTTCTTTTCTTCATTTTTTCTTATTTTTCTTCTCCCTTCGAAGCTTGTCTTCCTTTTTTCTTTATTTTCTTCCTCCTCTTCTTTATCTTTCAGAACCCAAAATCTTCTCTGTATCATCTTTCTCTTGCTTCTTATTTTTCTTCTTCGTCTTCTTTTTCTTCCTTTAAAATCCATCCTCTTCTCTCCATCATATTTCTTTTCTATCTTCTTTTTCTTCTTCCTCTTTCTCCTCCTCTCCTCTTTATTTTTTCCTCGTCCTTCCACATCAACAACAACAACAACAACAACAACAACAACTACTACTACTACTACTACTACTACTACTACTACTACTACTACTACTACTACTACTACTACTACTGCCACTATTGTCATCTATCCTTGTGTGTGTACATATTCTTACGTGTATGTGTGTGTGTGTGTGTGTGTAGGCTGAGTGGGTGCTAATCCTTCTTAAGAGTCATATAAAGTTTTTTCGTTTGTTTATCTTTATTATTTTCCTTGTTTATTCATACTCTCTTCGGGTACAAAGGGAATTGGGTCTCAAATTCCTTCTCCTCCTCCTCCTCCTCCTCCTCCTCCTCCTCCTCCTCCTCCTCCTCGTGATATCACCTTTCCCATCACCCTCGTCTCACTTAGACTAATGAAGCTACCCCCTCTTATACCGTCTCTCTCTCTCTCTCTCTCTCTCTCTCTCTCTCTCTCTCTCTCTCTCTCTCTCTCTCTCTCTCTCTCTCTCTCTCTCTCTCTCTCCACATTTTTATCATTTTTTCATTGTTTCTTGATCATGACCCACTTTTTTCTGGTTTGAATTATTTATATTTATTTTGTTTATTTATTTTTATATACGTATAACTGTTTTGCTTATGTATGTATTTATTTATCTGTCTCTATCTGTGCCTATTTGTCTATTTTATTAATCTATTTGCCTTTCTTTCTCTACGTATGTCAAACCCTTTCCAGCTTTTTAACTATCTATCTTGCAATCTAATTATATATTCATCTATCTACCCATCTATCCATCTCTATCATTTCTTCTTATCTATGTATCTATCTATCAATACATCTTTTATGGGCTTCTCTAAAAATATCGACTACCAACATTTTCTATTCTGCTTTCGTAATGGAAATAAAAAAAACAATTGCGTCCACTTCCCCCCAATGACTATGCTGTAATTTCCCCGTTCGCCAATCATTTGTTGCCTCGTTTTAATTGGAAAGGCGAGGAGAGGCGACGCAAGGAGGAGAAGCACTAACGGTGATTGTCTCAGTAATAGGCAGGCACGAGGAGGAGGAGGCGGAGAAATTGGATAAGGAGAAGGAGGAGGAGTAGGAAAAAGATTAATACTGAAATGTAAACAGAAGTGATAGTTATACGAATAATAATAATGATAATAGTGATCGGAAATAGTAGGAGTAAAGGAATCAGTATTATTAAGAGGAATATGAAGATGATAGAGAGATAGATAGATGGGTAGGTAGATGGATTTATAAATAGATTGCTGGAGAGGATTTGAGATAGGTAGAGAAAAAAAGGCAAACATTAAAAAAAGAGATAAATAGATAAGAAAAAGAAAGAAAAAGAAATCGAGAGAAACAAGAGGATAGATAACTTACCAAAAAGAAGAAGAAGAGGTACGATAATGATAAGAAGAATACGAATAACAAGAAGAAAATAGAGGAAAATCAAGGGAAAGAAGAGGAGAGAGAGAGCAAGGAAACTATAGATAACGGAAACAATGAAGAATAAGTGAAATATAAAAGGAAAAATGAATAAAAGCAATGGGTGGGGAGAGAAGGAATAATTATTGTAAAGACGAAGAGGAAGAAGAAAAAGAAAATAATTAAGTAGAAAGATAAGGGCAAGAACAGTAGCAAAGAAACGAAAGTAGAATGAAAGAGAAAGGAAAGAAATAAAGAAGACGAATAAGGAAAGAGAAGTAGAGGTAGACAAAGGCAAGAACAAGGAATAAAGAGACGGATGAAAGGAGGTGATGGAGAAGAAGAAGGAGAGGAAGAATGTGACAAAAAAAAAATGCAAAGCGAGAGAAAGAAAACGAAACAGAGGAGGAGAAGGAGGAGGAGGAGGAAGAAGAAGAAGAAGTTATTGAAGATAGAAGTTAATTAATGGAGAAATAGGAAAGGATGAATGCGACGAAAAAAAAAAATGCAAAACGAGAGAAAGAAAGAAAACGAAACAATGAAAGGAGAAGCAGCAGAAGAAAGAAGAAGAAAAGGAAGAGGAAGAAGAAGAAGATGATGATGATATTGAAGACTAAAAACTGAAAGAGACGAAGGAAAATAATTATAAAATAGAAAAGAATGAATTAAAGTTGAACCAGAAAGACAAAAAGTGGTACGCAGAAAATGAGAAGACCAAGGAAACGAGAGGAAAGGACTTGAGGAGATAAATTAGAAGAGGAGGTCAAAGAGGCAGAAGAATTAAGCGAGAGAGATTTGAGAAGGAGGAGGAGGAGGAGGAGGAGGCAACATTTGCAAAAGTAGAAAAAGACGGAGTTGAGACAGAAGAAGGAAGGAAGAGGGAGAAAGGGACGGAAGAAAAGAGAGGGGAAGGTTTAGTGAGGAATGGGAAAAGGAAGGAAGGAGGGAAGGAAGAGAAAGAAATGGAGGGAAGAAAAGGGAGGAGAAGAAAGGAAAAGGGAGTAGGGAGGAATGGGGAAAGAAAGGAAGCGAAGGAGAGTGGAAATATGTGTGGGAAAGAGAAAGAAAAAGGAGGAGGAGGAGAAGAAGGAAGAGGAGGAAAGAGAGGAAAGAAAGAAGAAGAAAAGAAAAAGGTTTAGAGAGGAATAGAAAAAGAAATTAAAGAAGCAGAAGGGAAAGTGAAAGGAGGAAGAGAAGGAGGAGGAGGAGAAGAAGCAGAAGAAGGAGGAAGAGGAGGAAAGGGAGGGAAGAAAGGGGAGGAGAAGAAAAATGGTATAGGGAGGAATGGGAAAGGGAAGAAAAAAGCAGAATGGAAAGATGAGAAAAAGAAAAAAAGGAGGATGAAGAAGAAGAAGAAGAAGAAGAAGAAGAAGAAGAAGAAGAAGACAGAGGACATATTTGAGATAATAATGACATCAATTAGAGTAAGATAATGAAGTCTGGGCCTCCGCTGAAGTAAATAAATTAATCAGGCAAAAAAAATATTAATAAGTCTACAATTATCTTACACTGGAGACCCTGATAATGATGGTGGTGGTGGTGATGGTGAAGATGATGGTGATAGTGGTGATGAAGATGATGGTGATGATAGTGGTGGTGATGAAGATAGTTTTGTGGTACTACGAATGGTGTTGATGGTGTTGTATGGTGTTGGTGATAGTGGTGATGACGATGGTGGTGATAGTGGTGGTGGTAGTATTGCGGTGGTGGTGATGAAGATAGTTTTGTGGTACTACTAATGGTATTGATGGTGATGTATGGTGTTGGTGATAGTGAGTTAGTGATGGTGATGATGGTGATGTTATTGTTGTTTTATGATAGTTATGGTGGTGGTGATGGTGGTGGTGGTGGAAATAGTTTTGTGGTGTATTAATGGTGTTGTATGGTGGTGATGGTGATGGTAGTGAAGCTTATTTTTATTATTATTATTGTATTTCATGTTGTTGGTGATGGTGGTAATGGTGGTAGTGGTGGTGGTGGTGGTGGTTGTGTTAGATGTATCGTGGGGCTTAATTAATGGTACTTCTTCCTCCTCCTCCTCCTCCTCCTCCTCCTCCTCCCCCTCCTCCTCCTCCTCCTCCTCCTCCTCCAGCTCCTCCTCCTCCTCCTTCTTCTTCTTCTTCTTGTTCTTGTTCTTCTTGTTGTTGTTGTTCTTCTTTTTCTTCTTTTTTTTCTTCTTTTTCTTTTTCTTCTTCTTCTTCTTCTTTTCCTCCTCCTCCTCCTCCTCTTCCTCCTCCTCAGAGCTCGCCGGAAGACACGCACGAAGTAAATAACAAAAACAATAGGAGCTTATGGAATACTCAAGAGAGAGAGAGAGAGAGAGAGAGAGAGAGAGAGAGATCCTCCTTTGTCCCTCTGGCTTTATCTTTTTAAGTATTTATTTATGTCTCTCTCTCTCTCTCTCTCTCTCTCTCTCTCTCTCTCTCTCTCTCTCTCTCTCTCTCTCTCTCTCTCTCTCTCACACACACACACACACATTTTTTTCATCCTAATTGTCCCTTTCTCTCTTTCTCCCTCCCCCCCACTCTCTCTCTCTCTCTCTCTCTCTCTCTCTCTCTCTCTCTCTCTCTCTCTCTCTCTCTCTCTCTCTCTCTCTCTCTCTCTCTCTCTCTCTCTCTCTCTCTCTCTCTCTCTCTCTCTCTCTCAAGGGGTCCAAGTGACTGGCCATCGATCGGCTTTGCCCATGGGTTCTCTCTCTCTCTCTCTCTCTCTCTCTCTCTCTCTCTCTCTCTCTCTCTCTCTCTCTCTCTCTCTCTCTCTCTCTCTCTCTCTCTCACCCACCTTGTTTTTGCTTTTTTTTAAGGGTACAGCATAAAGAAAATGGGGTAGGATTTTTAGTGGGGTACTGTTTTAAATTCTTCCTCTTTCCCTCATTTTCCTTTTTATTTAATACCCGCTTCTCTGCTTTATCTCCTCCTTCTCCTCCCCCTCCTTCTACTTCTACTCTTTCTCCTCCCTTGCTGCTGTATCCTTCCTCTCCTCTTCCCTTCCTTTCCTACTAATGCCTTCTCTGCTTTTTTCCTTCTCCTCTTCCTTTTCCTCCTCCTCCTCCTCCTCTTATCTCTGCTTCACTGATGTTATAGCTCCATTCTTCTACTTCCTCTGTATTTTTTTATCCTACTACTACTACTACTACTACTACTACTACTACTACTACTACTACTACTACTACTACTACTACTACTACTACTACTACTACTACTACTACTACTATTACTACTACCACTACTACTACTACTACTACTACTACTACTACTACTATTACATATTCCCGCTTTTCTGCTGTCTCCCCTTCCTCTTATCTCCGTTCTTCCTCTTCTACTTTATTCTCCTCCGCCTACTTCTCTTTCTCTATAGCCTACTCTTTCTACTCTACCTACTCCTCTATCAATTTTCTCCTCATTCCATTTTGTCTATTCTATTCTATTTTCTATTCTATTTATTCTATCTGCCACAGTTTGTCTTTCTCTTGATCTTCCTAATTTCTCCTACTCCTGCTTACCTGCTGAATCTTTCTCCTCCTCTTCCTCTTTCTACCTATTACTGCTGTTCTGTTATATATTCCTCCTTCTATTCCTATTCCTATCTACTTCTGCTGCCCTGCTAAAATTTCCTCCTCCTCCTCCTCCTCCTCTCTTTCTGCTTATTCCTGCTGGTTATTTTCCTCTTCCCTCTCTCTCTCCTTTTCTTCCTCTTATTTTCGTGTTCTGCAGCATCCTCCCCTTTATTATCCTCCTCCTCCTCCTCCTCCTCCTCCTCCTCCTCCTCCTCCTCTCTTTCTGCTTATTCCTGCTGGTTATTTCCTCTCCTCTCTCTCCTTTTCTTCCTCTTATTTTCGTGTTCTGTAGCATCCTCCCTTTTATTATCCTCCTCCTCCTCCTCCTCCTCCTCCTCCTCCTCCTATTATCTTGCTTCCACTCGTTTATTCTCCCCTTCTTCTCATTCCCATCTTCTTCCCTCTCCTTTATTTCCTCTCTTTTATTCATTTTCCCTGTTTTATGCATTTTCTTATCCTTTTGTTTCCCTCTTCTCATATTTATTCAGATTTTTCTCATTTTCTCTTTTCTATTTTTTTTTTTTTTTGCTTCGTTTCTCTGTCTCCCTCCATTCCTTCTCTTTGTCTGGTCTTTGCTTCTTCTATCTCCTTATCTCTCTCTATCTCTCTTTTCTCTCTCTCTCTCTATCTATCTATCTGTCTATCTATCTATCTATATCTATCTATCTATCTCTCCTCGCCTCTTCTTTTTCGCCTCCCTTTCTTCTTCCTCCTTCTTCTCTAACTATCTTCTCCTTATCTCCTTCATCTCTTCCCCTTTTTGTCTTCTTCCTCACCTCTCTCTCTCTCTCTCTCTCTCTCTCTCTCTCTCTCTCTCTCTCTCTCTCTCTCTCTCTCTCTCTCTCTCTCTCTCTCTCAAGGGTGAATGTCACGGAGATGAGCACTGAGACCACGCGTATGCCTTCAACTTCACCTTAATTATGTCTAGTACTGTATATCCTTAATTATCCGTCTCCCCTTCTTCCTCTCTTCCATTCTTCATTTTCCCCTTTCTCTTTTTCAATTCTGACCCTTCTCTCTCTCTCTCTCTCTCTCTCTCTCTCTCTCTCTCTCTCTCTCTCTCTCTCTCTCTCTCTCTCTCTCTCTCATCCACCTTTTTTATGCTTTTTTTTAAGGGTACAGCATAAAGAAAATGGGCTAGGATTTTTAATGGGGTACTATTTTAAATTCCTCCTGCTCCCCTTATATCCCAGTCTCGTATCTCTTATCTCCTCTGCGTTATCTCGTTTTCTTTATTCTCCTTTCTCTGGTCTTTCTCTCGCCTTGCTTTTATTCCTTTTTTTATGTCTTATTTTATCTTCCTCCATTCCCCTCCTTTGTGTCTCATTCTCCTCCTTTCCTTCCTTCCTTCCTTCCTTCGTTCCTTATATACCAGTCTTTTATTCTTCTTTCTTGTTACATTCTTCCTTTCTTTCTGGTTTTATCGTCTGTTTGTTTTTTTCCTTTTCTTTTCCTTCTTTCTTGCATTGTTACGTCCTTCCTTCCTTCCTTCCTTCCCTTTTTTCCTTCGTATAATCGTTCTTCGTTTCTTGCTTTACTTTCTTTCTTTCATTGCTTCGTACATTAATATTTTCTCCTTCAATTATTTCATTTTCCTTCCTTTGTTCTTGTTTTACCTTTTCTTCCCTTCTTCTTTCTTCCTTTTTTCTACTCTTTCTTCCTTCCTCTCATCTCTTCCTTCCTTCCTTTCCTTCTTTATTCTTCCTTTATCAATTCTTCTTTCCATTCCTTCTCATTTATATTTTCCCTCTTCCATCTTTCCATTCCCTTCTTCTTTCCCTTCGTCCTTGTTTCCCTTCTTCCTTCCTTCCTTCCTTCCATTCTTCCATTCATGCTTTCAGCCCTTCTATCTTTTCATTCCTCTATTCTTCCTTCTCTTCTTTCTCCTTCTTTCGTTCCCCTCTTTCCTTCTTGTTTCCCTTCGTCCTTTTCCATTCTTCCTTCCTTCCTTCCTTTCTTCCATCCATGCTTTCAATCCTTCTCCTATCTTCTCATTCTTCCTTCTCTTCTTTCTCCTTCTTTCGTTCCCCTCTTTCCTTCTTGTTTCCCTTCGTCCTTTTTTCCCTTCTTCCTTCCTTCCTTCCTTTCTTCCATCCATGCTTTCAATCCTTCTCCTATATTCTCATTCTTCCATTCCCTTCTTTCTCCTTCTTTCGTTCGGGTTTTAACTTCCCTCCATTCTTCCTTCTTCCCTTTCCCAACCATCCTCTTCCCTTCTTCCCTTCTTCCCTTCTTCTCTTCTTCCCCTATTTCACCCTCTTCCCCTTCGTTCTCCAACCCTCTCGTTATCATTCTTCCTCCTCACTTCCCTGTCTCTCCCAGCACCTGGTTTCCCTTCGCTTGTTACTTTTTTTTTCTCTCCTCCTCCTCCTCCTCCTCCTCTTCCTTCTACGTCCTTCCTTCCATCTTGACCTGCCTCACACCCCTTTCTGTCTGTCTCTGTATCTCTCTGTCTGTCTGTCTATCTCCTGTTTTTTTTGTATCGGTTTGTCTCATTTCCTTCCCTGTCTGTCTGTCTGTCTGTCTGTCTGTCTGTCTGTCTATCTCTACACCCCTTTCTGCCTGTCTGTCTGTCTCTGTATCTGTCTGTCTGTCTATCTTCTGTTTTCCTTGTATCGGGTATCCTTCCGTCTGTCTCTCCGTCTGTCTGTCTGTCTCTCTGTCTGTCTGTCTATCTCTACACCCCTTTCTGCCTATCTGTCTGTCTATCTTTCCTGTTTTCCTTGTATTGACTTGCCTCATATCCTTCCCTGTCTGTCTGTCTGTCTGTCTGTCTGTCTCTCCTGTTTTCCTTGTATCGTTTAGTCTCATTTCCTTCCCTGTCCGTCTGTCTGTCTGTCTGTCTGCCTCTCCTGTTTTCCTTGTATCGTTTAGTCTCATTTCCTTCCCTGTCTGTCTGTCTGTCTGTCTGTCTGTCTGTCTCCTGTTTTCCTTGTATCGACTTGCTTCATTTCCTTCCCTGTCTGTCTGTCTATCTGTCTGTGTGTTAGTCTGTCTGTTTTTGTCATGTTTTCTTTTATCGTCTCTCTCTCTCTCTCTCTCTCTCTCTCTCTCTCTCTCTCTCTCTCTCTCTCTCTCTCTCTCTCTCTCTCTCTCTCTCTCTCTCTCTCTCTCTCTCTCTCTCTCTCTCTCTCTCTCTCTCTCTCTCTCTCTCTCTCTCTCTCTCTCTCTCTCTCTCTCTCTCTCTCTCTACTTTTTCTCTTTCTTTCTTTTCCTATCATTCTTTTTCTCTATTATTTCTCCTTCACTTGCCTCTCCCCCTTCCCCCCTCACCCCCCCTTCCCTCTTCGTGAACTTGATGGGTATTTGTTTCACTCTATCTCTTTTTTTTGTTTGTTTGTTTTCTTTTACCAATGTTTACTTTTTTTTGTTTTTGTTTTTGTTTACCCCCGAGCTGCAACCTTTACTGTAAAAAAAATCCGCCTCTCAATCTTCTCTTAATCACCTCAGTCTGTTTTTTTTTATGTGTGAACTTTTTTCTTTCGTTCGTTCGTTCTTTATTTTTTTATTCTTTTTTTTTTCTCTTTCTCTGTTTCCCCTTCTCTCCTCTATCTCCATCACCTCTGTTAGTGTTGTTCTGTTATTTCCTGTTTTTTTTTCCTTCTCTCCATCTCTTCCTCAATTCTACATATATTCACGCTTTTCTTTCTTTCTTTCTTTCTTTCTTTTTTTCTCCACTGTTTCCACGTTAATTCACACTTTTCTTTCTTTCTTTCTTTCTTCCTTCCGTTTCTCTCTATCTTCATCTCTGTTTCCACGTTTATGTTTCTTTCTTTCTTTCTTTCTTTCTTTCTTTTTCTTTTTTTCTCTATCTTCATTTCTGTTTCCACGTTTATCTTTCTTTCTTTCTTTCTTTCTTTCTTTCTCCTCGCTATCTTCATCTCCTCTGTTTCCACGTTTGTGTTTCTTTCTTTCTTTCTTTCTTTCTTTCTTTTCTTTCCCCTCTTCCCTATCTTCATCTCCTCTGTTTCCACGTTTATCTTCCTTTCTTCACCTCCCCTCTTTATTTATATATGCACGCCTCTCTATCGTTCCTCTCCCCTTCTTTATCTCCATCATCTCTCTCTTCTACGTCCCTTTTTCCTCCCTCCCTCTTCTCTTTACCACCGCTATTAGCCTTGTGTTATCTCTCCCTCCCCTCTCTCTCTCCCTCTCCCTCCTTTCTCCCCTCAATGCAACCCTTTCTTTCTCTCCCTCTCTCTCTCTCCCCTTCTCTCTCCCAAGCACCTCTGACCTCACTTTGCACTCTCCCTCCTCTTCCTCCCTTTTCTCTCCCTTTTCTCTCCCTCCCCTCCGACCTCGTGTCTTGATTTGTTCCCTCTCATTGCCTCCTCTTTTCTCTCTCCCCCTCCATCCGTTTCTCTCCTTCTCTCCCTTCCTGGTCACACTCCTCCTCGATTTTCCTCCATTTTCCTCCCCTACCCTCTTGTGGACTCGCCGTGATTGTGCTGATGGTGCTGCTGGTGGTGTTGTGGTGATGATGGTGGTGGTGGGGAGGGTGAGGGTTATGGTGTTGGTTTTGGGAGGGTGGTGGTGGGGGTGATGATGATGGGAGGTGTTGGTTTTGGTTGGGTGGTGGTGGTGGTGGAGATGGTGGTAGTGGTAGTGGTGAAATTGGTGATGGTGGTGATGATGGTGGTATTCATGGTGTTGATATTGGCAGGATGGTGTAGGTGGTGGTATTTGGTGATGTTAGTGGTGGTGGTGGTGAGGTATTAACATCAGCAAGGGGGGTGGAGGTGGTTGTCAAATCGTGGTGGTGATGGTGTTGATATTGGCAGAATGGTGTAGATGGTGGTGATGGTAACAGGACTAATGATGATGGTGGTGGTATTCGGTGATGTTGGTGGTGATATTGGTAAAGTATTAACATCAGCAAGGGTGGGTGGTGTAGGTGGTGGTGATGTTGGTGGTAGAGAAGTATTGACATCAGCAAGGGTGGTTGGTGGAGGTGGTGGAGGTGGTTGTCATCTCGTCAGGGGGGTTATGGCGTCGGGTCGTGCGTAATAAGGGTGATTGGCGTGAGTGGTGGCGCTGATATCTCGCAGGTAACGTCAGGTAGTGCCACGGAGGCCCCGCAGATGCCGAGAAGCACCTGCCGCCCGCCCCCGACCCCGCCACTCACCCGCTCACAACACCGCTCCTTCCCCTTCCTCCACCTCCCCTGCCGGCATTCCGCTACCCCTGCCTTCTCTTATGTCTCAAGGTGGTGGTGATGGTTGGTGTTGGTGGTGGTGTTGATGTTTGTGTTTATATTGTAGGTGGTGTTTGTGTTGGTGTTGGTGGTGTTTGTGTAGGTTTGTGTGTTTATATTGTAGGTGGTGTTGGTGGTATTGGTGTTGGTGCAAGATAGGTGGAAGAGTGGAGAATGGTATAACGTAAACCAGTGAAGATTGAAAGACTGATAGGAAGGAGAATGACAGGAAGAAAAGAACAAAGAAGTGTTAAAGAAGACAAAACAGGAACTAGGGAAGAAGAAAAATGTTGTTGTTGTTGTTAGTGTTGTTGTTGTTGTTGTTAGTGGTGGTGGCGGTGTTGGTGTTGTTGTTGTTGTTAGTGGTGGTGGTGGTGGTGGTGGTGTAATTCCCTTCTAAGTCATCCATCGAAGTTTAGGTCTTTCTATTATGGATGCAATCATTACCGTATATTCTTTCCCTCTTCCCAAGGCTGTCCATTGCTCTCTTTCTCTCTTCCTAAGGCTGTTCATTGTTTTCTTCATCTCCTCTCAAAGCTGTTCATTGTTTTCTTCATCTCCTCTCAAAGCTGTTCATTGTTTTCTTCTTCTCCTCTCAAGGCTGTTCATTGTTTTCTTCATCTCCTCTCAAAGCTGTTCATTGTTTTCTTCTCCTCTTAAGGCTGTTCATTGTTTTCTTCTCCTCTCAAGGCTGTTCATTGTTTTCTTCATCTCCTCTCAAGGCTGTTCATTGTTTTCTTCTCCTCTTAAGGCTGTTCATTGTTTTCTTCTCCTCTTAAGGCTGTTCATTGTTTTCTTCTCCTCTTAAGGCTGTTCATTGTTTTCTTCATCTCCTCTCAAGGCTGTTCATTGTTTTCTTCTCCTCTCAAGGCTGTTCATTGTTTTCTTCTCCTCTTAAGGCTGTTCATTGTTTTCTTCATCTCCTCTCAAAGCTGTTCATTGTTTTCTTCTCCTCTTAAGGCTGTTCATTGTTTTCTTCATCTCCTCTCAAAGCTGTTCATTGTTTTCTTCTCCTCTTAAGGCTGTTCATTGTTTTCTTCATCTCCTCTCAAGGCTGTTCATTGTTTTCTTCTCCTCTTAAGGCTGTTCATTGTTTTCTTCCTCTCCTCTCAAGGCTGTTCATTGTTTTCTTCTCCTCTTAAGGCTGTTCATTGTTTTCTTCTTCTCCTCTCAAGGCTGTTCATTGTTTTCTTCTCCTCTCAAGGCTGTTCATTGTTTTCTTCCTCTCCTCTCAAGGCTGTTCATTGTTTTCTTCTCCTCTCAAGGCTGTTCATTGTTTTCTTCTCCTCTTAAGGCTGTTCATTGTTTTCTTCTCCTCTTAAGGCTGTTCATTGTTTTCTTCTCCTCTCAAGGCTGTTCATTGTTTTCTTCTCCTCTTAAGGCTGTTCATTGTTTTCTTCTCCTCTTAAGGCTGTTCATTGTTTTCTTCTCCTCTCAAGGCTGTTCATTGTTTTCTTCCTCTCCTCTCAAGGCTGTTCATTGTTTTCTTCTCCTCTTAAGGCTGTTCATTGTTTTCTTCCTCTCCTCTCAAGGCTGTTCATTGTTTTCTTCTCCTCTTAAGGCTGTTCATTGTTTTCTTCTTCTCCTCTCAAGGCTGTTCATTGTTTTCTTCTCCTCTTAAGGCTGTTCATTGTGTTCTTCTTCTCCTCTCAAGGCTGTTCATTGTTTTCTTCTCCTCTTAAGGCTGTTCATTGTGTTCTTCTTCTCCTCTCAAGGCTGTTCATTGTTTTCTTCTCCTCTTAAGGCTGTTCATTGTTTTCTTCCTCTCCTCTCAAGGCTGTTCATTGTTTTCTTCTCTTAAGGCTGTTCATTGTTTTCTTCTTCTCCTCTCAAGGCTGTTCATTGTTTTCTTCCTCTCCTCTCAAGGCTGTTCATTGTTTTCTTCTCCTCTTAAGGCTGTTCATTGTTTTCTTCTTCTCCTCTCTAGGCTGTTCATTGTTTTCTTCTCCTCTTAAGGTTGTTCATTGCTCTTTCTCTCTTCCTTAGGCTGTTCATTGTTTTCTTCTCCTCTTAAGGCTGCTCATTGTTTTCTTCCTCTCCTCTCAAGGCTGTTCATTGCTCTCTTTCTCTCTTCCTAAGGCTGTTCATTGTTTTCTTCCTCTCCTCTTAAGTCTGTTCATTGTTTTCTTCCTCTCCTCTCAAGGCTGTTCATTGTTTTCTTCCTCTCCTCTCAAGGCTGTTCATTGTTTTCTTCCTCTCCTCTCAAGGCTGTTCATTGTTTTCTTCCTCTCCTCTCAAGGCTGTTCATTGTTTTCTTCTCCTCTTAAGGCTGTTCATTGTTTTCTTCCTCTCCTCTCAAGGCTGTTCATTGCTCTCTTTCTCTCTTCCTAAGGCTGTTCATTGTTTTCTTCTCTTAAGGCTGTTCATTGTTTTCTTCCTCTCCTCTCAAGGCTGTTCATTGTTTTCTTCTTCTCCTCTCAAGGCTGTTTATTGTTTTCTTCCTCTCCTCTCAAGGCTGTTCATTGTTTTCTTCCTCTCCTCTCAAGGCTGTTCATTGTTTTCTTCTTCTCCTCTCAAGGCTGTTTATTGTTTTCTTCCTCTCCTCTCAAGGCTGTTCATTGTTTTCTTCTCCTCTTAAGGCTGTTCATTGTTTTCTTCCTCTCCTCTCAAGGCTGTTCATTGCTCTCTTTCTCTCTTCCTAAGGCTGTTCATTGTTTTCTTCCTCTCCTCTTAAGGCTGTTCATTGCTCTCTTTCTCTCTTCCTAAGGCTGTTCATTGTTTTCTTCCTCTCCTCTCAAGGCTGTTCATTGCTCTCTTTCTCTCTTCCTAAGGCTGCCTACCAACCTTTCCTTTCCTTCTCTCTCTCTCCAACACACCACCGCCACCACCGCCGTCTCCTCCTCCCTCGCCTTACACAATCACCAGTGAGGTCTCCCTTCCCTTCCTTCTCTCTCCTCAGCCACTGCCTTCCTTCTCTCCTTTCCTTCCTTCTCTCTCTCTCTCACCAGCATGCCTCCACCTCCTCTCCCTCGCCTTACACAAGCATCAGTGCCTTCCCTTCCCCTTCCTGAACCACCGCGCGGCCTCCCTTCCTCCACGCCCGCAGTTACGTTTTAAGACAGCAAGTCACCGCCGCGTCTCCCTCCTTGCCGAAGCCCCGCATTCCCGCTGATCCACGTGAGGGGCCGCAGCCGAGTCTACCGTGTGCCGTGTCTCTCCCCGCCACCCCCACGACCTCTTCCCTCTCCTCCCCTCCCTTACTCAAGCCCTACAACGCACGGGCTTACACTCGCTTCCTGGCTCCGTCTCTGTGTTTGTGTATTATTAGGCATTACCAGGTCGTTGCCCCCTCCGCTATGCTATTTCTGGCGTGCCTGGAATACGTTGGATCGGAGCCTGATGATGTTTTGTTGAGGTTTGTACGATGTCTTTATGATACGTGCCTTATATGCCCACTTAGAAAGGTCGAAGTCAGTGTGTTCGCATGAGAGGTAGTGTGTGTTGCCTTTTATTTATTTTTTATTTATTTTTTATTTTTTGGTATTCTCAGACACGTCCACCTCTCATATCAATTATCTCCAAAGGCCAAAAGTGAGAGTAATCGGGTTCTAATGAGTGTTATTTCACGTTCACGGTACAGAAGAATGATCTGATTACAAACAAAGCTCATCACATTACCCTGGAAATACCCCGATACACCTACGAAAGCCTTGTCAAATGTGTGAGTTTGGACGCCGAAGTGTTTGTTTGTGTTTGGGAAAGGCATCAGCGCCGATCTCCCCTTCGCTTCCCGAGAATGATCACATTACAAGCAGGGTCATCAAGCTACCCCTGGAAATGCCCCATTACATCAACGAAAGTCTTGTCAAATGTGTGAGCTTGCGCGCTGAAATGTTCAAGAATATATGGCCCTTTGAGTTCGGGAAAGTCTTCAGCGCTGAGCTCCCGTTCGCTTCCCGCAGTGGTCGGTGGTAGGGGGCGCTGGAACCTTTTGACTGTCTTTGGAAACGCCGCACAGAAGTTCATTGGGAAGAGGTGACAGTCTCTGGAAACGCCGCACGGAGAAGTCCATGCAGTGTGTACCTTTGTGTGAGAGGAACGTGTGAGAGTCAACGGAACTGTGACTACTTGTTAGCTCTAGTACGTCCACTCCCATGCACGGCTCCACGAAATGCCAAACACGCGAGTCCATGTAGATATATGCAAGGGACTACAGGGGAACTATTTGGCCCGTCGACTGAGCATCCTGAGCAGCTCTATATCACTCGCTGGAAGAGGGGACCCAGAATTTTGGACCAGTGCCACCCCGTCCCCGCGTGAGCCAACAACCTCGTCCCGGCCGTGTCCAGGTGCCCCGTCCCTTCCCCTACCCTCCGTCTAGTCCCCAGGGGCAAGCCGGGGCGGAGGGGGAGACGGAAGGAGAACAAATGTAAAGCTTTGGACTGGTGTGGGAGTGAGGGTCATGGACGCTTGCGGAAGGAAGGAAGGACCGAGGGGGGGGAGAGAGGAGAGGAAGAGGGAGGAATGGAGGGATGGAGGGAAGGAGGGATGGAGGGATGGAGGATTGGAGGATTGGAGGGAAGGAAGGATGGAGGGATGAAGGGATGGAGGGAAGGAGGCAAGGGGGGAGAGAGAGAGAGAGAGAGAGAGAGAGATTTTATACCCATGATCTCGGACCCTAATTAAATCAAACTTTTTTTTATCAGAAAGACGAAAAAAATCCATCCACTCTTATTTCTATTAACAAGTTTATTCGCTGCCTATTATAACCATTGCAGTTGCGACGCCATGATCACGTACCCCAGTCAATTAGTCAACCTCTTTTTCCCAGGCTATGAAAGAGGAATCCATCTATTTTCCAGCACCTTTTTCGTCCCCAAGTGATTATCCCCTCCCTCACCCCCTCGCTCCCATCCCGTGCTGCAGAACTCATCAGGGCCCGGTGCTCCTGCCTTGAAACATAGATTGGATACTTTAGGTTAGGCTCTGTTAGGTTAGGTTAGGGGTTCTGTTAGGTTAAGTTGTGTTAGGTTAGGTTAGCTTCTGTTAAGTTAGGTTAGGTTTTGCTAGGTTAGGTTCTGTTAGGTTAGGTTACGTTACGTTAGATTAGGTTAGGTTAGGTTTTGCTAAGTTAGTTTCTGCTAGGTTAGGTTCTGTTAGGTTCTGTTAGGTTAGGTTACATTAGGGGAGGTGAGGTAAGGTGAGGTTCTGTTAGGTTAGGTTAGGTTCTGCTAGGTTAGGTTCTGTTAGGTTAGGTTAGGTTACATTAGGAGAGGTGAAGTGAGGTGAGGAGAGGTGAGGTTAGGTTAGGCCAGGTGTTTAATTGATCACCGTGCTGTAGGATGAGGCGGCAGCAACGGCGGCGGTGAGTTGGTTCCCAGTTCCAGGTCGCCTCTCGCCTCCCGTGTTCCGAGCGTGTCACAGGGTCGGCCACGTGTGTTGCTGCCGCCGCCTCCGCCCCGCTCCCCCGCTTCGCCGCCGCCACCACCACCGCCACCACCACTCCGCCGCGTTTGTTCGATAATTGCTGTATTCATTTTGGCCTTGGCTGCCCTCTCTTTCTCCTTCTCTCTCTTTCTCTCTCTTATTTCCCTTTCTCTGTTTATCTCTTTCCCTATATATCATTTTTTTATTTCCTTTCTCTTTTGTTCTTTCTTGGTCCAAGTAGAATAGGTTTTCCATTAGTTAAACATTGAATTTGCTAGTTCTGTTGTCGAAGTAAAATCTGTTATCCATAAATCTTACATATAATTACTGTACTTTTCTTTTCCATGTTTAATCTTTTGTCCATTATATATTTACATCGAATTTGCTAGTTTCGTTTTCCTAGTAGAATCTATTTTCCACTAGTCCTACATAGAATCACTATAGCTGTGTTTTCCAAGTAACATCTATATTCCGTTAGTTGTAGGAAGTTGCTAGTCTTGATATCCATGCAGAATCTACAACCATGAGGCGAATTAATCAACCTCTTTCTCCGTGGCCGAGGGAAAGAAAATAGAGTCTTGCTTGTATTCTTCACTAATCTTACGAACAGCAGCTCAAAAAAGATAATCCATTCAGGAGGAGGGGAAAAAAGCGACGGAAAACAGCTCTTGGGTCATACCACGCCCGATGCACGAGTTCGGGGGAAAACAATCAAGCGAAGAGCTCTTAAGCCGAGTTATGAGGAGGGCGACGAGGCTCTAGTGTGTGCGGGGTGTGTGTGAGTGCGTGTGAATGTGTGTGTGTGAGCCGCTGAAACAAGGCCCATGTATTAGTGTGAGCCTATGAATTGTGTGTGTGTGTGTGTGTGTGTGTGTGTGTGTGTGTGTGTGTGTGTGAAGGGGCTCTGAAACATGGTCGCTCCGTGCCTGCCCCTCGCGTCGGACGATTTCCTCATTCTCTTGTTTTCTTGTTTAAATGTTTCATGTTTCCTCGCCCTCACTTTCCTCTCACCTCCCCTCCTTCCTCCACCTGCCTCATCTCTCCCCCTCCTGCCTTAACTTGCCTCTCCCCTCTCCTTATCTTGCCCTTATATGCCTCACCCCTCCCCCTCTTGCCCTTATGCCTCATCCTTCCCTCTCTTGACCTCATATACCTTAATTCTTCCTCCACCTGCCCATCTCTCCTCCTACTCTAACTTGCCTCTCCCCTCTCCCTCTCTTGACCTCATATACCTCAGTTCCCCCTCCACCTGCCTTCACCTGCTTCCCCTCCCTCTCTCTTGCCCTCACGTCCTCCTCTCCTCGTTTCCTTCCCTTACCTGCCCCACTTCTCCCCTTCCTGCCCTCACTTTCCCTACCCCTTACCCACCTGCCCTCGTATACCTTAATTCCACCTGCTCCTACCCTTACCTGCACTTCTCTTTCCTACCCTCATATGCCTAGCTTCCACCTCCTCTCACTTGCCCCCTTCCCACCCTCCTCCTCTTCTTCCTCCTCATCCCTCTCCGCCTTTTCATTTATTCAGTTTCCCGCCCTGGCTCTCCGCCCGTCCGTCCGGCTCGCCACGCCCTCCAAGGGAAACATAAAAAGAGTGAAATAGTAATGAGGAGGAGAGAAACACCGGCAGACGGGCAGACGGACCAGCCGCCTCCTGTCTCTGCAAGTTTGTATTAAGCCCGTGAGCACAAGGAAGACTTTTTACTAGCATCAGCAGCAACAACAACAACACAAACACAAATCCCACCCCAGCTTAAGCCGCAACAACAGTGGCAGGTGCCCTTTGTGTTCCAGCAGTGCCAGGCCCCGCGGCTCAGTGCCTGCCCCGGGGTATGCTCTCCCCCGTGGTGCCTCTGAACGCTATGTTTGGAACGAAGCCCAGAGAGAACGACTGACGAATCGCTCCAATCCATTCCGGTCAGTAATTCATGAAAACTTGACGTGCATAAAACTGTTGCATTTATAACGTGGAATTGAGGGCCGGACCACGGGGGGCTCGAGTGTTGGCGGCGGTGGCGCGGCGGTGAGGCTCAGCTGGGCTCGGTGATGCTTGGTATTGATGGAGTGGCACTAAACACGGCAGTGGGCACCCGCCAGTCACTGTGCTGAGGCTCGCCGGGAACATGGCCACACATGGACCCCAATTATGTGGTGGCGTGCTGCACAGAGTTAGCCCACCAGTGTGTTGGCATGATGGTCAACCACGGAGAGGATCATCAACAGCCTGTATCATTCCACTTCAAGAAATCAACCTTTCCCAAACGTTTTCATCAGTTTCCATGTATGTATTTTATTTTACAACAAAGGAGACAGCTCAAGGGCACACAAAAAAAGAAACAATAATAAAAAAGCCCGCTACTCGCTGCTCGGTGCTTTTAGTTTCCAGTTTTGGTGTAAACGTTCCGTAAACTTCCCAATTTCAACACACCATCTACTGATCGGCCCATACCTGTGTCTTCCTATCGCCCGCCTTTGCGTAATGAGCCAGGAGGAGGCGGTTCGAACCCAGTGCCTCCGCGTGACGTCAGGAAAGGTCTCCGGTTTCAAATCTCAGCCACACTCACTCCATATATATTTTTTACTTATATATATTTTTGCGATTCATATACATAGCTACGTGTCTCAGTGTCTTTTTTTTCAAGTTATCAATATCGAGCTTATTAACCCGTCCGCTGCGATTGGCATGGATTCGGCCTTCACTGGTAGCCTGGTAACATATAGTCCCATGTCTTTCTCTGCCTCTGTGGTGGATAGTGGAGCGTTTCTCATGTGGTATTGGTGTGCTGGATATCCCCTCCCAATGTGCAGTTCTTTCCATTTTCCTTCATTGAATTGTAGCAGACACTTTTTTGTTCCAATCCTGTAGCTTGGTGAGGTATGACTAGGAAATCAGCAGTCACGGGGTTAATCCCATCAACTTGTTCGTGACGTCATCTGAAATATATATGAGCCCGGGTAGAAAAGTTGTTAAGATAAAAGAGAGCGAGTACAGGCAGCCACTCCGCCCACCTGTATACACGGCAGCCTTTGAGAATGAGTTATGCACCGACTCTCCTCCTCGTCCATAAATCTGTCGAACCGGCTAAAAGCGTTCGATCGTAAATTCATCGACTACATAATATCAATTTCTTGTTACACGCATCCTTTAACTTATTAGTGGACCAGTTGATGCTTTATATTCTTAACCAGTTTTTTGCTTTTTATTCTTAATTTTCTTTTTTACATATTGCTTCGTGTTATGGCTTTTTTTTTTTTTAGTATAAGTTTTTTTACATAACATACATACATTTTTAGCTTAAGGGCAAAAAAAACAAATAACAACTATCACCACAAAAATGAAAATGCTAGACCTTACTCAGAACAACAACAACAACAACAACAACAAAAAGTGAGGTCAGGAGAGGTCAATTTTGGGTGGAGTCTTTATAAATCTTCTCACCCTGTTTAGAATGTTCTCGCTAAAGGCATTCGAGACCCCTTTTCTCTATACATATATTAACTGTTTTTTATTGTTATTTTTTTTAGGTCTGTTTCCCGTGATATATTTCCACAGCCGTCATCCATTTTCTCCCTTCACTCTTTGTCTTCATATTTTTTTTGTTCCGACAGTTTGTTTCCCATCTGGCGCCCGCCCCGTATTGTGTTGAGTTTCTCCCTTTTTTTGTGTATTGATTGATGTCAAGTGCGATGGCCTGCCCTCTGTAACCCTGCCTCTTGTTTACCGCGCCCGTGTTCCTGTTCTCTCTCTCTCTGTACTGTACTCTACTCCTCCACCTCCTCCTCCTCCTCCTCCTCCTCCTCCTCCTCCTTCTACCACTCCACCTCCAGCTGGTATTCCGTATCCATGTACATACTTTTAAATACGAGTTAAATTTCCTCGTTATTATATGCGGCTTGCCATGTAATTTTCCCTAACCCCGAACATTTATTTTGTCATTTGCTGTAACTGTTGAACGTAAAGAAAATATGTGTTTGAGCCCATCGCCACAGCTTTCTGCCGCCGCCATCTGCTGCGGGTTAATACAAAATCTGCAGCCAGCATCAAGGGCCACAGCCGTTTGACGTACCCTGAAGGTGGTGCTGAGGGTGGAGGTGCTGGTGGGAGGCGACTTTGGTGTTGAAAAAGGAAGCTAATCATGAGCGGATAAAGAGAGGAAAATTTGTTTTGAACCCAGAACCATATTTTTTTCCGTCGCCCTCTGTTGGGTTTGCCGGGGAGGTTGTAAGGTGTGTTGTGTTGTGTTGGCGTCTTCCAGAGCCCCCCCTTTTATACACCGCCACGCCAGGACGCGCATTCCCAATCTCTCTACTGGTCTTTGGCGCCGACTCTTGAACCGGTCACGTTAGGTTAGGTTAGGTTAAGTTTAGATGCAGTCATTGTTTAGGGTAATCTTTTCGCTCTGTTCTCCACATTGTTTCTCCTTCTTCTTCTTCTTCTTCTTTTTCTTCTTCTACTTTCTTTCTTTTTTTTGTCTAATTTCTTTTTCGTCATTCTTCTTGATTGTCTTTTCATTCTCTTCTTTTTCTCCTTAGAGTTATGCTTCCTCCTCCTCCTCCTCCTCCTCCTCCTCCTACCACTCCACCTCCAGCTGTCATTCCATAAGTTATCTTCCTCACGCCTCCCTCCTCGCATCATTTCTCTTCAGGCCGAGCCACACACTCTCCTTCCAGAGCCGGCTGGTGGGGACTCGAGCTGTGAGTCCCGCATTCTTCGCCTGTCGTCCAAACCGCGTCGTATATCAATCCTCTTGCACTATACGCCTTTCAGATTTTGCTTTTCATGCCTCGGAAGTGGACGTCTTGAAGCTAATGGTGTGTTTTGAGTTATACAGAACATTGGTGGTAGTGGGAACAGGCATGGGTGATTACAAGCTGCAGGGACGTAAGGCATTGGAAAGTGTGTGAATAACCAGCATGCCTCGGAAGTGGACGTCTTGAAGCTAATGATGTGTTTGAAGTTATACAGAGCATTGGTGGTAGTGGGAACAGGCATGGGTGATTACAGGCTGCAGGGACGTAAGACTATGGAAAGTGTGTGAATAACCAGCATCACCAAGGCGGCTATAGAGAAGTAAAGAGAGTTATTAACGCTGGAAAACAAAAATATAAGGTCCCTCTTTCTACAGTGCTCCTTATTTTGGTGGATATCCGAGTGTTGTAGAAATTATAACTCATTGCCATGCCTCTTAAATGTTGTAGAAATGATCAAACTCTCTCTCTCTCTCTCTCTCTCTCTCTCTCTCTCTCTCTCTCTCTCTCTCTCTCTCTCTCTCTCTCTCTCTCTCTCTCTCTCTCTCTCTCTCTCTCTCTCTCTCTCTTTTTTCTCTTCCTGAATGCTGTGGAAATGATCACGCTTTCAAGATGTGTGCTATATCATCCCTCTTGCACTGCGCCTTAAAGATTTTGGTTCCCACGCCGCAAGAGCAAAGACGGAAGCAAAAGGTTATCAAGTACGGAGAGCAAAGGTGTTTTATTCGGGTTTAACAGTCAATTAGTCGAAGGTTGAAGTGATTATCGAGGTAAACTTTCTATTCAAGCTCGTTTTTTTTTTTTTTTTTTTTTTTTTTTTTTTTCCCAGTAAAGGAAGAAGCTTAAGGGCAAAAAAATGGTAATGAGAAAATATGGCCACTAATCACTGCCCCTATATAAAAAAGAGTTTAGAAGAATGGCCTTTATTTACTTCAGAGCTTGTATAATTCCACTCATATTTAAATTTAAGTTCGCGAGAGGCAGCAATAAACTCTGTACTCCGAGATCGCTGGTCACGGTAAAGAAGACTCGAAGCTGTCTCGGCTCTAGGGTCAGTTTCAGGACGTTAAGGACCGACTCTTCAGATGTTTTTACTGAATGACGGCGAGGAAACTGGTGTTCTTCGGGGTAATATCCATTCCGGAGACACCCGCGCGAGAGCACCGCTGGCTGACGTCCACAAACGCGTGTCCAATTGACGTCATTTCTCGTAGCGTGTCAGCGGTGGGGGTCTTGGAACATCACTCGGGCGGGTGGTCTGTTTTTTTTTTTTTTTTTTTTTTTTTTTTTGTGTGTGTGTGTGTGTGTGTGTGTGTTTCTGGAAATATATGGATGATACAAGATGTTTTTTGGCCGTAATGTGTCTGTCTCTCTGTGTTGTTGTTTTTTTGTCTGGAAATATATGGATGGCACTAGACGCTTTCGTTTGTCCCGTGTCTTTTTCCTCTCTCTTTCTTCTTGGTCGCCTTTTCCTTCTCTGTTCTTTTGCTTCTTATGATTGTGCTTTCCCCTCCTCCTCCTCCTCCTCCTCCTCCTCCTCCTCCTCCTCCTCCTCCTCCTCCTCCTTCACGTCTTCCTGTGTGTTATGTCTGAAATATATGAATGGCCGAAGAAGACGCTATTGGTGTGTTTGAGTGTGTATTTTTTGTCTGTAAATATATAGACGACTCAAGAAGACGCTTTTGGCTGTAGTGTGTCTGTGTCTGTCTGTATTTGTTGTCTGGAAATATATAGACAACTCAAGAACACGCTTTTGGCTGTAGTGTGTCTGTGTCTGTCTGTATTTGTTGTCTGGAAATATATAAACGACTCTAGAAGACGCTATTGCCTGTAGTGTGTCTGTGTCTGTCTGTATTTGTTGTCTGTAAATATAAAGACGACTCAAGAAGACGCTTTTGGCTGTAGTGTGTCTGTGTCTGTCTGTATTTATTGTCTGGAAATATATAAACGACTCTAGAAGACGCTATTGCCTGTAGTGTGTCTGTGTCTGTCTGTATTTGTTGTCTGTAAATATAAAGACGACTCAAGAACACGCTTTTGGCCGTAGTGTGTCTGTGTCTGTCTGTATTTGTTGTCTGGAAATATATAGACGACTCAAGAACACGCTTTTGGCTGTAGTGTGCCTGTGTCTGTCTGTATTTGTTGTCTGTAAATATATAGACGACTCAAGAACACGCTTTTGGCTGTAGTGTGCCTGTGTCTGTCTGTATTTGTTGTCTGGAAATATATAGACGACTCAAGAAGACGCTTTTGGCTGTAGTGTGTCTGTGTCTGTCTGTATTTGTTGTCTGGAAATATATAAACGACTCAAGAAGACGCTTTTGGCCGTAGTGTGTCTGTGTTTTGTCTGTATTTGTTGTCTGGAAATATATAAACGACTCTAGAAGACGCTTTTGGCTGTAGTGTGTCTGTGTTTTGTCTGTATTTATTGTCTGGAAATATATAAACGACTCAAGAACACGCTATTGCCTGTAGTGTGTCTGTGTCTGTCTGTATTTCTTATCTGGAAATATATAAACGACCCAAGAACACGCTTTTGGCTGTAGTGTGTCTGTGTTTCTCTGTATTTTTTATCTTGAAATATATAAACGACTCAAGAAGACGCTATTGACTCTATTTTGTCTGTCTGTATCTTCAAGTATTACAGCACGTCTCCCAAAACACACTACCTAACACGACTCTAACGGCAGAAAAACGAGAACAGATATCTTTATAGTTATCCTGAAAATGCAGCAGCAGGCAGTGTATTGGACGCGAGCCAGAAGAGAGTCGTCCACGTCTTAGGCAAACATTCGGGTCGATATATTTTAAGACACTTTGGCTTCTCACATTACCGATTTCTAAAGGTCAAAGAGGGGGTCAGTCGGGTTCTAATGAGTGTTTCTTTAGGTTCCCGACACAGAGGAAGGGTCAAACTACCACCAGGGCCATAAAACTACTCCTGGAAATGTCCCAAACTCCTGTGAAAGCCTTGTCAAATATGTTTTCTTGGGCAGCGAAATGTCTAATAATACGACTCTTACCGAGGGTCGTATTATAAAACATTTCGTCGCCCAAGAACATTTATTTGACATGGCTTTCGTAGGAGTTGTGGGCATTTCCAGGAGTAGTTTTATGGCCCTGGTGGTAGTTTGACCCTTCTTTTGTACCATGAACCTGAAGAAACACTTATTAAAACCAGACTGACCCCCTCTTTGACCTTTAGAAATAGTTGATGTTAGAAGCGAAATGGTCTTATAATACCAACCTAAGAGTCAGTGTCCTGGGGCAGCGCTTAGCATACAGAGAGTGTTTTGAGAGGGGAAGGTTTGCATGATGATATCGCCGGCGGTGCATATCGAGCACTTCACGAAGGCTTCACGCACTCCACTGTCTTTACTATAAGCAGATGGTGAGAAGAGGAGGAGGAGGAGGAGGAGGAGGAGCAGCCCCAGCACTCATAGCTAACTCCTCCTTCTCCTCTTCTCCTCCATTCCTCCTCACTCTCATGCTTCCCTCCTGTTGTGTCTTCCTCATAACCTCCTCTTCCTCCTTCCTCCTCCTCCTCCTCTCCTCCGTTATCTCTCACCCTTTCCTCCTCACTCTCATGCTTCCCTCCTGTTGTGTCTTCCTCATAACCTCCTCTTCCTCCTTCCTCCTCCTCCTCCTCCTCCTCCTCCTCCTCCTCCTCCTCCTCCTCCTCCACTCCTCCGTTACCTCATGCCCTTTTCTCCTCACTCTCATGCCTCCCTCCTCTTGTGTCTTCCTCATAACCTCCTCTTCCTCCTTCCTCCTCCTCCTCACATCGTAACATCACTCTATTACTCCTTGTTCCTCCTCCTCCTCCTCCTCCTCCTCCTCCTCTTCCTTTTCTTCCTGCCTCCAATTCCTCAACTCTCTCATCCTCGTCCTCCTCCTCCTTTTCCTCCTCCTCCTCTTCCTTTTCTTCCTGCCTCCTATCCCTCAACTCTCTCCTCCTCGTCCTCCTCCTCCTCTTCCTTTTCTTCCTGCCTCCTATACCTCAACTCTCTCATCCTCTCTGCAGACCCTCGGCCACGCAAGGAGGTCGTATAGCCGCGTCTCGGTAGCCGCGGACTCAACGAACGAGGCATTTAGTTCCCTGGGCGGCGAGTTGAGAGCCGCGTTAAGGGCCGAGCGTGTCAGTCCTTCACGCGAGCACGAAGGGAAGATACGCCGCCCAGGCCGCCACTAATCGATACTGTGAGGCTGGATGGGTCGCGGCCTTGGCTTCTTCATCTCGGGGGTGGGGGTGGGGGGCGCCGTTTCCTCCTCCTTGGGTCGCCCGCAGGCTGAGAATGAGCCGCCGGCGTGACGACTTCTGTGTGACGCCACCACCACCACCGCTACGACCATTAACACCACCACTACCACCAAGATCATCATCACTACCACCGTCACCACCACGACCATTAACACCACCACTACCACCAAGATCATCATCACTACCACCGTCACCACCACGACCATTAACACCACCACTACCACCAAGATCATCATCACTACCACTGTCACCACCACGACCATTAACACCACCACTACCACCAAGATCATCATCACTACCACCGTCACCACCACGACCATTAACACCACCACTACCACCAAGATCATCATCACTACCACTGTCACCACCACGACCATTAACACCACCACTACCACC
>NC_066542.1:6789662-6807162 GCF_024679095.1 Eriocheir sinensis | reverse complement strand
TTACCCCTTCCCTTTCACTCCATCCCTTCCTTCCTTACCCTTCCCTTTCACTCCATCCCCTTCCCTTCCCTTCCCTTACCCCTTCCCTTTCACTCCATCCCCTTCCCTTCCCTTCCCTTACCCCTTCCCTTTCACTCCATCCCCTTCCCTTCCCTTCCCTTACCCCTTCCCTTTCACTCCATCCCCTTCCCTTCCCTTACCCCTTCCTTTCACTCCATCCCTTCCTTCCTTCCTTACCCCTTCCTTTCACTCCATCCCCTTCCTTCCTTCCTACCTTCCTTTCACTCCATCCCCTTCCCTTCCCTTCCCTTATCACTTCCCTTTCACTCCATCCCCTTCCCTTCCCTTCCCTTATCACTTCCCTTTCACTCCATCCCCTTCCTTTCCCTTCCTTACCCCTTCCCTTTCACTCCATCCCCTTTCCTTCCCTTACTACTTCCCTTTTACTCCATCCCTCCCTTCTCTCTCTCTCTACTCTCTCTCTCTCTCTCTCTCTCTCTCTCTCTCTCTCTCTCTCTCTCTCTCTCTCTCTCTCTCTCTCTCTCTCTCTCTCTCTCTCTCTCTCTCTCTCTCTTTTATATTGATTGGAAATAGACGATTTTTTAATTTTATTTTTTTCAGATCGACATTTTAATTTCCATCACTCAAGTTACCAGATCCAATTAGACGTCACAAACACACACACACACACACACACACACACACACACACACACACACACACACACACACACACACACCAGTCAACAGTAGTGTCATAAGTGAATCAATACATTTTGTTCACCTTCCCCTCCTACCTCCCTCCCTCCCTCCCTTCCCCTCTCTTCCTCCCCTCTTTTCTCCTTCATCACCTCTGCTCCCCTCTCCCCCCCTCCTCCCCCCTCTGTACCACCGGTCAATTAAAGTCATTTCCTGGCCTAGGGGGGAGCTGAATCACGTGAGGGAGAAATAAATAATAGAAGAGAAATGAAGTGAAAATGTGTGTATGTGTGTGTGTGTGTGTGTGTGTGTGTGTGTGTGTGTGTGTGTGTGTGTGTGTGTGTGTGAGGGAGGGAAGGAGTGATTTATATATTTTTGCTGGCGTGTTCTTCTTCTTCTTCTTCTTCTTCTTCTTCTTCTTCTTCTTCTTCTTCTTCTTCCGCGAAATGAGACTCGACTATACCAACTAGTGACTCATGTATTCTCTCTCTCTCTCTCTCTCTCTCTCTCTCTCTCTCTCTCTCTCTCTCTCTCTCTCTCTCTCTCTCTCTCTCTCTCTCTCTCTCTCTCTCTCTCTCTCTCTCTCTCTCTCTCTCTCTCTCTCTCTCTCTCTCTTCGGTAATTACGTTAGTTCTTGATTTTTCTAGCATTTATACACACACACACACACACACACACACACACACACACACACACACACACACACTTTACCAAACAACATCACACTAACTTAATAGCCACACCCCTCCACGCAATGCATGCCACATCCCTCCTCCACACCCCCTCCCCCCTCATACCATCCCTACCCCCACCTCCTCCTCCTCCTCCTCCTCCTCCTCCTCCTCCTCCCCATTACACACGCACGCACACACACCTCGTCACCCTCATATTTAATCAACACACCCTTCATCACATCTTCATTTTCCTCCCCTTGTTTTCCTTTTTTTCCTTCCCCTCCTCCTTTATCTGTTTTTTTCTTGTTTTTCTTTCTTTCCTCTTCTTCGCGTTTGGTGTGTTCTTGTTTTCCTCTTTTTTTCTTTTTATTGTTTTTTTTTTAATCTTAAGTTTCTGTTTTCTTTTCTTTTCCTTCCCCTTTTTTCTTCTTCACTTCCTTTCTTATTTTTTATCTCCTTTATTTTTCTTGTTTTCCTCTTTTCTTCTTCTTTTTATCATCTTGTTTTTCCATCTTCAGTTACTGTCTTCTTCTCCCTCTTCATCTCTTTTCTTCTCCTACACTTTATTTCTTTCTTCTCTATCTCCTTTATTTTTCTTCTGTTATCCACTTTTCTTCTTCTTTTTATCCTGTTTTCCATCTTACTGTCTTCTCCCTCTCCATCTCTTTTCTCCTACACTTTCTTTCTTCTCTATCTCCTTTATTTTTCTTCTATTCTTCACTCTTCTTTTTCTCGTCCTCTTCTTCCTCTTCATTTGCCTTTCTTTTCTCTCTCTTCTCTTTTCCTTTCTCCTCCATCTCTTTCCTCCTCCACTTTCTTTCTTCTCTATCTCCTTTATTTTTCTTTTATTCTCCACTTTTCTTTTTCTCGTCCTGTTCTTCTCCTTCCCGTCCTTTCTCTTTCTTTCTTCTATCCCCAGTTTTCTTCTTTTTCCTCTTCCATCTCTCTTAACCTCCACCTTCGCTTTTTTTTTCGATTTTTCCACCTTTTTTTAACCTGTTATGCTTCTTTACCTGTCTCATCTTTCACCTCGAGTTCCTTTTCTTTCTCCTCCATTTCTTTCCTCTATTTTTTTTCCTCTCCACTTTCACTTTCCTCCTATTTTCCCATTTTTTCATATCATCATCATCCTGTCCTTTCATCCATCTCCAGTTTCCTCTCCTCCTCCTCCTCCTCCTCCTCCTCCTCCTTCTTCTTCTTCGTCTCTTCCACCTCTCCCTGTACCCTCCCCTCTTTACACCATCACCATACCTCTCCCTCACCACCAGACACCATCACCCTCATCTTCAATCAATACATTCCTAATCACGCCATGGTTGGTATAATAAGACACTCGCTTCTCACATCAGCTATTTCTAGACGTCAAAGAGGGGATCAATCGGGTTCTGATGAGTGTTTCTTTAGGTTCAGGGTACAGAAGAAGGGTCAGACTACTACCAGGGTCATAAAACTACTCCTGGAAATGCCCCAAACTCCTCGGAAAGCCTTGTCAAATAGATGAACTTAGGTGACGAAATGTTTAGTAATACGGCCCATATGTTTCCCTCGTCCTCACCTCACCGTTACCATCACACACAGACAGATAGATAGATAGGTTACGTAGATAGATATATGGCTACAGATACAACATACAACAGACGTGGAAATTATACATCAGACAGATCTATTGAGTATGAAGATCCCTAGTCCATGAAAATCAATTAGATACAAGAAATAGATTAACAGATAGATGACACTGATAGATAGATATATAGATAATTGACTACAGCTATAATATACGAAAGAGGAGGAAACTATACATCTAAGAAACCATTACTAACAGCCTAAGTCCTTCAAAATTAAGCAAAAGAAAATAACTATACCTTAATCTTACTCCTCTTCCCCTCGTTCTCATTATTAGTATCACCTTTACGACCTCTGCTATTCAATAAAGGAAGGAAAAGAGGGAAACTATACACCATATAAATCATAACCAACACCAGAAAAGGAAAACCCAACAAACATATACTTAATCTCAATCTTCATCCCTCGTGCTCACTATACCAATATCACCTTTACGACCTCTACTATACAATAAAGGAAGAAAAAGAGGGAAACTATACACCATATAAATCATAACCAACACCAGAAAGGGAAAACCCAACAAACACATCCTTAATCTCACTCTTCATCCCTCGCTCTCACCCCTTACACCACCTTTACAACCTCTACTATACAATAAAGGAAGAAAAAGAGGGAAACTATACACCAAGCAAATCGTAACCAACACCAGAGAGGGAGAAACCAACAAACATATCCTTAATCTCACTCTTCATCCCTCGCTCTCACCCCTTACACTTCTCACTCACAGGATTACCTTTACGACCTCTACTATAAAATAAAGGAAGAAGAAGAGGGAAACTATACACCATACAAATCATAACCAACACCAGAAAGACAGAAACCAACAAACACACTCTTAATCTCACTCTTCATCCCTCGCTCTCACCCCTTACACCACCTTTACAATCTCTACTATACAATAAAGTAAGAAAAAAGAGGGAAACTATACACCAAGCAAATCGTAACCAACACCAGAAAGGGATAAACCAACAAACAGATCCTTAATCTCACTCTTCATCCCTCGCTCTCACTCACAGGATCACCTTTACAACCTCTACTATACAATAAAGGAAGGAAAAGAGGGAAACTATACACCAAGCAAATCGTAACCAACACCAGAGAGGGAGAAACCAACAAACATATCCTTGGTCTCTCTCTTCATCTCTCGTTCTCACTCACAGGATTACCTTTACGACCTCTACTATTCAATAAAGGAAGAAAAAAGAGGGAAACTATACACCATACAAATCGTAACCAACACCAGAAAGGGATAAACCAACAAACACATCCTTAATCTCACTCTTCATCCCTCGCTCTCACCCCTTACACCACCTTTACAACCTCTACTATACAATAAAGTAAGAAAAAAGAGGGAAACTATACACCAAGCAAATCGTAACCAACACCAGAGAGGGAGAAACCAACAAACATATCCTTGGTCTCTCTCTTCATCTCTCGTTCTCACTCACAGGATTACCTTTACGACCTCTACTATAAAATAAAGGAAGAAGAAGAGGGAAACTATACACCATACAAATCATAACCAACACCAGAAAGACAGAAACCAACAAACATATCCTTGGTCTCTCTCTTCATCTCTCGTTCTCACTCACAGGATTACCTTTACGACCTCTACTATTCAATAAAGGAAGAAAAAAGAGGGAAACTATACACCATACAAATCATAACCAACACCAGAAAGACAGAAACCAACAAACACACTCTTAATCTCACTCGTCATCCCTCGTTCTCACCCATAACACCACCTTTACGACCTCTACTTGGCTCTCCGAATGGCCAGCTGCACCGCCACTCAACCAAAAGCCATCTCCACGAAGCCACAAGTAACAGCCACTCCCGCCCCTCGCTAGCTAGGCCCACGGCGGAGTGTGCGGGTGAAAAGGCGAGTAATTTATAGACTATTGATCGAGTGCAAGGACGGAAGGACAGCCGCCGTGTTTATCTCATCGAACTCGGCGCTGTAAAGGCTTCTGTCTCAACCCTTATTCTTAACCTTCTTAAACCCCGGCTCTCTTACCACCAAAACCTTATTAACATTGACTCATAAAACTGGGATATATAAGAGAGAGAGAGAGAGAGAGAGAGAGAGAGAGAGAAATAATGGAGTAAGAAGAAGAAGAAAAGGAGGAGGAGGAAGAACTAAGGGTCTGTCCTCAACCTCTACGAAAGCCTTACCAAATGTGGACCTGTAGTCTTATAAGCCCCGGTGACATCACGCCAGCTGTTGTGTCCAAAATTCATGCTTCTATCTTTTCCTCCCGAGACACTAGTTAAGTCCGGTTGTCGTGAATTATTTGAACCATTACTGAAAAAAGAATCACCAGAAAATTAGTAAAACAGCTCCAAGGCGAGGGATGGCAGAGAATACTGGTCTGTACTCTGAGACACTTTCGGTTCACAACAAACACTTCCAAAGGCCACGATGGAGACAAGTCGGATTCTCATGAGTTACTTTTCACATTCACGGGCCAGTAGCCTCGTCAAACTATCACTAGGGTCACCAAACTACCCATGGAAATACAAAAAACACCACAACCACCACGAACGCCTTACCAGATATATGTGGGTGTGTAAGCCCTGGAATGTTTGTGAATAACCTAATGAATGACTAAAGAGGCAAATTTTCCGTGAACCTTCAGTCAAACCACGATTTCCGCTAGCGTGGTTTTCATTTTTGTTGTTATTGCTGCTGATGATGATGGTGAGTAATACCGCCGTCCTTCAGTGAACTCTACCGTAGCTTTGGAAGATTTTGGACACGTCAGAAAACCACGGAAATATGAGAACCACGCCAGCGGAAATCGTGGTTTGACTGAAGATCCACGGAAAATTTGCCAAGTGTAACAGCCCTTTAAAGCAATTAAAGCTCTCAATCTCAACCCAAGAAGAACCCCCAGACCAGTAAACCCCAAAGCCTTGAGACACTATAAGACCAACCTTTCAACCAATCAACCAAGTGAACCGAAATTGACCTCTCTTTTGGCCACTCCTCTCTGTTTTCTTTCATAGCAGCAATAAAAATGTTAAGCGGACCTTTTCTACCTTCATTTCTTTTCGCCTTTGAGCTGCTTCCTTCACTGTAAAAAGAGACGACGAATATAATCAAAGAAAAATAAGTGTTAGGGAGTTATTTAAAGTCTTGGAGGAGTTCGTATCGCGTGGAGGCGTGGCGTAGCGTGGGCGAGAGTTCCCCGAATTTTCAACGCTGTAAAAATAGACCAAGCCGTGTAATGTCACCGTGGGGGGCAACATTCCAGGGGCGAAAGTAAATGCCAAAAGGTTAAAAGCGAGGAGCGGGAATGAGGGGTGAGAGAGAGAGAGAGAGAGAGAGAGAGAGAGAGAGAGAGAGAGAGAACGAAATGAATGAATGTAAACAAGAATGAGAGATAAAAAGATAAAGAATGATGAAGGAAAATAGTTATAAAATGAAAGAGAAAAAAATAAAAGGAGCAAAGAGAATAGACATTAATGGACAGAGAGAGAGAGAGAGAGAGATCAACCGTCTATTATTTGCATTGTACATGACTTATCCATTATTAATTGTTCCTTTTCCATCTCCTGACTTCAAACTGATTTCACTACAAACACCTTCCTCTCTACTTCTCTACTTCCTTTTCCTCCTCCTCCTCCATTATTCCTCCATTAATATTTCCTCCTTTTCCTCCTCCTCCATTATTCCTCCATTAATATTTCCTCCTTTTCCTCCTCCTCCATTATTCCTCCACTAATATTTCTTCCTTTTCCATCTGCATTTCACCTTCCACATACTAGAACCACCACCACCTCTTCCTCCTCCTCCTCCTCCACCTCCTTCACTTCTTCCTTCTCATTATGCAGTCATCAAGCGTTAAGTGTGAGGAGTATCGCAGGTGACAGGCTAATGGGCGCTGGAGAGGAGCACACACGGAGGAAAACGAGGTACCTGCTTTTTCCTGTTCCCTTTTCCTCCTTCTCCGCACGTCCTTCCTCTCGGCGGCGGCGGTGGAGGCGTGTTGGTGCGGTTGACGGGGCTCACTGGTTACCATTTCCGCGCCTTCGTCTCCCTCTCGTAAAGCCTCAGACCAGCATGTGTGTGTGTGTGTGTGTGTGTGTGTGTGTGGCGGGGGGGTGGGGGGGTGGGAGGGGTCCGTCATTTCCCGAACCCTCTTGGAAGTAATGTTCAGATTCAATAGAAGGTCGCGATTAGGAAAAGGGAAGGGAGTGGGATGAAGGGGAAGGAGAGGGAGGGCAAGGGTGGATATGGAGAAGTCGTATAGGGGAGGTAAATGTAGAGGGAGGAAAGAATGGTTATGGTTTAGCTAAGGAGGGGTTGTGAGGAGGTAGATGCAGCCATGGAAGAAGAAGAGGAGGAGGAGGAGGAGACGACATTTCATCGGGAAGTAAACAAGAAAGAAGGAAAGAATATGAAGAGGAAGAGGGGAAGAAGAAAAAGAAGAGAGAGAAGAGGAGGAGGAGGAGGAGAAGATGAAGAAGAAGAAGGCTTTTCATCGGGAAGAGAGCAAGAAAGAAGGAAGGAATATGAAGAGGAAGAAGGAGAAGAAGAAAAGAAGAGAGAGAGGAGGAGGAGGAGGAGGAAGAGAAGATGAAGAAGAAAGCTTTTAATCAGTAAGTGAGCAAGAAAGGATGAAGGAATATGAAGAGGAAGAAGGAGAAGAAGAAAAGAAGAGAGAGAGGAGAAGGAGGAGGAGGAGGAGGAGGTTATGACTTGGCAGAGGAGTGAAGGAGTTAGGTCTTGGTTTTAGTCTCGGTCTCGGTCTGGGGTGTCTATATTAGTGATGTAACCCACCCTCTCATTACCTGTATGGCGCCCAATATGTACACAGGTGTCTCGGGAAGGGCACAGGTGTTAGAAGATGGACCCAGCACACCGTCTCACACACACACACACGTAACAAAAGCCTTGGGTCGGGTCCTCTCCTCTCCTCCTCCTCCTCCTCCTCCCGGTCTCCCTCTCCCCCCCGTCTCCCTCTCCTCTCTCCCTCTCTCTTTCCCCGGCATATATAGAGAACGAGGCAGTCATTGGAAGTGTTTTTCGGTCCGCGGGAGACGAGAGGTAATTTGCATGCGGGGAATCGAACGTGTAGTGTTTTCCTTCTTGGCGGTTCGGTTCGACGTCGATAAGTTGACTGAAACTTGCCGAGGGGGAGGTGAGTAGTTTGTGTGGAGTCGTGGACCCCTTGAAGCTGTGTTGTTGATAGGGGGGAGGGGTCTCTCTGTCTGTCTATCTGTCTATCTATTTTTTTTTCTTTTTCTTCCTTTTCCTCTTTACAGATATCTATTTATTTATTTCTCTTTTTCTTTCTTTTTCTATTTATCTTCCGTCTCTCTCTCTCTCTCTCTCTCTCTCTCTCTCTCTCTCTCTCTCTCTCTCTCTCTCTCTCTCTCTCTCTCTCTCTCTCTCTCTCTCTCTCTCTCTCTCTCTCTCTCTCTCTCTCTCTCTCTCTCTCTCTCTCTCTCTCTCTCTCTCCTCCCTCCACCCCCCCCTACCCTCTCTCTCTGTGTGCAAATGAAAGAAAAACACCTGTGGGATCAACACGCCGGGCAGGTAACCAGGTGAGTGACGCGGGCAGGTGAGCTCATTTGTCACCTGGTGGGCCTTGATGTCACGAGGAGGGGAGGAGGAGGAGGAGGAGGAGGAAGAGGAGGGGGATGGAAAGGGAGGATGACGAAGAGGAGGAGGAGGAGGAGGAGGAGGAGGAGAACAGAAGCATAAACAAGAAGTAGTGGTTGGAGAAAGAAGAGGAAGAGGAGAGAAACTGGAGGAAGGAATATAAGGAGGAGGGGGAGGTGGAGGAGAGTAAGTGGAGGAAAGAAGCGATAAACGAGAAGGAGGATAAAAACAAAGAGGACAAGGAGGAGGAGGAAGAGCTGAAGAAGAAGACGAAGAGGAGGAGAAGAGGAGGACGAAAACGAGAACGAGGAGGAGGAGGAGGAGGAGGAGTTGAAGAAGGAAGAGAAAGAGAACATGAAGAAGATGGAGAAGGAAGGGGAAGAGAACAAGACCGAGGAATTAGAAAACAAGGAAGAGGAGGAGGAGGAGGAGGAGGAGGAGGAGGTAAAGGAAGACGAAGCGGAACAAGGAGAACAAGAAAGTGGAGGAGGGTGTGAAAGTGGAGGACGAATACGTGGAGAAAAGGGAAAGGAGGAGGAGGAGGAGGAGGAGGAGGAGGGGGGACAGCTTTAATTGTGTTCTTATCGCTAAATGCATCGCGTGAGTCGTCTGAAGTAGGAAAGAAGGGTTCGTGCTCGTAATTGTCGGTTTGAAATAAGTATACGAATGTGCAATGTATCTCTCTCTCTCTCTCTCTCTCTCTCTATCTATCTATCTATCTATCTCTATTTATCAATCTATCTGTAACCCTTTTTTTCACTTTTTTGGTTGTCACTTTATTTTTGTTTGTTTGTTTGTAAGCGTGTAGTTGCCCAGGAATATCATGACTCGTAAACATCTATAAGAATCGTCCATTTCTTAGAGGCAGTGTGACTATATTTCAGCCTAATTTGCATGTCGACTTTTTTTTTTTCCCTCAAGGTCATGGTGAGGTGGCGTTCCTTGGGGTTGTACTGAGGTGTCCTGAAGTAATCTTTTTATATTTAGCTTATGCATGAAATTGATGTAGACGAAGATTTTTTTTTTTTTCATCGTGACAAAAACTGACTTGATTGGAATTTTTTTTTTTTTTTTTATCCTATTTTGACGAGACTGACTTGAGTGACGCTTTTTACCCATCCTGACGTCATCCCGGCGGTAATAATAACTGCTAGTGACGTCCTACATCCGCCTCTCCCTTCTCCAGACGTTTATTAATAGCTAAATACAAACATGTAAAACGTCAAGCCTCCCTGGAGATATATCATCATCATCATCATCAGCAGCAGCAGCCATTATTACTTCATTACAGCACAAAGGCTTTTCCAAACGTTGTCCACCACACTATTTTTTTTTTTTTTTTTTTTTTTTTTTTTACATCAAAGGTCACGGCTCAAGGGCAACAAAAAGAGTACAAAATATAAGCCCGCTACTCGCCGCTCCCATAAAAGATAAAAGTAAAGAGTAGCCAAAAGAGAGGTCAATTTGGGGTGGATAGGTGTCTGGATACACTGCTCCGGCAAATGCTCCACTTTTATTTCTCCACCTGGTTCTGTTTGCCCTGACCTCTTTCATTCCTGGGTCGCCACTCTGTTTCTTTGGCTGGCCGTCTGTTGTCAGTTCTACGCATGACATAACCTTTCCAAGTCCATTCTCTGATGTTAGTGCACTCCATCCTGGTCTGGCAAATGCTCCAATTCCATCTCTCCACCTGGTTCTGTATCCCTTGACCTCTTTCATTCCTAGGTTGCCGCTGTGTTACTTGGCTGGCCGTCTGTTGTCAGTTCTACGCATGACATAACCTTTCCAAGTCCATATCTTGTTCTTGGTCGGGCGTATGAATATCTCCGACTTCGGTGTGTTCCCTAATCCATGGGGCTCACCTCCTAACGAACATATAGATTTAACGAGCCGTTTACTTTGCGAAACACACACTCTACTCAACAAACAGACAGAACCTCATCCTGGTGTGTACAGAGACGAAACAAACACATCATTTACACAACAAACACACACACACACACAGAACCCATCCTGCCGTGAATAAACTAAACAAACAAATTATACAGCCAACACACACAGAAACCCATCCCACCAGTATATATATAACCCAAACACAGACTTTACACAACAGTATCACATAGAGAGAGAGAGAGAGAGAAAATCCATCCTACTGTGTGTGTAGATACGAAACATTTAAATATGTGTCTCCATGTATTGTGTATCTTCGTTTTAGAATGTTCCTGGTGTGTTTAAACGAAAGAAACACATTTACAACACAAGCACAAACACACTCGAGTCTTCCATCTGTGCACCTTGGACAAAAACAACACACACTGGCAATACAAAGGAGAAGAAACACACACACACACACACACACACACACACACACACACACACACACAGTACAAAACAAACACCCACCCACACACACACAAACACAAGCCCACCTTCTGTATACCTGCGATAGAGGCAACACATAATAGCAACACAAATTATCAATACAAAGGAAGGTAAAGGAGCGAATGGGAGACGAATTACACGCTTCCCTTATCAGTGTGTCCGCCCCGTCGGCTCCCTTATACGAAGAAGCGGTTAGTACTCTTATCAATGTATAGCCTTCATTTTTTTTTCTCCTTCTTCTTGTTGTAATGAGTTTAACGAGTGATTTAGATGGAGTTGAAGGGTTAGTGGGATGTTTTTGAAGTGTTTGTGTGTTTGTTTGTTATTGTGTTTGTGTATAGAGATGATTTTATTTCTTTTTTTTCTTTATTTTTTTCTTTTTCTTCCTCTTCTTTTCCTCCTCCTCCTTCTTCTTGTTCTTCTCTTTCTTCTTTTCTCTCTTCCTTCTTCTTCACCTTCTTCTTTTATTTTTCTTCCTCATCTTGTCGTCATTATCTCTTCCTCCTCCTCCTTCTCCTCCTTTCTTTAATCTCCTCCTTCTATTTAATTTCCTCCTCCTCCTCCTCCTCCTCATTAGGCTATGCTAGGCTATTAATATTCTTATTTTAGGTTAAGCTATCATCAAATTTAACCTACTACATAAATCCACGTCTTCATTACTTAGTCTAAAAAATCGCGACAAATAAATAAACAAACAAGAAAGAGAAAAGAAGAGATATTTGCTCGGGGGAAATGTAATGTTCGCTCTGAGAGAAAGAAAAAATGCCCAGGAAGGTAAAATGCCTAATGGGAAATGTACGAGCCGAAAAATAAATGTCCAGAGAGGGAAAAATACCTTCGCTGTGTGTATGTATGTATGTAGGTATGTAGCAACAGTATACTTCGCCCACGATGCTGTTTTGTTTAACAGTAAGGGAGACCAAAAAAAAAGAAAAAAACGACGCTGATCCAAATGAAATAAAATACAACGAGAGACCAAAAGAGAAGTAGTAAGCTATAGTCCAAAGCATATACTACAGCTACGCCTGGCCTCGGTGCTAATCTCCGACACCCTGGCCCTCTAGCGGTGATTAATGTGGTATGTTAGACTATTGAGGGTGACATTCCGCGTTGGGCTCAGGCACGGAGTTGGAATGTCACAGGTGTCTCGTGTACCTGTGATAGTGTGACAGGTGTATTAGTCTTCCAGTGAGGGGACTATATTGCTGGAAGGGACGCATAACAATAGATGACGATGATGATGGTGGTGGTGATGGTGGTAGTTGAAGTATGTATATTTTTTTTAATAATTCGTGACGGTTATTGGCTTAGATAATTCGTCAGTGGGTCTGTGCATATTACAACACTGCCAGGTCGATATGTCAAGGTTACGTAATGGGTGATGTTGGAATTTGTGTGTGTGTGTGTGTGTGTGTGTGTGTGTGTGTGTGTGTGTGTGTGTGTGTGTGTGTGGTAATGTATATTCTATTTCTATTTCAAGGGTATGACAAGGCGAGACGGGGCGCATTAGGGGTCACTCAAATCTTATATAACTCCAAAAAAAAGGGGGTGAAGAGGAGAAATATGTGTCACTTAAATAATACATAACACAACTCCGAAAAAAAAGGGGTTGAAGAGGAGAAATATGTGTCACTTAAATAATACATAACACAACTCCGAAAAAAAAGGGGTTGAAGAGGAGAAATATGTGTCACTTAAATATTACATAACATAGGAGGAGGTAAGTCACTCAGACATTGTAAGAAACGAAGAAGAAAGAAAGAGTGAAGGGGCGTCTCAAGGGTCACTCAACCATTATATAACACAGAAGAAAGGGTCGTAGGGGAGCAGTAGGGGTAGTGAAGGGGAGTAGTTCTTGGTTAGGGGTACAAATGGCTAGGAATCGAAGGGGTTTGAGATGGAGGAGGGAGTAGTTCTTGGTTAGGGGTACATATGGCAGGGAATCGAAGGGGTTTGAGATGGAGAGGGGAGTAGCTCTTAGTTAGGGGTACAAATGGGAAGGAATCGAAGGGGTGTGAAATGGAGAGGGGAGTATTTCTTGGTTAGGGGTACAAATGGCAAGGAATCGAAGGGGTTTGAGATGGAGGAGTGGAGTAGTTCTTGGTTAGGGGCACAAATGGCAGGTCGATACGGCTTGGTCACGTATCGGGGTGCTGGGGCTGGGATATAAGTGCTGTCCTGTGTCTGGTAGCTCCTCAGTATCGGTTTGAACGCTGAGTGCTGTGGTGTTCGATGCCTTCCCCGCGCCAGTGTGCCGTCTCGCCGTTATGCGTACGTAGTTGTGGTCAATGAGCCGATTTCACAGTCCAACACAGTGTCTTCGTAACAGCCCGAACCAAACTATAGAATCCCATACAATCCAAGATGGTGAGGTCTTCGATGCCACACTAAATACACAAGACTTTTCCTGTATAGTTTCATCAAATCTGTGAACTTAAATATAAACACCAGACACTATACAAGGAAATTTCGAAGGCTCTGATATTGGTTGGGGAACTGTGAAACTGGCCCAATGTGGTGGCTGGGTTGCCGTTGTGTGTGTGTGGGAGGGGGTAAGATATTAGTAGGAATTGAACACCTCTACGGTCTGTCCTTCCCCCTGGCTTTCACACCGTACTCTACCATATCTACAAGCTCCCTTCCTCTTATTTGCTACTTCCTTGATGAAAAAAAAATAAGACGCTAACAACCTCGACGGAGTGAACGTAATGAAGCCAGGCAGTACAACGAAGTGATAGCCTAGTACTTGTTATCCTTACGTCCTTGTGAAGAATAATGTTTTTTTTGTTTTTCGGGAATTTGTGGAAAGAAAGTAGGCTATTGTAATTTAAAAGACCCTAATAAGTGTGTGTGTGTCTGTTCTTTTCTTTAGTGTTTGTTTGTTATTAGTGGTGTTGATGTTGTTATTGTCATCATTGTTGTTATTTTTGTCATTATTTTTATTTCTGTTTTCATATTCTGATTTTTCTTCTTCTTCTCTTCGTCTTTTTCTTCCTCTTCTGTTTCTTCCTTCTCCATCTCTTCGTCGCCTTCTCCTCCTCCTCCTCCTCTTATTTCTCATTTCTTCCTCCTTCTTCATCTCTTTCTTTTTCTCCTCCTCATTATTATTATTATTATTATTATTATTATTATTATTATTATTATTATTATTATTATTATTATTAACTCATTTCTTTTCCTCTCTCCTTCAGGTAAGCGGACGCCCAAGTTCTGTGAGAGAGATCAAAGTTGGGGGCCACACAACTCGGCGGGTCGGGTAAGTTTCCTCTCGAAGTTGTGGGAGGTGCGAGACGTAAAGTGGCGGGCAGGCGAAGTTGTCTGTCATTTCGGGAACTCTCAGAGGCTGCCGGTATCGTTACACAGAAAAAAAAATCATGTTGCTGACTCTGAATGAAAGATGTTTGTAAGCTTTTGCCGTCTTTTTTTTTTTTTTTTTTTTTACACTGGAATCGCGGATTTTCTCTTTCCGGTAATTAATTTTTTCATCCTTCTGATATCAGTAAGACAAAAAAGTATGTTGCTTGTTACTTACGAAAGGTTTGTGTAAGGTCTTTCCGTTTCTGTGGGAATCATAAGCTCCGTCTGTTATTTTTTGTCCTGATTTCTATTTTTCCTTCATTCTGACTAACTCATTTTCCATCCCTGGGCCTACGTTGCCTTTTCCATACTCCATATTTCACTTTTTTTAATCGAGAGCAAGTTGAACATCGATATTCGTTTGTTGTCTCTTTCCGTCAAACTTTTCTTCAAGACGCACAATGAAAGGTGTGTTTTAACCTTAATATACTCCAGAGTTCGCCGTTTACCTCTATCGACAGTACGTTCAGTATCACCGGCCGTTATGTCCGTCTTCCCTGCTCCATCTTTTGTTTCCTTCGTTCTCGCAAAGTTCCCATCAGTGTTACCAGATAATCGTTCTCAGCGCACTGTGTCTCCCGTTTCCAACCCCCATAACTATTGCAAAGAAGATCAGTAATTCATACCTTCCATATGCAAGAGTAATAAACGTAAAAAGTAATAAATTAAAAAAATTACACACCTTTCGTTCGTACCCAGCAACATATTTCACGGTTAACATTAATTGAATATCGTTGTTTGTGTGGGTACGACAGTTTTGGGTCTGGATAAATGTGATGTTCTCAATACGATTATCTGGTAACACTGGTGCCCATCACGCCGTCATCACCAGCAGCCCCGTCAGCAACAATCCGCCGCCTTTTCACCGCGTAGAGACGGACGGACGTGATGACATTAGAAAAGTGCAGCGAGGGTCTTTTTCATGGGTGGACTGACACGCACCAGGCTCAGGCCGGGAGAAGGATGGATGGAGGCTGTACAGTGAGGAACAAAAGTCGTACCATGATCACCGTTGCCAGATTATCGTACTCAGAGCTTAGTATTCACCGGTTTCTGACGCCTAACTATTGCCAAGAAACATCAGGATCTAACTCTTTTAACGATAACTATAAATGAGTTTCGTTATTATCGTACTCAGAGCTTATTATTTACCGGTTTCTGACGCCTAACTATTGCCAAGAAACATCAGGATCTAACTCTTTTAACAATAACTATAAATGAGTTTCGTTATTATCGTACTCAGAGCATAGTATTTACCGGTTTCTGACGCCTAACTATTGCCAAGAAACATCAGGATTTATCTCTTTTAACGATAACTATAAATGAGTTTCGTTATTGGAGCCCAGAAGACAGTTTTGGGGTAGGAAGTCGGGAAATATAAGCGGCTAAGTACGACAATCTGGCAACGTTGACCATGATGTGTAGTGAAAACCCAAGGCAACAGACTAAACATGTGGTATATTCTGCAGTCCACGGTTGGTAGCAATTTTTTTTTTTTTTTCCTGGAGCCTGTTTACCAAGTTAGCGATTAGCGTAAACATAACAGACCATTGGATTGTCCGCCAAGAAAAATAATCTTAACAATCATGAATCAAATACAGTGGAGTTAGAGAGAGGGGGCGTGGCTTACGTCTGAACTAACCAGTGATATGAACGTAAAAAGAGAAAGGGGAGGAGCTTATTCACCTAGTTAGCGTGAACAGAATATAGCGGATTGGACTGTCCACCAAGAAGATATAACCCTTCTCAGCAATCACCAATCACATGCAGTAGAATCAGAGAGGGGGCGTGACTTGCATCTGGACTAACCAATGATTTGCACGTAAAAAGAGAAAGAGGAGGAGCTTTTTCACCTAGCTAACGTAAACAGAATATAGCAGTTTAACATTTTTCAACAATCACCAATCACATGCAGGAGAGAGAGAGAGAGAGAGAGAGAGAGAGGAGGCGTGGCTTGCATCTGAACTAACCAATGGCATGCACGTATTGGAGAAAGGGGGAGGAGCCTAAACACCAAACTAACGTGAACAAAAGAAAATGGCGTTAACGATTTCCGAGACAGAGGTGTGAGGGAGAGACTAATATTGGTGAGAGTCCTACGCATCCTGTCCTGCCGTTCCCGCCCTCCTCCGTTCCCTTCGCCGGCTATTGTCCACACGCTAAGCTGTCCTCCAGGGGCTTAGGACTAATGAAGGATGGAAGGGCTGGACGCATAGAGACAAGGAGAGGCGGGAGTGAGGTGGAAATAGATGTGGGTGGCTGGGAATAGAGGTAGAGAGAAAGGGTTGGAGGGGTGGAAAGTAGAAGAGGAAGGGGAAGAGGAAGGAGGGGTAGAAAAGGAAGGGGAGTGTGAGGAAGGGATGGAGGCAGGGTATCAGAGAGGATGGGCGGAAGAGATGGAAGGAGAAAGGGAGAAAGGGAAAGGGGAATAAGAAATGGGCGTAGACTGACAGAGATGGAAATGGAAAGAGAGAAAGGGGGAGGGGAAGGAGAGATGGAGATAGGGTTGCAGGGAGATGGGAAAGAAGGAGGGAGGGTGTTAGATAGCGAGGGAAGGGGAAAAGGTGAAGGGAGAAGGGAAGAAGGGACGGAGATAAGGTAGTAGGGAGGATAAGAGAGAGAGAGAGAGAGAGAGAGAGAGAGAGAGAGAGAGAGAGAGAGAGAGAGAGAGAGAGAGAGAGAAAGTCAAGCGGATCTCTCTATTAGGAAAGAATTCTCACAAGACTTCCACTGCCTTCAGACATATCCCCCCCTTCCCTCCCCTTCCCCCCTCCTTCCCCTTCCCCCCCTTCCTCCCCTTCCCCCCTTCCCTCCCCTCCTTCCCCTTCCCCCTACCTCTCGCTCCTGTAAACAATGTATCTCTCCATCTTCTCTCTCTCCCTCTCTCGCTCTCTCCTTCTCTTTGCACTAGACTCACCGTTACACACACACACACACACACACACACACACACACACACACACACACACACACACACACACACACACACACACACCAATAAAGTTCAACAGCGATTCACCAGCACTTGAGTTTCGAATTGTTGGCTGGTGCTTGTTGTCTCCTCCTCCTCCTCCTCCTCCTTCTCCTCTTCCTGATTTTTATTTTCCTCCTCTTCCTCTTTCTTCTCTAGCTGGTGATATTGTAGGTATTTCTCC
>NC_066542.1:6697162-6787162 GCF_024679095.1 Eriocheir sinensis | reverse complement strand
CCTTCTCTTTTTATCCCTTTCTCTCCCTTCGTCTTCCCTTCTCCTCTCCCCTTCCCTTCTCCACCTGCCCTACCGTTCATCTCCCTTTCCCTTCTCTTTTCCACTTTACCTTCCTCTTCCCTTCACCCCTCCCCTCCTCCCCTTCCCTCCCCATCATCTGTCTTATTTTCCATCCCTTCCCCCTCCCTTCATCCCTCCCCTTCCTCTTTCCATATTTCCACCAACCAGTCCCTCTCCTCCCCTTCCTTCCTCCCCTCTCTCCTCCTCTTCCCTCCTCCCTTTATCTCCCTGACAAAGCTTTCTCCTCCTGTCATCCGATTTTTCCCCTCAATCAGCCTGTAACTCTCTCTCTCTCTCTCTCTCTTTATTATATTTCCCTTGTTTTCGTTCCTTGAAATTTTGGTTCCTTCGTAAAAAGCAAAACAAAATATTATAATTAGATTTTCTTTTTATTCTTTCTTTACTTTAACTTGTCTTGTATCTGTTTTCTACTACTACTACTACTACTACTACTACTACTACTACTGTTACTACTACTGCTACTACTACTACTACGGGTATTGTCAAACTTTTGTAATCTGGGAAACCGTTGAGCTGAAAGGAGGCGAAGACGAAGACGAAGAAGAAGGAGGAGGAGGAGGAGGAGGAGGAGAGAGGAAGATGGATGGCAGGACGCAGTGAGGCATGTGAATCCTTCCTCCTATACCTGCGAATGTCCTACGATGTCCTTCCCTTGGTATCCTTCCCCTCCTCCTCCTTCCTTCTTTCCCCTCTCTCTCTCTCTCTCTCTCGTTTTCTGTTTTCCATTTGGTTTTAAGAACGAGTTAATATCTGCGTTGAGACTTCTTGCTCGATAACGTTCTTTTGTTGTATGGTATAGCAAGAGTTTTATAGCTCCGTACATACATACATACACACATATATACATACATACATAGACAGACAGACAGACAGACAGACAGACAGACACAGGAAAGCAGACGTACACAGAGAAACACACATAGAATCATACATACATACACACACACACACACCATACAGACAGATAAATGTACAGAAAGACAGACAGACGGACAGAAAAGTAAACATTCAGACTGACAGACAGACACAGGAAAGCAGACATACAGAGAGAGAAACACACATAGAATCAGACAAACATACACACACACCATACAGACAGATAAATGTACAGAAAGACAGACAGACAGACAGACACAGGAAAGCAGACATACAGAGAGAAACACACATAGAATCAGACATAATTACACACATACCAGACAGATTAATGTACAGAGAGACAGACAGACGGACAGAAAAGCAAACAAACAAACAAACAAACAAACAAAATCAGTCAGGCAAACAAGCAAGCAAACAGTCTATAACACATCAGCCAACATTTACGAGCAGCGAGTAGCGGGCTTTTTTTTTATTATTGTTTCCTTTTTTTGTGCCCTTGAGCTGTCTCCTTTGCTGTAAAAAAAAAAAAAACTACATAGCAACCACTAAAAAAAAAAAAAACATTTATCATTAACATTATCATCCTTTCATCATCCTCTCCTCCGTGACGTTCCGTTGGCGAGGCGACAAAGAGTGGCAGTAATTAACGATCTCAAGAGTGAGGCTTCAAGAGACGGGCGGAAGAGAAGCCGAGGTCGAGGTTGTGTGTGGGTCGCGGCGGCTTGGCGGGGACGGGCGGGCGGGCGGTGGACGCAAGAGAGAGAGAGAGAGAGAGAGAGAGAGAGAGAGAGAGAGAGAGAGAGAGAGAGAGAGAGCAAAATCCAGAGAGAACCAGCCAGCGCGCGACGTATAGAAGGTTGTCAGTAGTAAATTAGGTTATAGTAAGGATTCCTCTCTTCGATACAGCCTTCACGTTCATGTACTTTGGGCGCTATGCATTCGGGTAAGATGGGTAGTGTCGTGTGTTTTTGCTTTAAGTTGTTGTGTGCCCTGAGGGAGTAAGCCGGAACAAAGGCTGTAGTTAGGACCGAAAGGGACATCTACCTCACAAAGACCAAGACCAAGGAACGAAGGAGGAGATAAGAGTCGCTGGAAATGGCGCAAGGAGACGGAAACATGTGTGTGGGAAGTCAGAGGAGAATGGAAAGAGAGGAGAGAAAAGTGGAAGAAAGGAGCGAAGAAAGAGAATGGGAAGGTTGTTGGGAAGAATGAGAGGAGGAACTGAAGAAAGAGTAGAAGAAGAGAAATGGAGAGGAAGAATTGAGGGAAAAGAAGGAAAGGTAGGACAGAGAAACGAAAAAAAATAAGCAGAGAATGACGAGGTTGCAATACAGTTTCAACATAAAAAAAAAAATAATAATTGTGAACACTAGCCAACCAAACACACACACACACACACACACACACACACACACACACACACACACACACACACACACACACACGAACCCACGGCGTCTATTCATGCTATATTTTACGGGTTCATTGTTCTGGTCGGGTCTCAATTGCGTTCACTGTGTACAAAAGAGCATAACAAACTCACCTGCTATTAGGAAACCCAGTGCCAATTACCTCAATGTGAACAGAAGAGGGAGAGAGAGAGAGAGAGAGAAAGGATTAAGGGATTGGAAGGGAAAGCGATGGATGAAGGAGAGAGAAGGGAAAGGACAGGGAAAGATATGGATGGGAGGAACATTGAAGGAGGGGGAAAAGGAAGGAAGGGAAAGTAAAAGAAAGGGAAAGGTGGGAATGGTGGGGAATGGAAGGAAGGGTATAGAAGGGAAGAAGGTGGAAAGTGTGGAACGAAAAGTGGAACGGAAGGGTGGAAAGAGTGAGAGAAGTGGAAGAAGGGTGGAAGGAGAAAGGGATAGAGAGGGAAAACAAACAAAAAAAAAGGGAAAACAGGGAGAAAGAAAGGGATGGGGAATCGAAGAGAGAGAGAGAGAGAGAGAGAGAGAGAGAGAGAGAGAGAGAGAGAGAGAGAGAGAGAGAGAGAGAGAGAGAGAGAGAGAGAGAGAGAGAGAGTAGCATGGAAGTTCATAATACTCCATTGGGCTGGAAGGAAAGAAAGGACGTCAGGAGGAGGAGGAGGAGGAGGAGGAGGAGGAGGAGGAGGAGGAGGAGGAGGTTCTATTATGGTGGGGCAATCTGAGAGGGCTAGTGGAGCGTGGCTTGGAGGAGGAGGAGGAAGAGGAGAAAGACGAAGAAGAAGGAAAAGAAGAAGAAGAAGAAGAAAAAAAAGAAGGGAATTTGGAGGAGGAAAAAGAAAAGAAGAAAGGAAAGGAAACAGAAAGAACAGAAAGAAAAGGAAAAAAAAGAAGAAAATTGAAAGGGAAAGTAGTTGCAAAAAAGCAGGAAGAAGAAATAGAAGAAGAAAAGGAAGAAGAAAAAGAGAAACAAGAAGAAAGAAAAAAGAAAACTAGTAGAAAGAGGAAATAGAAAAACAAAAGAACAAAAATGAAAGAAAAAAAAAGAACAGGAGGAGGAGGAGCAGCAGAAGGGGATAGAAACAGAGAAATCAAGTAGCAGTAGTAGTAGTAGTAGTAGTAGTAGTAGTAGTAGTAGTAGTAGTAGAGGCTGGATGGAGTGTCGATGTGTGTGGAGGAGGTGGGAGGGAGGGGGGGAGGGGGGCGAGGGGAGATCATTGGGGGGGAGCATAACTTAATCACCTTAATCATTATTCACGTTGTGCTCCAATTAGCTGCTGGGGCTGCCTCGGAGGCCCATTCATTAGCTGCAATTATAATTTTCTCATTGGAATAGATCAATAGCGGGGCGTTGTTCAACCTCCTCCTCCTCCTCCTTGGCTCATTTGTTATCATTATCTATACGTTAATAATGACAATGATGATAATGGCGATGATAATTGACCTCTATGTTGGCCACTCCTTACTTTTTTGTCTATTATGGGAGCGGTGAGTAGCGTTTTTTTTTTCACACTTTTTGTTGCCCTTGAGCCGTCTCCTTTGTTGATTGATAGGTTGAAAGGTGATCTTCAGGACAGCATGTGGGTAGTCCTAGGCCACTCCGCGGTGACTGGAATCCTTTAACCTAACGAAATAACGGTATAGTGAAGCAGGTATATCGTTTGAAGGTGATTGATAGGTTGATAGGTGGTCTTCAGGACAGCATGTGAGTAGTCTTAGGCCACTCGGCGGTGACTGGAATCCTTTAACCTAACGTGTGGCATCAACGAAAATATCCAACAATTCTATTCCTATTTTGAATTTCGCGCGGTTTTTCCGATAGCAACATGACTGAAGAATACTGTAACCTAACGTGTGGCATCAACGAAAATATCCAACAATCCTACTCCTATTTTGAATTTCGCGCGGGTCTTCGGATAGCAACATGACTGAAGAATTCTTTAACCTAACGTGTGGCATCAACGAAAATATCCAACAATCCTATTCCTATTTTGAATTTCGCGCGGGTCTTCGGATAGCAACATGACTGAAGAATTCTTTAACCTAACGTGTGGCATCAACGAAAATATCCAACAATCCTACTCCTATTTTGAATTTCGCGCGGGTCTTCGGATAGCAACATGACTGAAGAATCCTTTAACCTAACTTGTGGCATCAACGAAAATATCCAACAATCCTACTCCTATTTTGAATTTCGCGCGGGTCTTCGGATAGCAACATGACTGAAGAATCCTTTAACCTAACGTGTGACATCAACGAAGATCTCCAACAATCCTACTCCTATTTTGAATTTCGCGCGGGTCTTCGGATAGCAACATGACTGAAGAATCCTTTAACCTAACTCGTGGCATCAACGAAAATATCCAACAATCCTACTCCTATTTTGAATTTCGCGCGGTTCTTCGGATAGCAACATGGCGCCTGAGATGAAGGTCTAGCCTGCTTCACCTAATCTACGGCTTGGATCTGATCGGCTCTGAAGTATATCCGCCCCGTCATAATCCCTCGCGTGGCAATGAAGGAGGGCGCGTCGATTTCGGAGCTCCTATAAGTTGGTGTGCGTGTGATAAGGCGAGCCATCATTGTGCTCGACTGAAGACGCTTAGGAGACGCCGCGGAGCATAGCCAGCGTTTAATGAGATGAGGATTCTGCCCTCTCTCCTCCTCCCTCCTTCCTTCCTTCCTTCCTTCCTCCTCCTCCTTCCTTCCTCCCTCCTCCTCCCTTCCTTCCACTCCTCGCCCTCCTTCCATAATCAAATATCCCCTTCAGTGGGTCGTAAGGAGCGGCGCCGGGCAAGGACAAGGAGCTCCAGACGGCAATTACTCGTGTGTTCCAAACGACACTTATTAATATGCTGATGGCGGGCTGACGAGCGAGGGCGGCGGAGGGGAGGAGGAAGGGGGGGGATGGAGGGAGGAAAAGGAGGGTTAGAGGGAGGGAAAATGAGTGAAGGGAGAGAGATGGGGAGGAGACGAGGGAGATGGGGAGGGAAAGAAAGAGATGGAGGAGGGAAAGAGAGAGATGGGGGAGGGAAAGAGAGAGATGGGGGAGGGAAAGAGAGAGAGAGAGAGAGAGAGAGAGAGAGAGAGAGAGAGAGAGAGAGAGAGAGAGAGAGAGAGAGAGAGACTTAACACAAACAGACAGTCACATTGATAGACATACAAACAAACAAACAAACAATTAAATAGATAGACAGAAAGACAGGCAGACAGACAGACAGACAGACAGATCGACCAACCGACTTTTAAGTGTCTGACAGTGACTGACACACATACATGCACACACACATTCACAGCCACATACAGACAAACTAACATACAGACAATTAAGCCCAGAAAGTGAAATAAACAGACAGTATCAACCAGACAGACAGACAGACAGACAGACAAGGAGGAAGGGAGGGAGAGAGGTGATGCGGAAGAAGGGAGAGGGAGAGGGTGAGGGAAGACGGAGCGGAAGGGAAGGGAAGAGGAAGGAGAGAGGAGGAGGAGGCAACTGGTGGAAGAAAGGATAACGAAGGGAAGGAAGAGGAGGAGGTGGAAGAGACAATTCTGGGAGACTCGTTAAGGGCGGGAGGTGGAAGAAGGTGGGCGGGAAGGGGTGGGTGGGTGGGTGGAATGGGTGACGTAAGAACGGGTGGGTGGATGATGGTGTAACAAGGTGGAAAGGAGATGGATGGGTGAGGATGGGTGGGGTGAATGGGTGGAAGGGAGAGCAATGGGGTGGGATAGTGACGCAAGGATGAAGAGCATGGATGGGTGGATGAGGGAGTAACAAGGTGGGAAGGAGGTGGATGGGTAAGCGGGCAGGTGGATGAGTGGGAAGGGCGTAGAAAAGACTGTGGATGAATTGATGAGGATGGGTGGGAGGTCAGGGAGGGCATGGAACAGTTAGATTAGTTATTGAGTGGTATAAAGCCTCCACTACACGGGTGGGTAAGTGGTGGTTAAGTGGGCAGGTGGATGAGTGGGAAAGGCGTGGAAAAGACTGTGAGTGAATTGATGAAGTGGGTGGGAGGCTAGAAAGGGCATGGAACAGTTAGATTAGTTATTGAGTGGTATGCAGCATTCACTATATGGGTGGGTAAGTGGTGGATTAGTAACAGACTTTAGTGGGTCGGTAGATGGGTGACAAACTTAAAGTATATATAGATAGATGGATAAGTATCTTGAGGGGTGAATAAATTTAACTTGAAGTGGGTGAAAGGGCGTTGAAAAAGTCGTTTGATGGTTGAGTGGGTGACTGGATGACATACACGGTTGATTTGGTATGTGAGTGAGTGAGTGTTTGACATGGTGAGTATATATTTGGACATGGGAAGGGTGCGTAGAAAGGGAGATGAGTGAGTGAGTGTTTGACATGGTGAGTATATATTTGGACATGGGAAGGGTGCGTAGAAAGGGAGATGAGTGAGTGAGTGTTTGACAGGGTGAGTATATATTTGGACATGGGAAGGGTGCGTAGAAAGGGAGATGAGTGAGTGAGTGTTTGACAGGGTGAGTATATATATGGACATGGGAAGGGTGAGTAGAGAGGGAGATTGAATGAGTAGAAATGGAGGTGGGTGAGTGAGTGAGTAACATAAACATAGGTGGATGGATAAGTGGATGAATAGATTGGTTGTAGAGAGAGTGGATGGGTGGGTAGGTGGATGAGTTGAGATGGATCGAGGGGTGGGGGGGGGGGGAAGGATGAGTAGATAAGGTAAGGAGAGGACACGACTTACCTTCCTCGAAAAATAAAAGAGAGAGAAATAAAGAAAGGAAGAAAAAGTGGAGTGGCAGACTAGCTAAACGCCTCACTCCCATTCTCTTTCTCTCCTCTCTTTTTTCATTCTGTTCGTAAGAGGAAAGTAAACATGTCGTAACAAGTTCGCTACGCTAGGCTTGTCCTTTCTCTCTCTCTCTCTCTCTCTCTCTCTCTATATGACCCCTAGTACTGTTTGTGTTTGAGAGAGAGAGAGAGAATGCAGGATTACGTTTACATAATTACTTCATCTCCCTAACACACACACACACACACACACACACGATATCATAAGCTGCATGTTTTCAACCCCTTTCTACCTTCAAAGAACTCAGACCCCTTGCTAATACAGAGAGAGAGAGAGAGAGAGAGAGAGAGAGAGAGAGAGAGAGAGAGAGAGAGAGAGAGAGAGAGAGAGAGAGAGGAGAGAGAGAGAGGGGAGGGGGGGTAAGGTAGAGATTATACAGCCTGGGAACTTAAATCACACAGAGGGCATAGAGGTGGTGGTAATGGTGGTAGTGGTGGTGGTGGTGGTGGTAGTAGTGGTGGTGGTGGTTTCCCTGGTCCTAATCCCCCGTGGAGTGTTGACGCAGTGGTTTAGCGAACACCTCCACCACCACCACCACCACCACCACCTCGCCCGGAACACACTCAGATAACGACGACGAATGAATGTTTGAGTTGATGTTAAAAATGGTGGAGGTTTTCTTTGATTTGGTTTGGTCTGAATGTTTTGTGTCTTCTTTGTTTTTGTTGATAGTGTTGAGCGCCATTAGTTTCAGGAATGTACGTGTTCTTTTGAAATGTCAGGCTACCACCACAAAAATAGGAAAAAATATGCATCTTAACGTTAGGGAGTCTTCTAATCGTCTCAGACTTTCGTTGTGAGAGAGTGGATGACATACAAGAAAATGAGAACGTCGAGAGAGATGAAGGTTTAGAAAGAGAGAGAAAAAAAGAGATAGACAGAGAGAAAAAGAGAGAGACAGAGGGAAGGTTTATAAAGAGAGACAAAAAGAGAGAGACAGATAAAGGCTTAGAAAGAGAGAGAAAAAGAGAGAGACAGAGGGAAGGTTTAGAAAGAGAGAAAAAGAGAGAGACAGAGGGAAGGTTTAGAAAGAGAGAAAAAGAGAGAGACAGAGGGAAGGTTTAGAAAGAGAGAAAAAGAGAGAGACAGAGGGAAGGTTTAGAAAGAGAGAGAAAAATAGAGAGACAGAGGGAAGGTTTAGAAAGAGAGAGAAAAAGAGAGAGACAGAGGGAAGGTTTAGAAAGAGAGAGACAGAGGGAAGGTTTAGAAAGAGAGAAAAAGAGAGAGACAGAGGGAAGGTTTAGAAAGAGAGACAAAAAGAGAGAGACAGATAAAGGGTTAGAAAGAGAGAAAAAGAGAGAGACAGAGGGAAGGTTTAGAAAGAGAGAAAAAGAGAGACAGGGAAGATTTAGAAAGAGAGAAAAAGAGAGAGACAGAGACAAAGGTTTAGAAAGAGAGAAAAAGAGAGAGACAGAGGGAAGGTTTAGAAAGAGAGAAAAATAGAGATAAATAGGGAAGTTTTAGAAAGAGAGAGTCAAAGAGAGATAGACAGAGGGAAGGTTTATAAAGAGAGACAAAAAGAGAGAGACAGAGGGAAGGTTTAGAAAGAGAGAGTCAAAGAGAGATAGACAGAGGGAAGGTTTATAAAGAGAGACAAAAAGAGAGAGACAGATAAAGGCTTAGAAAGAGAGAGAAAAAGAGATAGACAGAGGAAAGATTTAGAAAGAGAGAAAAAGAGAGAGACAGGGAAGATTTAGAAAGAGAGAAAAAGAGAGAGACAAAGACAAAAGTTTAGAAAGAGAGAAAAAAAGACAGCGATAAAGATTTAGAAAGAGAGAGAAAGAAAGACAGAGATAAAGGTTTAGAAAGAGAGATAGACAGAGAGAAAGAAAAATGAAAAGAAGGAAAAAATATGAAAATTGTTATTATTATTATTTCTTTTCTTTGTTATTTTCATTTTGGTTATCATCTTTCTCTTTAATTATTGTTCTTTTCTCTTATTATTATTATTACCATTATCTCCCTTTGTTACTATTATACTTGTATCTTATTTGAATTTTGTTATTATCTTTACTTTTTTATGAACGATTCCTTTTTCTTTTTTTATTGGTAACGGTGAAGCTTGTCTGTTGTTGCTGTTGTTGTTGTTGTTGCACAGAGCGGCTGATGTTGCAAGCTCTCGCGTTACCCTGGAGCTTGCATTGGAGAGTAAATATTTAGCGTAATCCCTTTTCTATCTCCTCCAAAGGTCACATCCCAACCTGACACTTCCGCGTTGTCGTTGAGAGTTAGTAAACGAAAGTTGAAGTGTGAACGACGTAGAGTTTCGGTGAAGGGCTTCCATTTTTCTCTGGTTGAACGGCGTCACATCGAAGCCTGTCACCTCCTCGTTGTTGAGAGGCAGTAAATGAAAGTTGAAGTGTGAATGACGTAGAGTTTCGGTGAACGGCTATCATTTTTCTCTCGTTGAACGGCGTCACATCCAAGCCTGACACTTCCTCGTTGTTGAGAGGCAGTAAACGAAAATTGAAGTGTGAACGCCGTAGATTTTTGTCGAACGGCGAAAAAGGTAAAGAAAGACATCAAGAAAAAGAGGAAAAGAAGGAAAAAAGAAGGAAAAAGATAAAAAGGAGAGAGAGAGAGAGAAATGCAAATGAAAACCTTAAATGAGAATAAAAGTTTAGAAAAAGGGAAAGACCAAGGTTGGTATTGCAAGACACTTTCGCTCCTCACATCAGTTATTTCTAAAGGTCAGAAAGGGGGTCAGTCGGGTTCTAATGAGTGTTTCTTCAGGTTCACGGTACAGAGGAAGGGTCAAACTACCACCAGGGTCATAAACTACCCCTGGAAATGCCCACAACTCCTACGAAAGCCTTGTCAAATGTGTGTTTCTTTAGATTCATGGTAAAGAGGAAGGGTCAGACTACCACCAGGGTTATAAAACTACCCCTGGAAATGCCCACAACTCCTACGAAAGCCTTGTCAAATAGGTGTTTCTTTAGGTTCATGGTACAGAGGAAGGGTCAGACCACCACCAGGGTTATAAAACTACCCCTGGAAATGCCCACAACTCCTACGAAAGCCTTGTCAACTGTGTGTTTCTTCAGGTTCATGGTAAAGAGGAAGGGTCAGACTACCACCAGGGTCATAAAACTACCCCTGGAAATGCCCACAACTCCTACGAAAGCCTTGTCAAATAGGTGTTTTTGGCCAACGAAATGTCTTATAATACGACCCCAACGACAAAGCCAGTTTTAATTTTAACGATATTTTTTTTTCTAGCTTTCAATATAATCTGATTCCGTTAGTGTTGCTTCGTAGGACTTGCAGTTTTGAGAGGCTAGTCGGTTTTCATTGTACGTCTTTTACCGTGCATGATTTTAACGTTAACAAGATAGGTTCTCTTTTTGGCCACTCCTCTCTACTCTATTCAGGAGCAGTAAGTAGCGGGCTTTTTTTTTTCATTATTGTTTTCTTTTTTTACGCCCTTGAACTGTCTCCTCTGCTGTAAGAAAAAAAAGTATGAAGTTTTGTATATTAAGAGTTTACTCGTCTCTGTCTTGTAGAATTTATAGTGAAAATTAACATGGCAATACCGTCGAATTTTCATCTTTTTTTTTTATTGTTTTTTTATGGAAGGGATGCAGCTTTAGGGAAAAAAAAAGAGAGCAAAAGATTTAAAGAGAAAAAACAGAATGAATGAATGAATGAGAGAATGAAAGAAGGAAAAAAAGAAAAAGACGAAAATGAAAAAAAATTAGACACGCTTTGATCTCGCGACTCAGGTTACAAAAGAATGAATGAGTGAAAGGAAGAAAGAAAGAAAGAAAAAAAGGACGAGAATGAAAAAAAATAGACACTCGCTTTGATCTCGAGACTCGGGTTACAAAAGAATGAATGAATGAAAGGAAAAAAGAAAGAAGGAAAAAATGAAAAAAAAGGACGAGAATGAAAAAAAAATAGACACGCTTTGATCTCGAGACTCAGGTTACAAAAGAATGAATGAATGAATGAAGAAAGAAAGAAGGAAAAAAAAGAAAAAAAAGAACGAAAATTAAAAAAAAACTCACCCTTTGATCTCGAGACTGAGGTAACCAAGTGTTGTTTTACCTGGACCAATATGAACAACAACAACAACAACAATAACAGCTCACGAACCCTTCACGTGATTAGAACCTTCAAACACATTCTCTTTGGACAACCTGGATCTAATTACTGGCTATCAAACGCCCCCCCTTCTCTCTCTCTCTCTCTCTCTCTCTCTCCGTAAATCCCTCTTTTCGTCTTTTTTAATTTTTCTCCTTTTTATTCTTTTTTATTCACTATTTCTCTTTCTAAACATTTATTCTCTCATTTAAAGTTTTCATTTTCATTTATTTCTCTCCTTTTATCTTTTTCTTCTTTTTTTCTTCTTTTCCTCTTTTTGTGGATGTCTTTCTTTACCATTTTCTCGTTCCATTCATTCATTCATTCATTCATTCATCTCTTTCCCTTCCCTTCTCCCCCTCTCTCCTTCTCTCTCCCTCCCTCTCCCTCTCTCTCCGCATAAAGGAACAAGTACCGGCATCACTCAGAGCCCTCTGGTGGGTCTTATACTCCGCAGCCGTTTAAGACTACCCGCTTAATCCTTGTTGCCAACCACGCACTGAAAAAGAGGGTGAGAGGAAAAGAGCAGAGAAAACGAAGATATAAAAAGACTGGAGTATGAATTAACGAAGAAATTAATAGAGAGAGAGAGAGAGAGAGAGAGAGAGAGAGAGAGAGAGAGAGAGAGAGAGAGAGAGAGAGAGAGAGAGAGATGACTGAATTGAACGTGGATATGATAAAGAAAGGGAGACATCAAGAAAAGCGATAGAAAGAGGAAAAAGGAAGAAGGAAGAGAGGAGAATGAGAAAGATAAAAAAACACAATAGAGATTAACTTTAGAAAGAGAGAAAGAGAGAAAATGAGAGGGGAAAGGGTATAAGAGAGAGAAAAACAAAGAAAAAGACAGACAGATTAACAGAGAGAGAGAGAGAGAGAGAGAGAGAGAGAGAGAGAGAGAGAGAGAGAGAGAGAGACCCACACACAGAGAATCAACAAGGTTACAAGTATACCCTCACTTGAACCCTAAACAAAGACTGCCTGCCGCTTCTTGTGCTCCGAAATCTAATAAGGGTCGCACTCTCAAACATTTCGTCGCCCAAGCACACATATTTGACAAGGCTTTCACAGGAGTTATGGGCATTTCCAGGGGTAGTCTTATGACCCTAGTGGTAGTCTGGCCCTTCTTCTGTACCATGAACCTAAAAGAACGCTCATGAGGACCCGATTGATCTCCTTTTTGGCCTCTCGAAATAGTTGATGTTAGGGGTGGAAGCAGCGTTACCAAATTATCGTACTCAGCCACACAGCACAATATACTTTCCGGTTTCTGACACAGGTATCGCAAACAAACACCAATAAGTAACGCTTTTAACGATAATTTTAACTGGAATCTCGTTATCTGTGTGGGTATGAGAGTTTTGGGCTCTGGAACTGATAAATGCGATGTTTTGAGTACGATAATATGGTAACGCTGGGTGGAAGCGTCTTGAGAGTCACCACCCGCCTGCTTCCGTGTCCCCGCCCCGCCAGGACGAGACGCGTGTAGCTAAGCGGAGACGCAGGCGAGAGGGAGGCGGAGGAGCGGCGGGCGGCGTTGCGATGTTGGATTTTCATGAAAGTTGCAAAGATTAATTAAGAACTGTAAACATAATCAAAGGCAAGCGTGTATTATTCATGGCTTGCGCGCGTACACACTCTTACAGGCAGACACACACGCTCGCACACACACACACACACACTCACACACACACGGACATAATTTTGCGTATATCCAGTCGTCCCCGGTCAAATAGAAAGGCAAGAAAGTTAGAAAAAAGATGAAAAGGAGTTGGAAAAGTGGAATAAAAGAGAATATCAGTGGAAGAAAGTGAGGAAAAGAGAAAAAGGAGGAAAATAAGAGGAAAAGTGGACGGAAAGGAAGTGGAAGAAAGTGAGGAAAAAGAGAAATAGAAGGAAAGTAAGAGGAAAAGTGGACGGAAAGGAAGTGGAAGAAAGTGAGGAAAAAGAGAAATAGGAAGAAAGTAAGAGGAAGGGAAGTCTCTCTCTCTCTCCCTTCCCTTCCCTTCCCTTCCCTTCCCCTTTCCTTCACCACCCCACCACCACCACCCACCCACCCACCCACCTAAGTCAACTCCACTCAGTCTCATATCAGATGTTTTAAAATTCTCGTCACATTTTAAAATCCTCATACAAGACGAGACGGGAAATTGACACAGCAAATAACTTAGTTGAGAGAGAGAGAGAGAGAGAGAGAGAGAGAGAGAGAGAGAGAGAGAGAGAGAGAGAGAGAGAGAGAGAGAGAGAGAGAGCGTCTGGGGGGGGGGTGTAAGGGGGCAGTGGGGGGTGGGGGGGGGGGTTGAGATTGTGAGGGGTAACTTGATTATTTCGTTCTCTGGGGAGGTTATGTAGTGAGACGCTGAGATAGGATGGAAGAAGAAAATTAAGATATGTTTATTGTTTAGAAGACGAAGAAGAAAAAGAAGACAAGGAGAAGACTAAGATGAAGAAGGAGAAGATGAGATGAGATAAGATGGAAGAAGAAAACGAAGACGTGTTTGACAGAAGAAGAAAAAGAAGACAAATGAGAAGACAAAAATAAAGAAGAAGAAAAAGAAGATGATGAGATGAGATGAAGATGGAAACGAAGACATGTGTTAGATAGTTTGTGAAGTAGTAATGGAAAGAAAAAGAAGAAGAAAAAGAAGACAAATGAGAAGAAAAAGAAGAAAAAGTGGCTGAAGAAAAGAAAAAGAGGGAGAAGAAGACAAAAATAATGATATGAAGAAAATCTCTCTCTCTCTCTCTCGCACTTAAAAAAAACAGTTATAAATTCTAAAACGAAACTGCTCCAACTTCAATCTCTTTTCTTTTTCTTCGTCTCTTGTCAGACTTTGAAAAACCCGACAACGCTCTGAACACTTTTCTCGCTGGACTCAGTAAAGAATAAAGAAAAGAAAGAAAAAAATATAGTTAAAGAATAAAAACAGACTTGACTTGGAAACTTTCCTAGGTTATGTCCAGTCAGTCCCTTAAAAAAAAAAAAAAGATGTATTGCTTTTTAAATTCTTATTAGATACTGACGCCACCAACTCTTGCATTAAATTTTGTTCCCACCATTACCATCATCATCATCATCTCCATCACTATCATTCTTTTTTTTTCTTATGCATCGCTGCCTAGTAATTCCTTCTTCTTCCAAAACATCATTAATCTTCGTGGTGTGTTCCTGGTGCTTATAAGATGCTTCCTTTCACGCTTACTACTGTGTTTGCGATTAATATTTCACATTTCCCTATGATTATACGTGTTTTTTCATCTTTCCTTCTTCCTCTTGGTTCTCTCTCCACATTTCTTTCTCCCTACATCTTTTCTTCTCTCTTTGCACATTCCCTTTTCCCTCCCGAATCTCTTTTTCACATTTCTTTCTGTCTCCTGTTTCTCTTCACATTTCCCTATGATTATACGTGTTTTTTTTCATCTTTCCTTCTTCTCTTGGTTCTCTCTCCACATTTCTTTCTCCCTACATCTTTTCTTCTCTCTTTGCACATTTCCTTCTCCTTCCCGAATCTCTTTTTCACATTTCTTTCTGTCTCCTGTTTCTCTTCACATTTCCTTATGATTATACGTGTTTTTTCATCTTTCCTTCTTCCTCTTGGTTCTCCTTCCACATTTCTTTCTCCCTACATCTTTTCTTCTCTCTTTGCATATTCCCTTTTCCCTCCCGAATCTCTTTTTCACATTTCTTTCTGTCTCCTGTTTCTCTTCACATTTCCCTATGATTATACGTGTTTTTTTTCATCTTTCCTTCTTCTCTTGGTTCTCTCTCCACATTTCTTTCTCCCTACATCTTTTCTTCTCTCTTTGCATATTCCCTTTTCCCTCCCGAATCTCTTTTTCACATTTCTTTCTGTCTCCTGTTTCTCTTCACATTTCCTTATGATTATACGTTTTTTTTTTTCATCTTTCCTTCTTCTCTTGGTTCTCCTTCCACATTTCTTTCTCCCTACATCTTTTCTTCTCTCTTTACAAATTTCCTTCTCCTTCCCGAATCTCTTTTTCACATTTCTTTCTGTCTCCTGATTTGCTTCACATTTCCTTCTCTCGTTTCACATTCTTCTCCTTCCTGATTCTCTTTTCACACCTCTGTTTTCCTCCTCATTCTCATTTTATATCTTCTTTTGTCTAGGCGCTCTTTTCTCATTTCCCTCAATCTTCTTTTACTTGTTCTCTTTAGCTCAACCTCATTTCTCATCACACGCGTATCTCCGTATAATGTATGCTCAGCGGAAATGATTGATGCTGTGCTATATATCTTCCACGTGTACAGCATCCCATCCCTTCTTTCCCCTTAACACGCACAGACGTCTCATCAGTGAAGTTAATGAACCGATTCACTCAAGCTATCACCGTTTATCTTCGTTTTGCATCTTAATAGACTCCGTTCTTTACCGGCGTAGCTTTGTTTCTGTTGCTGACGAATCTATCCTTTCCCCGCAGTCACGGTTCTTGTATGTATGTAAATTTGTGGTTGTTGTTTTGGGTTAAATTATCGTTTCTTCGGCCATGCGTTTGAACATGAGGTAGTAATGAAGCACCGTTGCCAGGTTATCGTACTCAGAGCATTGTATTTACCGGTTTCTGACGCCTAACTTGCCAAGAAACGTCAGATTTAACTCCACCCATCCCTCTCCCCTCCCCTCTCTCTCCCCTACCTTCCCTTTTTCCCTACCCTTCCCTCTCTCTCATCCACTTCCCCTTCTTTCCTCCCTTTCCTTCTCTCCCCTTCTGCCCTCCCCTTCCTTCTCTTCCCTCCCCTTCCCCTTCTTTCTTTCCCTATAACTATAAATGAGTTTCGTTATTGGAGCCCACAAGACAGTTTTGGGGGTAGGAAGTCAGGAGATATAAGCGGCTGAGTACGACAATCTAGCAACGTTGTAATGAAGCCCCACAATGTGTCTCGCTGCCCGCTAACTATATTATCCACAGTGAGTGAGCATGAAGCCGTCCATTGTCTCCATTCTTCATTCCTCGCTGCATGGAACTCTCTTGAAACACACACTCACCAGCTGGTATACTCAAACGCTTCCATCTCTCAAGTCAACTATTTCCAAAGGTCAAAAAAGGAGGTCAGTCGAGTTCTCATGTGTTTTTTTAGGTTCATGGTACAGAGGAAGAGTCAGACTACCACCAGGGTCATTAAACTATCCCTAGAAATGCCCCACTCCTACGAAAACCGCCCAGACACTTACACCTTTCAAGTCAGCTATTTCCAAAGGCCAAAAAAGGAGGTCAGTCGGGTTCTCATGAGGATTTTCTTGGGTTCATGGTACAGAGGAAGAGTCGAACTACCACCAGAGGCATTAAACTACTCCGCTCAGATTCTTCCGCCACTCATATTATCTGTATCCAAAGGCCAAAAAGGGAGGTCAGTCGGGTTCTCATGAGTTTTATTTTAGGCTCATGGTACAAAAGAAGAGTTAAACTACCCCTGGAAATGCCCCAAGCTCCTGCGAAAACCGTGTCAGATATGTGTGCTTGGGAAATGTTGAAGACTATTGTCCCTGGCAGTTCACGGAAGGGCCACGCCTCACACACTCGCCCACGCCTGCATACGAAGTCACTCATTAACATTTCATTTCCCCATTAAACGCCTCGTCTTGACACACTGCATTGCCCGACGTTAATAAGATGGTAATGGAGGTGATGAACGCGGTGACGGCATAATGCAAGCTGATGAATACTGGGAATTTCATCATTATTTTGAGTTTGTGGAATGTGTGTTTAAGTGTCTGTAGAGGCATTATTACGGGACATTAATGATCGTCACCATCAACTTCATCACCGGGCTTTTGTTTTTCCACCTAACCTAACCTATATTAATACCCCATACCTCACCTAACCTAACCTATACTAATACCCTGTACCTCACCTAACCTAACCTAACCTAACCTACCCTGTCCTAATCCTCACCTAACGTAACCTAACCTAACCTATATTAATACCCCATACCTCACCTAACCTAACCTATACTAATACCCTGTACTAATACCCTGTACCTCACCTAACCTAACCTAACCTAACCTACCCTGTCCTAATCCTCACCTAACGTAACCTAACCTAACCTATAATAATACCCTGTACCTCACCTAACCTAACCTAACCTTCCCTGTGCTAATCCTCACCTAACCTAACCTAACCTAACTTAACCTAACCTACCCTGTACCTCACCTAACCTAACCTAACCTAACTTAACCTAACCTACCCTGTACCTCACCTAACCTAACCTAACCTAACTTAACCTAACCTACCCTGTACCTCACCTAACCTAACCTAACCTTCCCTGTACTAATCCTCACCTAACCTAACCTAACCTAACTTAACCTAACCTACCCTGTACCTCACCTCACCTCACCTAACCTAACCTACCCTGTTGAATAGAGGACGCCACACCCCCACAGAGAGATAGGAAATACGTTCTCCGGCAAAGGTTTTAATTCCATCTCGTCCGTTCCCAGCGACAGTGCGCCTCATCCTCTCCCCGCCAGCGCCACCCGGACAGGCCGCCGCTCACCGCTGACGGCCAACACGTAGGAGGCCGGACGCGCTCATATCTGTTACGTGTCGGGAGAGGCGGGGGCGGGATCAAGTGACGGGCAGCCACTTTATACCGGCGTGGGCGAGCTGCAACCCTCTGTGTCGGCTATCCGTGCAGAGTGGCGGCTGGAGGATCAGGGGTCATATTCTGTTTCGGCTACCAAGTTCATTATTTTGCAAGGCTTTTGGGGGAGATATAAGCATTTCCAGGGGTAGTTTTATGACCCTGGTGGTAGTTTGACCCTTCTTCTGTACCTTGAAACTAAGAAAACACTCTTGGGCTTTGGAAATCGACTCCCAAGTTTATATTATTTTGCAAGGCTTTTGCAGGAGTTTTAAGTATTTCCAGGGGTAGTTTTATGACCCTGGTGGTAGTTTGACCCTTCTTCTGTACCATGAAACTAAAAAAACACTCTTGGGCTTTGGAAATCGGCTCCCAAGTTCATATTATTTGGCAAGGCTTTTGCAGGAGTTTTAAGCATTTCCAGGGGTAGTTTTATGACCCTGGTGGTAGTTTGACCCTTCTTCTGTACCTTGAAACTAAGAAAACACTCTTAGGCTTTGGAAATCCCCTCCCAAGTTCACTATTTTGCAAGGCTTTTGGAGGAGTTTGAAGCATTTCCATGGGTAGTTTTATGACCCTGTTGGTAGTTTGACCCTTCTTCTGTACCTTGAAACTAAAACAACACTCATTAGAACTCGACTGATATCCTTTTCGGCCTTCAACGAGAGGCTTTTCAAACTACAACTGTTTTCCAAGACTGCAGAGAAGATTAACCGGGTGTTCCTCTAGTTTGAGATGCAGAAACCGAAAAAAAAAATATATCACCAGCAACACAAAACAGCCTACTTCCACGAGAGTCTTCATTTCAAACAGTCGACTAACTCAGGCAGCGAAACGTTTAAGAATATACAACCAACACTTCCAGGGGGTCTAGACTTAATTGCCCCTCCGCCAGTGTGTGTGCCGCGAGTCGCCTTAATCACACACAGCATCGCCCTCCTCTCACTCCCCTTCCGAGGTCCCGTGTTAACTTTCCCCCCGAATATTAATGGTTCCCGGATTTACATATAGATCGCCTCACGTTTCAGTTTCGTCAGTTTCTCCTTCACCGCCGCCGGGGTTTATTCGTTACACCCGACCGGACCGCCGTGTGTCTTTTGTTTTTTTGTTTGTGGTCTCCCGGGAGCTATTTGGCGCACCCCGATGTTCATTTGTTTCTCTCTCTCTCTCTCTTCTTCGTCACTTTCGTATAATTGTTGAGGGTTGGTAACTGCTAAATCGTCTCAGTTCTTGTAGTAATCTTCCTGTTGTTGTATTTCTCCCTATTAATTGACATCTCATTGTATTTCCTTCTTTATTAATATTCTACTTAATCAGTATTTCTTTGTGTTATTGTATTATTTTTCTGTATTATTTAGCCTTGCTGTATTTTTTGTTGCATTCATTAGCCTTCATTTTACTGTATTTCCCCTTTACTGTACTACTTCTGCTGTATTTCTTAGTATTGTTGTATTCTGTGATGTAGTTCCAAGCCTTTATTTTACTGTGCTTTCTTTTCACTATAAAACCTCTGCTGTATTCCTTCTGCTGTATTCCGTCCTCATAGTCTTCATTTTACTGTATTTCCTCCTTACCATAAAACTTCTACTGTATTTTAGCTGCTGTATTCCTTCCTCATAGTCTGTTTTACTGTACTTTCTCCTCACTCTAAAACCTCTGCTCTATTCTTTCTGCTGTATTCCATCCCGTCCCTTTCCGCCTCGTCCCGCTCTTCCCCGTCCCTTCCCGTTGCATCCCGTCCCTTCCCGCCGTTTCCCGCTCCACCCCGTCCCTTCCCGCCGCTTCCCATCTCTTCCCCGTCCCTTCCCGCTCCACCCTGTCCTTTCCCGTTGCATCCCGTCCCTTCCCGCCGCTTCGTCCCGCTCCACCCCGTTCCCTTCCCGTCGCATCCCGTCACCTACTCAACAGATCACCATGGAGACAGTGGGCGGCATGGCTTAGTGCAAACGATCCTCACCCACGCCAGGCAGTCCGCTTCTGTTTGCATCCTCTTCAGTGCCTCCCGCTTATCGGTGTGTCTAATCTACGGCGCCTGCAACCCTGAGTCCAGTCCATGTCAGGCTGATAGCGGTTATTGGAGCAGGATGTAAAGTAATGGTATGATGGTAACGAGGGGGAAGGAGGAGGAGAGATAAGAGGAGAGGGGGAAAGGAAAAAGGAGGAGTATATTAAAGAGAAGAGGAGGGGGAGAGGAGGAAAGAGATAAGAATGACGAAGGAGAAGAGAAAAAGAACAGGAAAAAAGGAAAGGAATGAGGAGGAGGAGGAGGAAATGAAGTAAAAGGAGGGAAGGAGGGAAAACAGAGGAGAGGAAGAAGAGAAGGAGAAAAGGAAGGAGACGAAGAAGAGAAGGAATGAGGAGGGAAGACAAGAATAGAGGGAGAGGAAGAAAGGGAAGAAAAGAGACTGAGGAAATAAAGACAAAGAGGAGAAAGATAGAATTAACTCAGGATCTTCAAGTATTCTAAAGTTCCCTTCCATCCATAACTCCCTTCCCAGCATCTCCGCACACCTTCCCTAACCTAAGCCAACACAGCGTTCATGGTGGCGTCCCTCCTCCGTTAAAGCAGCGCCGTCCACACTCCACTGCTCTCCTTCCTTCAGAGTCACAGCTGGCGCGGGGTGGGGCGGAGCAGGCGGTAAGGGTTGGGGTACGCAGGAGAGGATGAAGGGGTGGGGGGTTGGGTGGGCGTGCGTGAGGGGTGCGTGGTTTTGACAGCAATGATAAGAAATCGACTAAATCACATATATTTCTATCCTTAACTCAAAATCTTAACTGGAAACTTCACATCTCTTCTCTCACTAATTCAGCTTCCTCGAGGTTGGGCGTTCTGTATCGTCTCCGCCAGTTCTTCTCCCCCGCACAGTTGCTATCCATATACAGGGGCCTTGTCCGCCCTCGTATGGATCTCACGTGTGGGGGGCTCCACTCACACAGCTCTCCTGGACAGAGTGGAGTCTAAGGCTCTTCGTCTCATCAGCTCTCCTCCTCTTACTGATAGTCTTCTACCTCTTAAATTCCGCCGCCATGTTGCCTCTCTATCTTCTATCGATATTTTCACGCTGACTGCTCTTCTGAACTTTCTAACTGCATGCATCCCCCCCTCCCATGGCCTCGCCGCTCATCCCTTTACTGTCCAAATCCCTTACGCAAGAGTTAACCAGGATATTCACTCTTTCATCCCTCACGCAGGTAAACTCTGGAACAATTTTCCTTCATCTGCATTTCCTCCTGCCTGCGACTTAAATTCTTTCAAGAGAAGGGTATCAGGACACCTCTCCTTCCGAAGTTGACCTCTCTTTTGGCCACTCCTCTGAGCGCTTATTGTGGGAGCAGCGAATAGCGGGCTTTCTTTTCATTATTGTTTCCTTTTTTTTTTGCCTTTGAGCTGCTTCCTCTGCTGTTAAAAAAAAATAGTGTTACCCTCAATATTGTAATCAGTATTGTTGCTATTGTAGTGGTAGTGGTAGTAGTAGTAGTAGTAGTAGTAGTAGTAGTAGTAGTAGAAGCACCAGCAACAACAGCAACAGTAGTAGTCGCCCGCAAAATAACGCTACAAGTAAAACGCACGTACTGTACATGTTCGCTGTAGAATGTATATGTATGCAAAATGTAAATACGCGCTGACTCTTTTTGAACGCTGTGTCAAAAACTTACTGTGGAAAAGTGTAGGAATCCAGAATGAGAGAGAGAGAGAGAGAGAGAGAGAGAGAGAGAGAGAGAGAGAGAGGTACTTTTTTTGCACACACAGTTGCTAGGCTAAAGTGGAAAGTCCTCGCCCAATATTTTTTAAACGTCATATCAGTGTATTTATTAACAGTATTATGGCTATTGTGGTTATTTAATTTAACTTTTAGGACGTAGTTATATAGAAGTGTTGGATTATTCGATTTTCATAGAGTATTTGTTATGTGGCTATATAGTTAGGCCATTTGTGAAGTTATGTGGCTAGTTAGGCTATTTGTTAAGTGGCTAGTTAGGCTATTTGTGAACAGTTGGTGATATTTGTACTTTTCCCATTAATTTGTTTTGCTCTTCATATATTCTTCCTTCTGTTTTTCTTTTGAGGAGGCTAGTTAGGCTATTTGTTAAGTGGCTAGTTAGGCTATTTGATAAGTTGTTGATATTTGTACTTTTTCCATTCACTCCTCTTCATATATATATATATATATATTTTTTTTTTTTTTTTTTTTATTGAGGAGGCTAGTTAGGCTATTTGTTAAGTGGCTAGTTAGCCTATTTGATAAGTTGTTGATACTTTTTTACTTTCAATCGTTTTGCCCTTCATTTATTTTTTTCCTTTTGTTTATCTATTGAGGAATCCATTATCCATTTTCTTGTACTTTATGTGAGTTCTATTGCTTTCTTTTCCCTCTTCTTCCTCCTTCTCCTCTTTCCTTTTTCCTCTTATACGCGTCCTCATTTTATCTCATATCTCTCCATTCCCTTCTTCCTGCCTTTCCACTTAATCCTCTGTTATTCCTATGTTGCTGCGTGTTCACTGTGTATTACAACTCTCACAACAAAAAGCTGTAATCACCCAAACTCCAGGAAAGAAAAGAATGACTCAAAAAAAGGGGTGGACTGAGGAAAATGTGCAAAAGGCGAGGGGTGGGCGAGAGAGAGCGAGAGAGAGAGAGAGAGAGGGGACGAAGAAGAAAGTGTTGCAGGTTTAATGAGTTGGCAAGGGTTGGCGGGAGAGTGTTGCTGTGTGTTGTGTGTTAGGGGAGTGTTGGTGATGATGATGATGATGGTGATGAGGGGGAGGAAGAAGAAGAAGAGGAAGAGGACGAGGTTGTTGTTTGGTTAATTTTTACAGGAAAGGAAACAACTCAAGGGCAAAAAAAAAAATGTATATAAAATGGTTGTTGTTGATGATGTGGTTATAAGTATTGATGTTGATGTTAGTGATGGTGCTGGACGTGATAGAATAGTGATGTTGATGTTAATAATGAAAGTAATGGTGGTTGAAGATAAAGAGAAGACACCAATTCAAAAAGTGGACAAAAACGCAGGTGATAATTAGGGGAAAAGAATGAAAGAGAAGAAGAAAACAATGAAAACAGAAGACAATATTAGAGATGAAGAAAGGAGTGACTAATGTAAAATAAAATAAAATAAAATTGAAAAGCAGATGAAAGGGAAAGAGATACGACTGAAAAAAGTATTAATAAGAAAAGTCATGGTAGTAAGTGCAGTAGTAGTAGTAGTAGTAGTAGTAGTAGAGGAGGAGGAGGACAGGACGGAGGGCGGGAGGAGCTGGGTGAGGTCGCGAGGAAGGTCTTTAAGCACAGCCGGCGATGATGTTTTGCCGAGGGAGGGTGTGTGTCATATTGTGTCCCTTTGTCCCCATGTTGTACCCTCCCCTCCTACCCTGCACTTGTATATATATTGTCCCTACATCATTTTTTTGTCCCTGGTTTTCCTAGTTGTTGTTTTAGTGTTTTCTTCCTTTTTTTCCCTTTTCTTTCTCTTGTATTTTTCCCTCTTATTCCTTTCTTCTTTCTCTTATGCTTTCTTCGTTTTCAGTTCCCGTTTTTCCTCATCTCTTCTTTCGTCAATTTTCTTCTGTCTTCTTATACCTTTCTTTCTTCTTTCTCTTATGCCTTTTCCTCTTTCCAATTCCCGTTTTTCCTTATCTCTTCTTTCGGCTATTTTCTTCTGTCTTCTTATATCCTTTTTTCTTCTTCCTCTTATGCCTTTTCCTCTTTCCAATTCCCGTTTTTCCTTATCCCTCCTTTCGCTTATTTCCTTTTGTTGTCTTTTCTTCCCTTTCTCCCTCCTTTGTCGTCTGTTTTTTCTGCCTCTGTGAATCTGTTATCCATTTTCTTTATACTTTATGTGGGTTCTGTTGGTTCCCTTCGCTTCCCCCTCTTCATGAATGTGTTTTTTTTTTTTTCATATTTTCCTTCCCTGTCCTGATTTTCCTTCTCATTCCTCCTCATTCCCTTCTTCCTGCATCTCTAATTTATTCCTATTTTCCTGGTTTCCATTTCACCTCCAATTTAATTTTATTTTCCTTGTTTTTTTATTTTATCTCCAATTTATTCTTATTTTCCTGGTTTTCATCTACAATTTATTCTTATTTTCCTGGTTTTCATTTCATCTCCAATTTATTTTTATTTTCCTGGTTTTCATTTCATCTCCAATTTATTCTTATTTTCCCGTCTCTCATTTTTCTTATCCCTCATCCTCCTCTTCTTCCTTCTTGTCCTCTTTAATTCCTCTTCATTTTTTCTCATCCTTCTTCATCCCCTTTTTCATCACTATCTTCATCCCCTTGTTCCTGCTTCTCCTCCTTCTTCCCTTCGCTTCCATGTCTCCATTTCCCTTCATCTCCTCTCATCCTTCTTGTCTCTTGTAGTGCTTCTTCTTCTCTCCTCTTCCTCTTGTACCTCGTTTATCATTCCCCACTTTTCCCTTCTCAGTTTCTTATATTTCCCCTTCCTATACTGCTTTCCCACTGCTTTCCTATACTGAATCCCTTCTTATATTCTGCTTCCCTTCCTATACTGAATCCCTTCCTATATACTGTTTCCCTTCCTATACTTTTCCCTTCTCTTCCCCAGTCTATTTCCACTTTGATTTCCTCTTTCCCTTCCTTCTCTAGTCTACTGTTATGATACCTTTTGTCTCCCATCATCTTCATCTCCTCTTCTGCAATAAGCATCTTCTGGGCTCCTTTTTTTTTATATCTCTGTGTCTCATTCATCATTTATATTTCCACTTTTATTTACTCTTTCCCTTCCTTCTCTAGTCTACTGCTATGATGCCTTTTGTCTCCCATCATCTTTATCTTCCCTTCTGCAATAAGCATCTCTGGGCTCCTTTTTCTCTCTTTCTGTGTCTTATTCATCATTTCCTCATCGCCCATGTCTAATCTTTCTTTTACCTCCCTTCCCCTTCTTCCCCTTCCCTCCCTTCCCCTCACCTTTCTCCCCTCTCTGCAACAGGCTGCTTCTTATGACCTCTCTTTTCCTTCCCATCTATTCCCTTCCCTTCCCCTCATCCCCTTCCTCCTCTTCCTCCTCTTCCTCCTCCCTCATCCATTTCCATCTGCCAACTCCTTCCTCCCCTTCTCCCCCTCCCCTTCCTCATCTTCCTCTTCTTCTTCCTCCTCCTCCTTCTCCTCCACCTCCTCCTCCTCCTCCTCCTCCTCCTCCTCCTCCTCCTTCTACGTCAACCTTCCCTCCTCAGAAGAAATAAAGAGAATTGAACACCGTAGGAATAACAAAGAGGCATTCTCTCTCTCTCTCTCTCTCTCTCTCTCTCTCTCTCTCTCTCTCTCTGGCTCTCTCTGTGTCTCTCCTATGTTGACACTGTTTGTTGACACTCACTGACCGAGGAGACGAGAGGAGGAGGAGGAGGGGGAGGAGGAGGAGGAGGAGGAAAGGGGAGGAAAAGGTCTTGAAGAGAGAGAGAGAGAGGGAGGGAGATAAAGTCGATGAGAAGGAGGAAGGAAGGTATAGGGAGGGAGGAAGGGAGGAGAGAGGAGGGAAGGGGAGGGAAGAATTAATGTTAGGAAGGAAGGAGGGAAGAGAAGAGAGAATAAATGTTAAGAAGGAAGGAAAAGGGAGATGATGATAGGAAGAACTGAACAAACAAAAGTAAATAAGAGGAAAGAAAGGGAAAAGAGAATAAACAGTAGAAAGGTAAGAAGGAAGAAAGGAAGGAAGAAGAAGAAAAAGAAAAAAGAAGAAGAGGGAGAAAGCTGAATACAAAAAAAAAACATACATTACAGAAGGGAGGTGAGAAGATGGCGCAAAGGGAGAGTTCCACCGTCTAGGGAGAGAGAAAGGGGGAGGCAATATAAGTGAATTCAGGGAGGAGGGGAGAGTGAGGAAAGGGAGCAAGGGGAGAGAGGAGGGGAGACTGAGATAAAAGGAAAAGAAAACGGAAGATGATTTACGGAAGAGACGATTTCAAGAGAGAGAGAGAGAGAGAGAGAGAGAGAGAGAGAGAGAGAGAGAGAGAGAGAGAGAAAGGGGTGACTAACGCAATATGATAAAAGAAGGAAACAGATGAAGGGAAGAAGGACACAAGACAAAAAAATCGATAAAGGAAAGGAGAAAAAGAAAAGAAAAAGTAGGAAGAAGAAAGAGGAAACAGATGGAGAGAAAAGGAGATAGAGAAAGAGAAAGGAGAGGAAAGAGGGAAGTAAGGAATTAGGAAAGGTAGGAAAAAAAGTTTATTCTAAAAAAGTATATTAAGAGAGAGAGAGAGAGAGAGAGAGAGAGAGAGAGAGAGAGAGGGGATTAGTGAAACAGGAAAAGTTGGGAGAATGTAGAGGGGAAAGAAAAGGGAAGGAGAGAAGGTAGAATTGGAGGAAAATAATGAAGGGTAGAGAATGAGGAGGAGGAGGAAGGAGGGAGAGTAAGACAAGCTAAAGGAGGGAGAGGGAGAGAAAGGAGGGAGGTAAAATATGAGAAAAATGGAGAGAATGTGAAGGGGGAGAGAAAGGGGAAGGAAACAGAAGAAGAAAAGAGAAGAAGAGGCAGTGTAAAAGAGAATAGGAGAAGAAGGAGGAGACTGGAAGGAAGGAAGGAAAGAAGAAGGGAAGAAGGAAAAAAAAGCAGAATAATCATGGAAAAGAGAGAGAGAGAGAGAGAGAGAGAGAGAGAGAAGAAGAAAAAAAAAGAAGTAGAAGAAGAAGAAGAAGAAAAAGAAGAAGACGTAAAAGAAGAAGAAGAAGAAGAAGAAGACATAGAAGAGGAAGAAGACGTAGAAAAAGAAGAAAAAGTGGAAGAAGAAAAATAAGAAGAGGAGGAGCAAATGGGAAGAAAAATAACAGAAAAAGAAACCATTATGAGAGAAAGAGAGAAAGAAGAATCGTAAATAAGAAGAGAGAGAGGGAGGGAGAATTAAAAGAAGCCAAGGAAGGGAGAGAAGGAGGAGGAGGAGTTAGGTAAAAAAAAAATGAAGAATTGATAGAATGAGGAGGGGAGGGAAGGGGAAGAAGGGAGGCAGTAAACGGAGCCAGATTGGGAGAGGAGGAAACAGAAGCTGAAGGGAGGGAGAGAGAGAGAGAGAGGGGAGAGGAAGGGAAGGGAAGAGAAAGGAGTGGCAAAGAAAGGAAAGGCATGACTGGAGAAGGAAAGGAAAGGAAAGGAAGATGAGAAAGGGAAAGGATGGGGGCCGTTAAATTATAAAAAAAAGAATTAATGAGGAAAAAAGAGAAGGGGGAGATAATTAGTAAAAGAAACCAGATAGGGAGAGAAAAGGGAAGGGAGAGGGAGAGAAGATAAAGGAGGGAGGGAGAAAATGCAATAATAAAAAAAGTGCAACTGTAATAAGAGGTAGAAAAAGAAGGGAAGAGAATGGAAGAGAAGAGAGAGAAGGAAAGGAAAAGGAAAGGAACGGAAGGGAAGAGATGGAAAGGGAAGATGAAGGAGGGAGGGAGGAAGCCAACAACAAAAAAAACAGGAACGGAAGGGAAGGTAAAGGAAAGGAAGGAAAGGAAAAAAAAAAGAAAGGAAGGGAAGGGAAGGGAAGGCACTCCACCCCACCACTTGCTAAACATACGACATACTGTAACTGTCACTTTGTTTGTATTGACCCAAGTGGCGGCCCCCCCTCCACCCCCCCTAAACCGCCCAATTAGCAAACAGAGGCAGAGCGGGTGTCGAACTGTGGCTCTTTTGTCGCGTGGGGGAAGGGGAGAGACACGAAGCCAAAGGGGGGGTGGGAGGGGAGGGTATACGGGGTTCCTAACTTGCCTTCCCTTCATCTCTCTCTCTCTCTCTCTCTCTCTCTCTCTCTCTCTCTCTCTCTCTCTCTCTCTCTCTCTCTCTCTCTCTCCGTCCCCCCCACTCTCTCTCTCTCTCTCTCTCTCTCTCTCTCTCTCTCTCTCTCTCTCTCTCTCTCTCCTCCAAAAAAAATGGAAGGAAAGGAAAGAGAAGAGAAGAGAAAAGAAGGGAAGGGTAGGAGGTAGCGTGGGAGGTGTGCGAGGGGCCGGTGTTGGTGACTCCTCCTTTGTTTGGGCCACGTAATTATGCTCAGGGAAGTGAAGTCAGCCGAGGGAGTATTAAGAGAGAGAGGGACGAGCCGGCCGGGTATGCTGAGAATGCCATTAAGGGGCCCGTCTCTCTAAACCACCAAGAATGTTTGGATATACAGAATGAGTCTAGAAATTGAGGAGAGTGAGTAAATACGTGCACAAAGATGAAATGTAAATACGGGCTAACTTTTGAATATGTGTTACTAAATATATAGAAAGTCTTTTGATGGAAATTTTCGAGGCCTCTGATAACAAAAAGCGCCTGAATACATTTGGAGATTGAGTAAATGCTTGCACGAAGATGAAATGTAAATACGAGATAACTTTTGAATGTGTGTTACTAAATACACAGGAAGTCATTTAAGATGGAAATTTCCGAGGTCTCTGATAAGAAAACGCGCCTGAATACATTTGGAGAGTGAGTAATTACGTACACGAAGATGAAATGTAAATACGGGCTAACTTTAGAATGTGTGTTACTAAATATACGGAAAGTCTTTTAAGATGGAAATTTCCAAGGTCTCTGATTAGAAAAAGCGCATGAATACATTTGCAATATCACAGGAAAAGTTAGATGTATATATATAGCATTTGAGAGCGAGGTATTAAGCGTATAAGGTATCTTTAGAACTCTATTTTCTAAGAGGTATGAAAGAAGGACAATCAGATTCGCTTAAACTCAGTCAAAATGAGAAGAAAAAACATTTAGATTCGATTTCCTTCTGTTAAGTAAAAAGAAAAACAATAGGATTCGTTTTAACTGTCACAAGTTAGAAAAAAAAACAATCATATTCGCTTTCACTGTCAAAGATAAGAATAAAACAGTAAGATTCATTTTCACTCTATCACAAGTAAGAAAAAAGTAAATAAACAATAAGATTCATTTTCATTCTGTCACAAGTAAAGGAAAACAACAACCACATTCTCTTACACTCAATCACTAGTCAAAAACAGAGAAAAACAAGACAAAGTGGACAAAGTAAGAATTGAACAGTAAGATTCATTTTCACTCTATCACAAGTAAGAAAAAATTAAATAAACAATAAGACTAGTTTTTATTCTGTCACAAGTAAAAGAAAACAACAACCACATTCTCTTACACTCAATCACAAGTCAAAAACAGAAGAAAATCAAGACAAAGTGGGCCGTTAAAACTCAAGAATAACCCGACAACACCAACACCAAGACCCAGACCAAGACCCAGACAGTAGTAGCTCCCGTGTCCCGTTCGTCCCCCGGCCCGTCAAGAGTCTGATCACGACGCTAATTGCAGTGTTATCGAGGCTGCAGGACGCGACGGCACCGCTACGGACGTGTAACCGAGTTTGCCGGGACTTAATCCAATCCCGCGACAGCCTTAAAGGGGATAACGGAGAGGGGAGAGGACGGGAAGGCAGACGGACAGCGCGGCGGGGAAAGGAAGGGAAGGGAAGGTAGGGACAGACACAGCGTGGAGGGGAAGAGAAGGGCTGGAGGAGGATGGGGAAAGGAGAGAAGGGGAATGGTGAAGGAATTGATGGAGGAGGGAGGGAAGGGAAGGGGAAGGGGCGGACAGCGCGGCGGGGAAAGGAAGGGAAGGGAAGGTAGGGAAGGGACAGACAGACACAGCGTGGAGGGGAAGAGAAGGGCTGGAGGAGAAAGGGGAAGGGGAGGACTGGAGGAGGGAGGGGAAGGGAAAGGTATAAGGGGAGAGAGGGGACGGGATAGAAAGGGTTATATAAGGTAGAGAAGGGGAAGGGAAAGGATGAAGGAGGGAAGGAAGAGGAATGGAAAGGCAGGAAATGGGAGGGAAGGGAAAGGGCTGAAGAGAGAGGAATGGGAAGGAAGAGAAGAAAAGGGGAAGGGAAAGGATGGAGGAGGGAAGGAAGATGAAGGGAAAGACAGGAAATGGGAGAGAATGAAAAGGAAAGGGCTGAAGAGAGAGGGAAGGGAAGGAGGAGGAGGAGGAAGGGAAGAAGGGTTGGAGAGAGGAGGAGGGAGAGGGCGGGAAGAGAGGATGCTTGTGGTCTGGAAGTGAAGTGTCGTGTTGGGTGGAGACTTTTTTTTAGGATAGGTCACTGTGGCAAAGAAAAGGGAAGGGAAGGGTTGGAGAAAGGTTGGGGAAGGGAAAGATTGTGAGGGTGCCGAGAGTGTGTGTTCGTGTGTGTGTGTGTGTGTGTGTGGTTGCAGGGAAAGTGAAATGGAAAGTAGAATGTGAACCTTTCTTTGGGTGAGAGAAATATGGTAAAAGAATGAAAGAAATGGAGAGTAAGGAAAAGAGTGTGAAACTGCGTATGTGGGATTAGGAGAAGTGAAGTGTAAGGAAGTGTGGATGATATACGGAAGAGTGAAGCGTGATTTAGGGGAAGTGTAACAAGGGAAAGGAAGAAATGGAGAGAAGAAGTGTATGAAGATGCATTTGAGATTAAGGGAAGATTGACGAGAGGAAGGAAAGGAAGGAAAGGGCAGGAGAAGGAAGGGATGAGAGAGGAAAAGGGAGAAGCTGGAGGGAGGAAAGGGCAGAAGGAAGGGATGAGAAGGGAAAAGGGAAAAGCTGTAGGGAGGAAAGGGCAGGAGAAGGAAGGGATGAGAAGGGAAAAGGGAAAAGCTGGAGGGAGGAAAGGGCAGGAGAAGGAAGGGATGAGAGAGGAAAAGGGAAAAGCTGAAGAGAGGAAAGGGCAGAAGGAAGGGATGAGAAGGGAAAAGGGAAAAGCTGAAGGGAGGAAAGGGGAAGAGAAGGGCTTTAGAGTAGGAAGGGAAAGGACTGGAAGAGGAAGGCGATGTGAAATGTGTAGTACAGAACTCACATTGTTAGTTAGAGAAGTGTGTTGCGAGAAATCGGAGGAGCTGGAAGGAAAAAGAAGAGGGAGAAGTGTGTGGAGTTCTGTATATGGTCGAAAGATGTGTGACGTATCTATCTATGTCTATCTATCCATCTATCTATCCGTCTCACACACTAAAGATGTCCTGGGTAGGGTCGAGCTGGTCCCCTTCAAGTCCCCTTCTGGTTGGGGATTATGCAGGGGCGGGTCGCGGGCTGCAGGGAAGGGCGAGATGGGTTAAGCTCTGCGGGGCCAGTTTGTGGGGAGTCTGTTTGGGGTGACCCGTCGACATTGTTCCTTAAATCCCTTAGACACGTCATTTAAATTGGCTTCTGTTCTTTTCTATGCTGTAATTTGTTTGGTTGGGTGAATGTGTTGTTGTGTTGGCAGTATTGTTTGTGTTGTAAGTCTGTGGTGGAGTCTGTTTGGGGTGACCCGTCGACAGTGTTCCTGGAAGCCCTCAGATACGTCATTCAAATTGGCTTTTATATTTTTCTATGCTGTTGTTTGTTTGTTGTGTGAAATATTCAGTCGTTGTGTTCATAGTATTGTGTGGGAAGACTGATATAACTCGTTGACACTGTTCTTTAAAGCCCTCAGATACGTCATTCAAATTGGCTTTTATATTTTTCTATGCTGTTGTTTGTTTGTTGTGTGAAATATTCAGTCGTTGTGTTCATAGTATTGTGTGTGGGAAGACTGATATAACTCGTTGACACTGTTCTTTAAAGCCCTCAGATACGTCATTCAAATTGGCTTTTATTTTTTTCTATGCTGTTGTTTGTTTGTTGTGTGAAATATTCAGTCGTTGTGTTCATAGTATTGTGTGTGGGAAGACTGATATAACTCGTTGACACTGTTCTTTAAAGCCCTCACATACGTCATTTAAAGGGCTTCTGTTTTTTCTATGCTGTTATTTGTTTGTGGTGTAGAGAGAAGTGTTATAGGGACAAGGAAGTAATGGAGAGGAAGAAGTATGTGAAATTGCGTAGGTTGATGGTCGAAAGAAGAGCGAATTGGGTAGTGTCGATAACAGTGACAGTTTAGGATAGTTAAGTGTAGCGAGCATTAAGAAAGGAGGAAAGGAAGATATAGAGACGAAGAAGTGTGAGAAATGGCGCAGATGGTCCAAAGAAGAGTGAAGCGGGTAGTGTAGATATCCAACAACGACACTTTAGATTAAGGAAGTGTAGTGTAGCTAGAACAAAGAAACAAGGAAGAGGAAGATATTGAGACGAAGAAGTGTGAGAAATGGCGTAGATGGTCCAAAGAAGAGTGAAGCGGGTAGTGTAGATACCTAACAATGACACTTTAGATTAAGGAAGTGTAGTGTAGCTAGAACAAAGAAACAAGGAAGAGGAAGATATTGAGACGAAGAAGTGTGAGAAATGGCGCAGATGGTTCAAAGAAGAGTGAAGCGGGTAGTGTAGATATCCAACAACGACACTTTAGATTAAGGAAGTGTAGTGTAGCTAGAACAAAGAAACAAGGAAGAGGGAGATATAGAGACGAAGAAGTGTGAGAAATCGCGTAGATGGTCCAAAGAAGAGTGAAGCGGGTAGTGTAGATATCCAACAACGACACTTTAGATTAAGGAAGTGTAGTGTAGCTAGAACAAAGAAACAAGGAAGAGGAAGATATAGAGACGAAGAAGTGTGAGAAATGGCGCAGATGGTACAAAGAAGAGTGAAGCGGGCAGTGTAGATATCCAACAACGACACTTTAGATTAAGGAAGTGTAATGTAGCCAGGAAAGAGAAAGAAGGAAGGGCTGAAGAGAGAGGGAAGGGAAGGAGGAGGAGGAGGAAGGGAAGAAGGGTTGGAGAGAGGAGGAGGGAGAGGGCGGGAAGAGAGGATGCTTGTGGTCTGGAAGTGAAGTGTCGTGTTGGGCGGAGACTTTTTTTTAGGATAGGTCACTGTGGTAAAGAAAAGGGAAGGGAAGGGTTGGAGAAAGGTTGGAGACGAAGAAGTGTGAGAAATCGCGTAGATGGTCCAAAGAAGAGTGAAGCGGGTAGTGTAGATATCCAACAATGACACTTTAGATTAGGGAAGTGTAGTGTAGCCAGGACAGAGAAAGAAGGGAGAGAAAGAGAATTGAAAACACCATTGCCACAGACGAGGAGACACCATTAAAAGGACCCGTGGGAAACAGAGACGCGTTGTTGTGTTTCTGAAATTTTGTATTGCGAGATGGATTCCAGAGTTTTGAAAGAGAATGGTCAATAGAAATGCGAGCTGTTTCAATGGACGCTCTTGGGTAGCCATTCAATTTTTTTTTTTTTTTTTATTGTGTGTGTGTGTGTTGGGTCAGTCTAGTCTATCTTCCTCTCCTTCTTCCTCCTTCTCCTTCCCTTTCTCTCTCTTCCCTCCACTCTCCTTCTCTCCCTTCCCTTGTCTTTCTCCTACTCTTCCCTCTCTCCCTTCCCCTTCCCTCTTTCCTCTTTCCCTTCCCTCTTTCCTCTTCCCTTCTCTCATTCCTCTTTTCTCTCTCCTCTCCCCTTCTTTCTTTCTCCTCCTCTTCCGTCTTTGCTTTTCCTCTCCTTCTCTTCCCTCTTTCCTCTTCCCTTACCCTCCTCTTCCCTCCCCTTCCCTCTCTTCCCTACCTTTCCTCTCTTCCCTTCCCCTTCCCTTCATCCCCTTCCTTCTGTCCCCTACCTTTTCCTCTCTCCTCTTGTCAGTTTTCCCCTCCCTTCCCCTCTCTCTCCTCCACCCCTTCTCCCCTATCCTTCTGTCTCTCCCCTCCTCCTCCTCCTCCTCCTTCCGCTTCTCTCTCCCTCCCTCCGCCTGTACAGTGTCGTAAGCGATCCAGCGCAGGTTAGCAGCGACGACGGTAATGGTTCTGAAATCGCGTTAGACTCGTTAAGGTTCGGCGAAAGTTATTAAGGAAGATCAGATTAAGTTTGGGGCGTCGGCGATAAAGTGTTCCCTGCGTCTCCTGTTTGATGTTAGCGCTTCGATGGGGAGAGGGAAGGGGAGGGGGGTGAGGGGGGCGAGAGGGGTTGTATTACGTAAGGTCTGTGGTCTTTATCGTATCAGACTCCATTACTAGTTCCCAAGACCACTGAAAAGACTAATCAGGTTCACCGCTGTCAGGTTATCGTACTCAGAGCTTAGTATTTACCGGTTTCTGACGCCTAACTGTTGCCAAGAAACATCAGGATCTAACTCCACCCATCCCTCCCCCCCTCCCCTCTTTCTCCCCTACCATCCCTTTTTTCCCTACCCTTCCCTCTCTCTCTCTCATCCACTCCCCCTTCTTTCCTCCCTTTCCTTCCCTCCCTTCCCCTCCCCTCTCCCTTCCCTTCCCTTTCTTTCCTCTCCTTTCCCTTCCCTTTTTTCCCTACCCTTTCCTCTCTCTCATCCACTTCCCCTTCTTTCCTCCCTTTCCTTCCCTCCCTTCCCCTCCCCTCTCCCTTCCCTTCCCTTTCTTTTCTCTCCTTCCCCTTCCCTTTTTTCCCTACCCTTTCCTCTCTCTCATCCACTTCCCCTTCTTTCCTCCCTTTCCTTCCCTCCCTTCCCCTCCCCTCTCCCTTCCCTTCCCTTTCTTTCCTCTCCTTTCCCTTCCCTTTTTTCCCTACCCTTTCCTCTCTCTCATCCACTTCCCCTTCTTTCCTCCCTTTCCTTCTCTCCCCTTTCCTCCCCTTCTGCCCTCCGCTTCCCTCCTCTCCCTCTCCCCTCTTTCCAATATCTTTCCATCTCTCAGCCATTTCCCCTTTCTCTCCTCCCTTTCCTTCTCCCCCCTTCCCTCCCCTTCCTTCTCTTCCATCCACTTCCATTCTTCCCTCCCCTTTCCTCAACCCTTCCCCTTCTGTCTTTCCCTATAACTATAAATGAGTTTCGTTATGTGGGCCCTGAAGACAATTTGGGGGCAGGAAGTGGGGAAATGTAAGCGGCTGAGTACGACAATCTGGCACCGTTGATCGGGTTTGTAGTGAGACTCTTGTTTGACCCCCCCTTGACCCCCCCCCCCACCCACCCACCCCCGATGCTCCTATTGATCAAAGTCGCTGAAGTTTTGGGTTGACTGAAGATCTGGACAGCATGTGGGTGATCTTCCTCCACTCGGCTATGGTTAGGAATTGCCAGCATGCGTTGTCGGGATTCGAACCTATGTCATCGGGTTCACCATGCTCGTACGCTCACCACTCAGCCACCGTCTCTTCCTCCGTTTAAGGATAAGGACTCGGATACCTTCGCGCCGGCCACTATATGTTCCTCGCGCCCAAGTACACTGTTGTTAATAGGACCATTAGTTATTGCCATGCCCCCCCCCCCCCTCTCTCTCTCTCTCTCTCTCTCTCTCTCTCTCTCTCTCTCTCTCTCTCTCTCTCTCTCTCTCTCTCTCTCTCTCTCTCTCTCTCTCTCTCTCTCTCTCTCTCTCTCTCTCTCTCTCTCTCTCTCTCTCTCTCTCTCTCTCCATGTCTCCCACCCCCCTGCCGTCTCCCTTACTGCATGGAGGAGGGTGGGAGGGGCTAAGGGTAAGGGACGGAACGTACACAACAGAAACGCACACATACACACACGCACACACACAAATTTAATATCTCAAGAATTACGTTTTCTGACACACACACACACACACACACACACACACACACACACACACACACACACACACACACAAATTTAATATCTAAATAATTACGTTTTCTGACACACACACACACACACACACACACACACACACACACACACACACACACACACACACTCTCTCTCTCCTTTTTTTTCTCTCCTCTCTTTCACCTTCACTTCCCCTCTCTCCCCTCCCCTTCCGTCTCCCCTCCCCTTCCCTTCCATCTCCCCTCTTCCCTCTCCTTCCATCTCTCTTCTTCCCTCCCCTTCCATCTCTCTCCTCCATTTTCCTCTTTTTCCTCCCCTTTCCATCTCTCTCATCCACCTCCTCCTCTTCCTTCTTCTTCCTTCTCTTCTCGCCCTTTCCCTCTCTTTCCTCCCCTTCCCTCTCTCCCCTCCCCTTCCCTCTCTCCCCTCCCCTTCTATCCTTCTATCTTTTGCACTTCCCTCTTCCTTCCCTTTCTCTTCCTCCTTTCCTCTTTCTTCCTTCCTCCCCTTCCCCTAACTCCTCCCTTCCCCTTCTTCTCCCCCTTCCCTTTCTTCCCTTCCCTCTCTCATCCACTTCCCCTTCTTTCCTCCCTTTCCCTCACCTCTACCCTTCCAACTCTCTCATCCACTTCCCCTTCTATCCTCCTCTTTCTTCATTCCCCTTTCCTTCCCTCTCTTCCCTCCCCTTCCCTTCTGCTCTACACTTCCCTCCCTCTGTCCCTCTCCCCTCCCTCATTTTAATATCCCAAGCATCACGTTTTCTGCCTCCCAAACGCTCAAAAGGCCTCGGAAATCATCGGTTCTGCCTGAGAGGAGACGGAGCCGCTTACCCTCCCATCACACGCTCCCCCGACCCTGAAATAACGCAATTAAAACACTATCAAGCTCCCCATCACCCCTTCACCCCATCACCCCGTCAGCCCGGCACCCCATCACGTCCCCACCTTCCGTCGGAGCCGCGGGGAGCTTCAGGCGGATGGAAAACCTTATTGCCTTCATCCTCGACGTGAAATTTGTCCTCGTCTATATACATCAGTTCAGGTTCATCCCTTTGGTGTTTTCAGAAGCCTCCGCCTCCCACGTCAACTATTTCCAAAGGCCAATTAGGAGATCAGTCGAGTTCTAATGAGTGGGATTTTAGGTTCGTGGTACAGGAGAAGGGTCAATCTACCACCGGGGTCCTTAAACTACCCCTGGAAATACCCACATGCAGCTCTTACGAAAGTCTTGTTAAATATGTGTTCTTACGCTCCGAAATGTTTAAAAATGTGGCCCTTGAGATCGACGAGAGTTCCTTGTCCTATAATGTCTGGTGTTGCTATAGAAGGTAAGACTCTTGAGGAAAAACATACAGGAAATCCCTTTTATGTAGCATCGGGAATGGAGTAGATAAAAAAACAGGCCATTGTGGAGAATATAGTCTGAGTTTATATGCTGACAAGGACTGTATGGTGGACTGTGGACCGGGTTAAAGGAAAACCAACCAGGAAATCTCTTGTATGTACGGTATTGGGAATGAAGTAGATAAAAAAAAAGTGAAAAAAACGGCCCATTATGGAAAATATAGCCTGGGTTTGGAATTTGGATGCTGGCAAGGACTGTATGGTGGACTGTGGACCGGGTTAAAGGAAAACCAACCAGGAAATCTCTTGTATGTACGGTATTGGGAATGAAGTAGATAAAAAAAAAGTGAAAAAAACGGCCCATTATGGAAAATATAGCCTGGGTTTGGAATTTGGATGCTGGCAAGGACTGTATGGTGGACTGTGGACCGGGTTAAAGAAAGAAACATACAGGAACTCTCTTGCATGTATGGTATCTAGAATGGAGTAGATGATTAAAGTTAAAAAACCGGGCCATTGTGGAAAATAATTATAATCTGGGTTGGATGCTGGCAAGGACTGTATGGTGGACTGTGGACCTGGTTAAAAGAAATAAACATACAGGAAATCTCTTGTATGTATGGTATCTAGAGTGGAGTAGATGAAAAAAGTTAAAAAACCGGGCCATTGTGGAAAATATAATCTGGGTTTATATGCTGGCAAGGACTATGGTGGACTGTGGACCGGGTTAAAGAAAAAAACATACAGGAATTCTCTTGTATGTACGGTATTGGGAATGAAGTAGATAAAAAAAAAGTGAAAAAAACCGGGCCATTATGGAGAATATAGCCTGGGTTTGGAATTTGGATGCTGGCAAGGACTGTATGGTGGACTGTGGACCGGGTTAATATTAAAGTCTCCCACAGTAGGTCACAATCCCTTAAATAGAAAACTGTGCCGACTTATCATAATCCTTTACCAGTCTTTTTTTTATGTTTTATAGTTGTGATGCCTCAGTGAAAGTGTGTTAGATTCTTTGCCGCTGCAGCGAAACAGGTGACCGCGGCGTGATAGGGATTTTGGGCACGATTGAATTCCCTCCATGTATCAATATATCACCCATCCATGTTGTATTGCACCTCTTTCGTCAGTGTCTTTCCATTCATTTGACTGTTTTTTCTGTCTGACTGGTTGGCTGTCTGTTTGATTGGCTGTCTGGCTGGTTAGTAGGTTGTCTGAATATTTGTAGATTTGCTAGAAGTTATCAATACTACAACGTCTGCTCATCATTTCAGCATTAGTAGCCTTTCATACCTAATACATACTGGGGCATAAAACGAAGGAAAAACAGTTTCTTGGAGCTATGGACGAACTGATGAAAAGAACGTAATTGCACATGTCCACCTATACTCAGTCCTTTCCCGTTCCTACCCTCAGTACTGGTCTGTAATCACTAAGTATTCGTTTTTTATGTTCATCTTTCTGTACCCGATTCAAAAGTGACGGTCGTATTTCACCCACGTGTTATATAGTAATTGCATATGTCCACCTTTACCATAGCCCCCCCTTTCGCAATCACCACGCATTCGTTTTTTATGTTCATCTTTCTGTACACGATTCAAAAGTGATGTTAGTAATTCACCCACGTGTTACATAGGACGTGAGGGTAAGGGCTCTCTCTCTCTCTCTCTCTCTCTCTCTCTCTCTCTCTCTCTCTCTCTCTCTCTCTCTCTCTCTCTCTCTGTGGCTACGATGCAAAAATTTCAACGTCCCCCCTACCTCCTCCCCCCTCAAAAAACAGGAAAGTGGAAATGCCGCACCAGTCATATTCAAGTTTTATCGCCGACCAGAGAGCCATTACGAGGGGGAAACTGATAAACTGAGAGATAGAAATATGAAAAGACTAAAAACGACGCCGCGCTGACCTGCGACTCGACGACAACTGGTCCAGAAAATAGGACTTCCTTCGCCGATGGTCCGATTAGGGGGGAACATAGCCTAGCCTGATCCCTGGACGTAGCCTATCCTGTTCCTGGACGTAGCTTAGCCTGATCCCTGGACGTAGCCTAGCCTGATCCCTGGACGTAGCCTAGCCTGTTCCTGGACGTAGCTTAGCCTGATCCCTGGACGTAGCCTAGCCTGATCCCTGGATGTAGCTTAGCCTGATCCCTGGACGTAGCCTAGCCTGATCCCTGGACGTAGCCTAGCCTGTTCCTGGACGTAGCTTAGCCTGATCCCTGGACGTAGCCTAGCCTGTTCCCTGGATGTAGCCTAGCCTGATCCCTGGATGTAGCCTAGCCTGATCCCTGGATGTAGCCTAGCCTGATCCCTGGACGTAGCCTAGCCTGATCCCTGGACGTAGCCTAGCCTGATCCCTGGATGTAGCTTAGCCTGATCCCTGGACGTAGCCTAGCCTGTTCCCTGGACGTAGCCTAGCCTGTTCCCTGGACGTAGCCTAGCCTGTTCCCTGGACGTAGCCTAGCCTGTTCCCTGGACGTAGCCTAGCCTGATCCCTGGATGTAGCCTAGCCTGATCCCTGGATGTAGCTTAGCCTGATCCCTGGACGTAGCCTAGCCTGTTCCTGGACGTAGCTTAGCCTGATCCCTGGACGTAGCCTAGCCTGTTCCTTGCACATAGCCTAGCCTGTTCCCTGGACGCAAAACAGATAGTAACTTGGCATTTTTAGCATCATTGGTCTTTTTCTCGCTTTTCAACTCCTGTAATTGCTTGTTGCCGTGTTGTTTCGATGGACGTAGCCTAGCATGATCAGGGGGCCACCAGCACGTCCCCCATCGCGCGTGTATCGAGTAGGGCGCCGCGTGCATCGAGGTACCTCCACCCAGGTGTCGCGTCGCACCCTGAATTGGAAAGTAATCAAATCACAGGCGCGGAGGGGAGAGAGAGAGAGAGAGAGAGAGAGAGAGAGAGAGCGGGTGGTAGCGGCAAACCATGGCAACCGCGTCTCACACCTCCATTTTTTTTTTTTTTCGTATCCCCATAAGTTTTGCTCTCTCTTTCTCTCCCTGTCTGTCCGTCTGTCTGTCTATCTGTTTGCCTGTCTCAGCTTGCCTATCTCTCTCTCTCTGTATCTCTTTATCTTTCTCTCTTTCTCTCCCTGTCTGTCCCTCTGTCTGTCTATCTGTTTGCCCGTCTCTGTCTATCTCTGTCTGTATCTATCTATTTATATCGCTATCTTTCTCTCTTTCTCTTCCTTTCTGTCTTCGTCTGTCTGTCTATCTGTTTGCCAGTCTCTGCCTATCTCTGTCTGTATCTCTCTATCTTTATCTCTATCTCTCTATCATCTATTTCATCACTGTGACTAATTTCAGGAGCAGTAAGTAGCGGGCTTTTTTTTTTATATTTTTCTTGACGCCCTTGAACTGTCTCCTTAACTGTAAATAAAAAAAATTAAAATCCCAGCTCAGCATCGCGTGTCGCTTCCCATATAAGTGGTCGTGTCGGGAGGTGTTGCCGGGGTCGTCACAAACAGAGGTGGTCGCTGCGCTGACGGCCCCGATGGAAGGGATTTGTCTCGAGTTTCATGACACGCCCGAGGGTAGACACGGACTGCGACTTATGCTCAGAAACGTACTTACTGTAGCTGAATTTTCGTATGACACGCCCCGGGGAAGACAAAGGTTGATTCCGCTGCGATTGGCACGGATTTAGCTTTCACTGGTAGCCTGGTAACATATACTCCCAGGTCTTTATCAGCCTCTGTGGTGGATAGTGGAGTGTTTCCCATGTGGTACTGGTATGCTGGATTTCCCCTCCCATTGTTCAGGACTTTACATTTTTCTTCTTTGAATTGTAGCGTCACTTTTTGTTCCATTTCTGTAGCTTGATGATGTCTTCTTGTAGGAAATCCGCAGTCAAGGGGTTAAGCTCAAAAACGTACTTACTGTAGCTGAAAATCCCTATGACACGCCCGGGGAAGACATGGGCAGCGATTTAGGCTCAGAAACGTTCGTACTGCAGTTAGAAGATCCACCTGGACTGCACGGCGACAGACTTGCAGGGAGAAGAAAAAATGGAAAACGAAACTCCGCGGTGCAATATAGGAAGCGGAAAAAAAGTTTGTATAAAGAGAGGCGCGAAGTTCAGGCGACAACAAACTCTCGTGTTTTATTAGGGGCGCCTCGGCAACGTCCGTCCCTCCCCGGCAGACAAACTCCCCCCAACTTCTGAGATTTGATTATACAGGAAAGAGAAAAAACGCTCTAAAGTGTTTATTATGGAAATGGGGCCTCGCGCGCCACAACCTGCCCCGCCAGAGTGAGTTGTTGAAAACTTCGTCATCTAAAAGTTTCCTCGAGTTCGTGTTGAATGTCCGATTGCTCTGAGGACCTGGGAAAGAATTATGGTTACTGATGCACCCTCCTCGTCCTCCTCAGCCTGTCTGTGTCTGTCTGTTGCTCTGAGGACTTGGGAAATTATGGTTGTCTATGAATCTACCTCGTCTGTCTGTCTGTCGCTTTGAGGACCTGGGAAATTATTATGGTTACTGATGCACCCTCCTCGTCCTCCTCAGCCTGTCTGTGTCTGTCTGTTGCTCTGAGGACTTGGAAAATTATGGTTACTCGTTGTTTTTAACCCACCTTCCCCGTCTGTCTTTGTCTGTTGCTCTGAGGACTTGGCTGTGTCTGTCTGTTGGTCTTTGGACTGGGAAAATTATTGTTAGTTATGAATCCGCCTTTCCCGTCTGTCTGTTTGTGTCTGTTGCTCTGAGGACTTGGGAAAATTATTGTTGCTTATGAACCCACCTCGCCAGTCTGTTTGTCTGTCTGTCTGTTGCTTTAAGGACTTTGAAAATTCTGTATGGTTATTTATGCACCCCCTCCTCTGTCTGTCTGTGTCTGTCTGTTGCTTTAAGGACTTAGAAAATTCTGTATTGTTATTTATGCACCCCCTCCTTTGTCTGTCTGTGTCTGTCTGTTGCTTTAAGGACTTAGAAAATTCTGTATTGTTATTTATGCACCCCCTCCTTTGTCTGTCTGTGTCTGTCTGTTGCTTTAAGGACTTAGAAAATTCTGTATGGTTACTTATGCACTCCCCTCCTCTGTCTGTCTGTGTCTGTCTGTTGCTTTAAGGACTTAGAAAATTTTGTATGGTTACTTATGCACCCCCTCCTCTGTCTGTCTGTGTCTGTCTGTTGCTTTAAAGACTTAGAAAATTCTGTATGGTTACTTATGCACCCCCTCCTCTGTCTGTCTGTGTCTGTCTGTTGCTTTAAAGACTTAAAAAATTTTGTATGGTTACTTATGCACCCCCTCCTCTGTCTGTCTGTGTCTGTCTGTTGCTTTAAGGACTTAGAAAATTCTGTATAGTTACTTATTCACCCCCTCCTCTGTCTGTCTGTGTCTGTCTGTTGCTTTAAGGACTTAGAAAATTCTGTATGGTTACTTATGCACTCCCCTCCTCTGTCTGTCTGTGTCTGTTGCTTTAAAGACTTAGAAAATTCTGTATGGTTACTTATGCACCCCCTCCTCTGTCTGTCTGTGTCTGTTGCTTTAAAGACTTAGAAAATTCTGTATGGTTACTTATGCACTCCCCTCCTCTGTCTGTCTGTGTCTGTTGCTTTAAAGACTTAGAAAATTCTGTATGGTTACTTATGCACTCCCCTCCTCTGTCTGTCTGTCTGTTGCTTTAAAGACTTAGAAAATTCTGTATGGTTACTTATGCACTCCCCTCCTCTGTCTGTCTGTGTCTGTTGCTTTAAAGACTTAGAAAATTCTGTATGGTTACTTATGCACTCCCCTCCTCTGTCTGTCTGTGTCTGTTGCTTTAAAGACTTAGAAAATTCTGTATGGTTACTTATGCACTCCCCTCCTCTGTCTGTCTGTGTCTGTTGCTTTAAAGACTTAGAAAATTCTGTATGGTTACTTATGCACTCCCTCCTCTGTCTGTCTGTGTCTGTCTGTTGCTTTAAGGACTTAGAAAATTCTGTATAGTTACTTATTCACCCCCTCCTCTGTCTGTCTGTGTCTGTCTGTTGCCGAGACGCGCACACTCTCCGCTCCCGTCACTCGTTAATGAAAGGGTGTTGTATAATCAGCTCACTTGGAACTAATTAGAGCAAAGTTTTCCCACTGATGAATATTCCGAAAGTTAAGAATGTTACAGACTCTTCCGTTTATTAGTTAAGATTCATGTTCCGTCCTGACAAGTGAGTGCTGCGTAAGATTTTGAATGCCTTTCATCTGATTATCGTTGTTTTTACTTTAGTGTTCAGTATTCAGTATAAATAATTTTTTGGTATAGACGAAGCTTGGTATTTCATTATTAAAAGTTGTTGCAGCTTTTATAAGAAGGATAAGACTAAGTGAAACATAAATTGAGACCGGTTCTAATTCAAATTATAAGAATGCTTTGTCTTTCTCTATATAGGCAAGAATAAAATAAATGTATAGAACGAAAATAATCCATGATAGGCGTACAAAATAATCCCCGGGGAGTGTGTAAAATCAAAATCGCCTCTCCTGCGCGTGAACAGACTTGGTATGATTAGACTTTGTGTATAATAAGGCATGACGAGTCTCCTTCGGGCGAAAGTTGCAACGAATCTCTCATCAGGGACGAGGAAAGATTTGACTCCAATAGAAGGATGTAAGAGTCCCGTGCTAACGAAGAACTTAATTTTGCCTGACGGTTGCCACGGGGGAGCTTTGGACGACATATTTCCTTTTTTAAATGATAATAAAAACCCATGTGATGATATCCAAAGCAGTAATGGAGAGCAGAGAACCCTGGATGACGACAATAATGTTCTTCAAGTAAGTGCCGACATCATAAAGTTTTGGTTCCCGATATTTTTCTGCTGGCGGTGGGAAAGTTTTCTATTACGTTCAATTCAGCCAGCCCACCCCATTGATTGCCGGTGAATGTATACCTGACCTGCCCTCGCTCTGCCTCCCCAGCATTCGACGCCCGGCCATCCCTCTCATCCCATGCAAGTCCCGGCAAGGCATCAGGTGCGTCGCCCTCACTGATCAAAGCCTCCGTTCACGCTACACTGGACGCCAAAGAATTTCAGCTCTCCACGTTTTTATTTCCGGAATGTGGAGTGGGCGGGTGTGAGTGGACTGAACGTTTTGTGTATCCTTTTCTCTAAATGTTTGCAAGTATTGGGCCGTAACAGTGGTCCTATTTCTTCGCTCCACTCTCCTGCCGCCGCCTCCCCCGCCCCGGCGTGTGTGGGAAGGCTTTGTGCGTCGCGTGCCTCTCCGCCCGATGAACAGCGAGGGCGAGGCGCTGTGCTTTGTTCCCGCCTGTCTGCCTCGGATGCACGCACTTTTCGGGACAAGCGATGCACGACCGTTGGCTCTGTTGGTGAACAATGTGCTATTTCTGTTCCTGTGCCGTGTTGAATAAAGAGTCGTCTGGTTATCGTTCTGAGTGAGGGTCGTATTTTAAAACATTTCATCCCCCAAATACAAACATTTGACAAGGCTTTCGTAGGAGCTGTAGGCATTTCCAGTAGTTTTATGACCCTGGTGGTAGTGTGACCCTTCTCCTGTACCATGAACGTGAAAAAAACACTCATTAGAACCCGAAGTACACACATTTGACAAGGCTTTCGTTGGAGCTGTAGGCATTTCCAGTAGTTTTATGACCCTGGTGGTAGTGTGACCCTTCTCCTGTACCATGAACGTGAAAAAAACACTCATTAGAACCCGACTGATCCCCTCTTTGACCTGTAGAAAGAATTCATGTGAGAAGCGAAAGCGTGTGTGTTCCCAACTGTACCTGGCTGGTGAGGGCAATAACCTACTCAGTGCTGGATTTTGGAGGCTGTTTAAGCATTATATCAGCATACTGGGACATACATATTCCTAATTTTAAGTGTCTTCCTTTGATGACTCTAAATATTCCCTTCTCCTCTCCACAGTAAGGGCGAGAGCGGAGCAACAGTGGCCGGGATGTGGTCCTCGGTGGTGGGCGGGGCCGGCGCGGAGGTGCCCGGCGCCCGCCACAAGCACGCCATGTGTGTTGACCACCCGCACGTGTACCTCCTGGGCGGCCGACACGGGAACCTGCCGCTCAAGGACTTCTGGACCTACGACCTCGGTGAGTGCACGGGGGAGGGGAGCACTGTTGCCAGATTGTCGTACTCAGCCTCATGTTTGCCAATTTCCGACCCAAAAACTGTCTCCTCGACCCCAGTAACTGCCTTCATGTACAGTTATCGTTAAAATGGTTAATTATTGGTGTTATTTGGTAATAGCTATGGCTCAGAAACCGGTAAATACGAGGCTCTGAGTTCGATAATATGGCGACATTGGAGGGGAGGGTGTATTGAAAGTCTTATTAGTAAGGAAGCATATATGAATTTTCTGAGTCAAGACCTATTGTAACGGTTTGGGGTTTTGTTAGGTTAGGTTAACGGGAGGGCGGCATGTGTCTGAGTAGGCGTCACTTAAGTAATCCTGCCTGCGCCACCAACGGGATAAGGGACATTCACTAACAGCCCCCTGAAACTGGTCTAAAGAGGCAACACTAACCTCAGGCACACACAAAAAAAAAAGAAGAAGAAAAACGCGTAAGGGCGCCATAGTCAAACTTGTACATTTTTCTCAATTCTCAAAGTTCCCGAAAATTCCCGAAAAAAGTGTAATGAAAAGTTTCCCAGTTCAAAATTCCCGGGCATATCACAACCCAAATCACGTGTTTTTTTTTTCACATTTGTCTCCTTTTTTTATGCCTTTGAACTGACTCCTCTGCTGTAAAAAAACAAACAAACAAAAAACAGCATCATCCCCTAAAGACTGGAGCTTCATATATTGTCTTGTGTGTGTGTGTGTGTGTGTGTGTGTGTGTGTGTGTGTGTGTGTGTGTGTGTGTGTGTGCGTTTGACCTATGATTTAGTTTCGTCTGATGTAGCGCGTTGTCATATTTCATACTTAATACTCAATACTGTCGCGGGGAAACGGTTCAAGAATACCAAGCGAGATGAAATATGAAGAAAGGGAGAGACAGAAAAAAAAAACATTAAGACAAAGAAATCACCAGCACGGATGAGAAGGAAGAGGAAGGCGAAGAACTGGTTTAAAATATATTCAGGAACCACGAGGAATTAAAGCCGTGAAAGATGATGAAAGATTAGAAAAAGAAGAAGCGAAAACCGACAGAGAGAGAGAGAGAGAGAGAGAGAGAGAGAGAGGAACTGGTTTAAAATATATTCAGGAACCACTAGGAATTAAAGCCGTGAAAGATGATGAAAGATAAGCAGAAGAAGTAGCGAGAACAGAGAGAGAGAGAGAGAGAGAGAGAGAGAGAGAGAGAGAGAGAGAGAGAGAGAGAGAGAGAGGAACTGGTTTAAAATATATTCAGGAACCACGAGGAATTAAAGCCGTGAAAGATGATGAAAGATTAGAAAAAGAAGAAGCGAAAACCGACAGAGAGAGAGAGAGAGAGAGAGAGAGAGAGAGAGAGAGAGAGAGAGAGAGAGAGAGAGAGAGAGAGAGAGAGAGAGAGAGAGAGAGAGAGAGAGAGAGAGAGAGAGAGAGAGAGAGAGAGAGAGAGAGAGAGAGAGAGAGAGAGAGAGAGAGAGAGAGAGAGAGAGAGAGAGAGAGAGAGAGAGAGAGAGAGAGAGAGAGAGAGAGAGAGAAGCAAGGAAGCAAGGAAGCAAGATAAAAAGAAAGATAGAAAGAAAATAAATCGAGTCAGAAAAGGAAAATAAAGAAAAAAAACAGATAGATAGATAGAGATAAAGATAAGAAGAATAAGAAGCAGAAACGAGAACCAAGAGGGTAAAAAAAGAGAAAGCACCGGAGATCGAGAAACAAAGCTCGCCCTCTTAAAGAAAATATATGGGAATGGAAAATTGGCAGGATTAGGGAAATTTATGGAGGAGTCGATGTGGTATCAGGAAGGATAAGGAACTGAAGCCATAAAAAAGGAATGAGAGAAAAGATTTAAGAGGAGACCAGCAGACAGAGATAGATAGATAGATAGATGGATAGATAGATAGATAGATAGATACGTAGAGAGACAGACAAGGACACAGACAGACAAACTTGAGAGTAATTAAAGAAAGTGTTTTTGAATTCTATATAGAGATAGGCAGACAGATAGATTGATTGATAGATAGATACGTAGACAGACAAGGAAACAGACAGACAAGAGAGAAATTAAGGAAAGTGTTTTGGAATGACAGAGAAGGAATAAAAAGTGAGAAAACATGATATATAGACAGACAGGCAGATAGATAGATAGATAGATAGATAGATAGACAGACAGACGTGAGAGCAATTGAAGAACGTGGTTTGGAGTAACAGAGAAAGAATGAAAAGTGACAAAACAGATCATAGACAGACAGACAGACAGAAAGACAAACACAGACAGACAGATAGACAAAGAGTAATTAAAGAACATGATTTGAAATGAAAATGAAAAGCAAGAATAAAAAGTAGTAAAACAAATGACAGAAATGCGATAAAATGAGAAAATAATTACTGAAAAGGAACAGATACTGAGAGACGGACAGACAAAGCAAGAGCAATAATTAACGAACGTGATTTGAAATGAAAGAGGAAGAATAAAAACTAGCAAAACAGATGACATAAATGCGATAAAATGTCGAAATAATTACTGCTGACGAGAACAGATATTGAATGACCCGTGAAATTGGAAGCATAGAGGACAGAGCGATTAATTACCAGGTTAGGGAAGTAGTTAATTAAAGGAAAATATGACTAATGGCCAATGAATGATTAATACAAAAGGAGAGATTGAGATGTAGAGAGAAAGGAAGAGAATGAAAGAGGTTAAAGATAAAGATGGGTAGGAAAAAAAGAGGTTGGAGGAGAAGAAAAAAAGAAAGAAGGTTGAATATAATGGATGAAGAGATGAAAATAATAATGTTTTTAGAAGGAGAGATTGAGATGTAGATAGGAATGAAGTAGAATGAAAGAGGTTGAAGATAAAGATAGGTAGGAAAAAAGAGGATGGAGGATAAAGTAGAAAGAAAGAAGGTTGAATATAATGAATAAAAATATGAAAATAATAATGTTTTTAGAAGGAGAGATTGAGATGTAGATAGGAATGAAGGAGAATGAAATAGGTTGAAGATAAAGGTAAGGAAATAAAAAGAGGAAGGAAAATGAATAGAAAGAAAGAAAGAAAGAAGGCTGAATAAAATGAATGAAGAAATGAAAATGATAAATTGTTTAGGAGAAATGAAATCGTTTGAAAAAGTGTATTGACGTTGGGGATTCACAGGTGGGTAGATAATGAGGTAATATTCAGCCACTCACCTCAGCGGCTGGAAAATATGAGGGTACTTTATATGGGAAATTGATGATGAATAGAAAATGCCTGTTGATAAATCGTTTGAAAAAGTCAGGTATGGCCATTCACAGGTGGGTAGATAATGAGGTAATATTCGACCACTCACCTCAGCGGCCGGAAAACATGAGGGTACTTGATAATATGGGAAACTGATGATGACTAGAAAATGCCTGTTGATTAATCGTTTGAAAAAGTTAAGTATGGGGATTCACAGCTAGCTAGATAATGAGGTAATATTCGGCCACTCACCTCAGCGGCAGGAAAATATTAGGGTACTTGATAATATGGGAAATTGATGGTGACCAGAAATATGCCTAATGATGGTTTGAAAAAGTCAGGTATGGCCATTAACAGGTGGGTAGATAATGAGGTAATATTCAGCCACTCACCTCAGCGGCCGGAAAATATGACAGTACTTGATAATATGAGAAATTGATGGTGACTAGAAAATGCCTGTTGATATATCGTTTGAAAAAGTTTATTAAGTATGGGGATTCACAGCTGGTTTCATAATGAGGTAATTAACACTGCCATTCACTCCAGCGGCCATAAAAATGATGGTACCTTTTAATACGGGAAACTAATGAAGACTAGAAAATGCCTAATAATATATCATTTGAAACAGTCTATTAATTAAGTATGGCGATTCACAGCTAGATAATGAAGTAATTAACACTCCCATTCACTCCAGCTGCCATAAAAATGATGGGTCCTTCGAATACGGGAAAATGATGAAGACTATAAAATGCTTAATAATATATCGTTTGAAAAAGTCTATTAATTAAGGTTAGGGATTCTCAGCTGGTTATATAATGAGATAATTAACACTGCCATTCACTCCCAACCTAATAAGCAAGACATAAAAAATGAGAAAAAAAGAAATAGAGAGAAAAATACCAAACAAACAAGTCAATAACATTATTTTTTACAGCAGAGGAAACAGAACAAGGGCAAAAAAAAAGGAAACAATAATGAAAAAAAAAAAGCCCGCTACTCGCTGCTCCTGTAAAGCGTTCAGAGAAGTGGCCGAAAGAGAGGTCAGTTTCGGGAGGATCGGTGACCTGATACATACAGACCAGAAAAGTGTTAGGTAAAAAAAAAATAGAGAGAGGACAGTTATCTTAAGCGAGTATAAATAAGAGACCATTAGGGAAAGAAAAAAAACGAATATATAAAAATGTAAGAAAAACATAGTAAAAAGTAATGATATATATAAAGAAAAATTGGTCCCAGGAGAAGAGAGGAGAGGGGAGGGAGAGTCAGGTGGCGAAAGCGATATATAGCAAAAGAAAAAAGAAACAAACTCAGAGAAATATATAGTGAAAAGTATTGATGTATATAAAGAAAAATTGGTCCCAGGAGAAGAGAGGAGAGGGGAGGGAGAGTCAGGTGGCGAAAACGATATATAGTAAAGAAGAAAAATATCAACGCTGTTCGTATAAGAAGGGAATAGAAGGAGAAGGAGAGGGAAATACGAGGAGGATAATTGGATCAGAAGAACACAAGAGGTAAACGAAGGGTGGCGATGACAAGAAGAGGGGAGAAAGGAGGAAGATGATCAAGGAGGAAGAAGAGAAGAACAAGAAGAACAAGTACGGTGTTTGAAGTGTACAGAAGAAAAGAAAGTGAAGATAATGAAAAGGAGGAGAAGGATAACAAAAACGAAATCAGGAGTGTAAAGAGTAAAGGAAACGAAAGAAGAGAAGAGAAAGATGATGAGTAGGAGGAACAGGAGGAGAAGAATAAGAAGAACAAGTAAGGTGTGTGAAGGGTACAGGAGAAAAGAGGAGAAGAAGGAGGAGAAGGATGACAAACACGAAATCAGGAGTGTGAAGAGTAAAGGAAACGAAAGAAGAAGAGAAGAGAAAGATGATAAGAAGTAGAAGGAACAGGAGGAGAAGAATAAGAAGAACAAGTAAGGTGTGTGAAGGGTACGGAAGAAAAGAGGAGAAGGAGGAGAAAGATGACAAAAACGAAATCAGGAGTGTGAAGAGTAAAGGAAACGAAAGAAGAGAAGAGAAGAGAAAGATGAACAGGAGGAGAAGAATACGGAGAGCAAATTAATATGTGTGAAGGATAGAAAAGACGAAAATAAAAGAGAAGGGAGACGATAAGGATGGAGAGAGCCAGGAAACAGAAGAATGAGGAAGAGAACGAGAATGTAAAGAAGGAGAAAGAGGAAGAAAATGACTATAATGAACTTAAAAGACAAATAAGAACCGATTAACATGCTATTTCTCTCCCCGTTGCATTGTCGAAAAGTAGCAGATAAAAGACTGGAATAAACGTCAAGTAAGACCCGACTAACACGCAATTTCTCTCTCCCCCGTGCAGTGACGAGGACGTGGCGGGAGGTTCGCGAGGACCAGGGCGCGCGGCCACCGTCCCTACAGCAGCACACGATGGTCAGGGCCGGGGATTGCCTGCTGGTCTTCGGTGGGGAGCTGTGCATGTCCAACGAGACCCCGCTATGGCTTTACCGTCCCCAGGTGAGTGGTGGTGGTGGTGGTGATGGTGGTGGTGGTGGTGGTGATACTGTTGTTGTTGTTGTTGTTGTTGTTGTTGTTCTTCTACTTCGTCTTCTTCTTCTTAGTCGAGGTTAGTTGTGGTGATGATAGTGGTCTTGCTATTGTTCTTGTTGTTGTTGGTGGTGGTGGTTGTGGTGGTGGTGGTGGTGATGCTTGTGGTCTATTGTGGTTTATTGTGGTCTATTGTGCTGTTGTTGTAAGTGTTGTTTTTGATAGTCGCGGTGATGATAGTGGTCTTGTTACTGTTGTTGTTTGTGGTGATGATACATGTAGTAGTAGTAGTAGTAGTAGTAGTAAGAGTAGTAGTAGTGGCATCATCATCAGCAGCAGCAGCATCAGGGGTGTGGGCGCCAGTAAAGCACACACAGCATCACTGGCTCTGGACGGGGACGCGGCACAGGACGGGAGTGAAATTTGAAACTCCCGATCAATACGCTAATTACGAAGCCCTGCCTAGTGTTACCCAAGCTGGGGAGTAATAACGTTGGCTCTGGTGATATTAAGGATTATTCCAGTCGGCCGTCCACGTAGTCACACCAGCATGGTATTACACGCTTGCACAAGAGCTGTAATGAAGTCGTTTGTCTCAGCTTAATATTAGCCATTTCGTCATGTCTCTTGGATGCGCATATTAATTAAGTTTCCCAGTCACACGTAGAGCATAAAATTGTGTAGTCAGATCTTCCGGCAAGCTTGGACAGTAGGTTCTCATAATGACATTGTACACTATTTTCCCCCCTAAGAATTACGGTGTGTTATTTTGAAAAGAATTTTTAAAACCTGGCAATACTGTTCCAGAAAATTGTTACTAAGCATAGATTATTGTTAAATATGTTCAGTTGTCTGTGGTCTTTATCTGTCAAAACGTTCATAGGCGGCCTTACGATGTTATGCTACACCTTCAGCGACACCCATTATGAAAACGTCTTGATAACCAAAGACTTGAGACGCTACACAGCATTTGGCCACTCTTGCGATGTTCTGGATCTGAAGGGGTCGCCAGCTGTGCAAGTCTTTATATTGCGATTCTATATTATGCTGTGTGCCCTCTTCATTTCGTAACAGTAAAGGAAACAGTTCAAGGACAATAAACAAAGAAATAACAAAAACGTCCACAAGGCGCTGCTCCTGCAAAACCAAACAGGAGTGGCCGGAAGGGACGTCAGTTTAGGATGTAGAGGTGTCTTGAGACTGACCTCCTGGAAGAAAGTTTGGGATATCCTTCTCTTCCTTCCTACCTCCTCCTTCCTGTACCCTCCCTTCCTTCCTTTCTTCCTGTCCTGCATATACACTGAAGGAAAGAAGGAAGGAAGTGGATTGAGAAAGTAGACTAAGGTGCGAATGGCTCTCTTCCTTTCCTTCCTTTACCCCTTCCTTTACTCTCCCTTCCTTCCTTCCTTCCTGTCCTGCATACATACTGAAGGAAGAAAGGAAGGAAGGAAGAGGAATAAAAAAGAAGACTGATCCTTTCCTTCCTACCTCCCCCTTCCTTTACCCTTCCTTCCTTCCTTCCTGTCCTGCATATATACTGAAGGAAGGAATTAAGTGGATGAGAAAGAAGACTGAGGTGAGAATGTAAAAAAAAAAGATATTTCTCACATGCCTTGTTCTGCCTCCGTCACACTCACCTGCATGTTCCGAGTCCGCAGGTGTTGGCCGCGGCGCAGACCTTCCCTCCCCCAGGCTGGGACGCGTGTGCCCCATAATTCAGGGCGGACGATCTCCCACTAAACCAATATTCCTGAAGGCATCGCGGAGCACCTTGGACCGTTCCTTTTATGACTTTCTCTTTGTCTTCATCCACCTTAACTTTACCCCAGCACGCCGCCTCGTCCGTCTTGCACATCAATATCGGTTCTTCCAGCCACCCTACAGCGCCTCTCTCCTCGCGACCCACACCTCACGACGTCTTGGAGGCTTCAGGGCCCACTAACTATATACTCATGCTCACCCCAATGCAATACTGACATTACTACTACTACTACTACTACTACTACTACTACTGCTACTGCTACTACTACTACTACTACTACTTCTACTACTACTAATGCTACTTCCACCTCCACTACTAGCTACTCCACTACTCCCCCTACTACAATTTTTTGGTTGCCCCTCCCTGTTAAAACGCGGGCAGCCATTTGTTCATAATAGCGCTGATTTATTACCTTGCTTGGCCCGTGCTTAGTCTGTATCCGTGAATGCCAACTTAGGTTTTACGGGCATGTGGCACGCTACCTATAGGCCGACCCTGCTCACCGGTTGTTTCCTCTGTACTCACTTCAGGAGCAGTAAATAGCGGGCTTTTTTTCTTTAATATTGTTTTCTTTTCTTTTTTTACGCCCTTGAACTGTCTCCTTTGCTGTAAAAAAAAGAGAGACAATTCTGAGTGGAGGAGGCCAAGGGGACGCCCACAGAGGTCATGGATGCTGTTACTTGTCTTTTAACTATTCCTATTGCCACCACCACCACAGCAACACACACACACACACACACACACACACACACACATCCCGTCCCCCCACCCCCACCCCCCCACCCCACCCCACACACACACCAGCAGTAGCACAAAGGGAGTCTCTACGAGCAAAACAAAGCCCAGTTAACCGAGCCCAGGCCGCCGCATCAGCCCGCCCCCGCCAGGATGAAAGGCTCCACAAATTGCTCGCCTTACTTGATAAAGGATAAAGGGGCTTGGTAAGGGTTGTCTGATCTTGGGAATTTTCGTCTTTTATCTCACAACGAGCTGGTGGTGGTGGTGGTAGTTATCGTGTCATCATTCTCTCTCTCTCTCTCTCTCTCTCTCTCTCTCTCTCTCTCTCTCTCTCTCTCTCTCGTCATATTGCTGTTTATTGATCAAAATCGTTCCCTTTCTCTCTCAACAATTTTAATTACTCTCTCTCTCTCTCTCTCTCTCTCTCTCTCTCTCTCTCTCTCTCTGTGTGTGTGTGTGTGTGTGTGTGTGTGTGTGTGTGTGTGTGTGTGTGTGTGTGTGTGTGTGTGTGTGTACGTGCGTCTTTCCCTTCGTCGTTTACTCCCTGTCTCCATCCTTCACCGCTTATCTTAGGAGTTATCTTCTCTCCCTCCCTCCCTCCCTCCTTCACTCCCTCTTCCCTCTTAACAGATCTCTAAACATGGCCCCTCCTCCCCCTCCTCTCCCCCCCTTCCCTCCCTCTCAATTAGTGTTTCCTCGCCTCCCCTCGCCCCTGGGGGACCATAGGGAGGGAGCAGCGCCCCCTTCCCTCCCCCCCTTGGTCCCTGCTCACTCACCCCTCAAAAGACCTGCCAATTTCTTTCTTCCGCTTTCTCTTTCTCTCTCTCCCCTCAGTTTACTCTTCTTCCTCCTCCTCTTACTCTCCCTTCCTCCCTTTTCTCTCCTTCCTCCCCTTACTGTCCTTCCTCCTTCCTCCTCTTACTGTGTCTTCTCCCTTCCCTTACTCCTTCCTCCCTTCTCCCTCCTCTTACTCTCCTTCCCTCCCTTTTCTCTCCCTTCTCCCTCCTCTTACTCTCCTTCCGTTCCCTCCCCTTACTCTCCCTCCTTCCTCCTCTTACTCTACCTCCTTCCACTCCTTTCCCTCCTCTTCCCTCCTCTTCCTCACCCTCCTCATGTCCATTACTCTTCCCTCCATCCTCCTTCCTCTTACTTTCCCTCTCCCTCCTCTTCCTCTCACTCTCCCTCCTCTTCCTCTCCCTCCTCTTCATCTCCCTCTTCTTCCTCTCCCTCCTCTTCCTCCTCCACTTCCTCCTCTTCCTCTTCCTCTCCCCCCTCCCCCTGTCCCTCCACTCACCGCCTTGCTTCGGGATACAAATTTCTACGGTCGATATCTGCCTCGACTCGACAGACACCTTTTTATCTTGCATCTCGTCGGCGGCCGCGTCAGACGATACCACTCGTTGACGCCCCCCCCACCCCCACCCCCACCCCCGCTGTCTTTGCTCCTGTTTTTCGGGCGTTCTTTCCAGCGACACTTCGCCTCCGGTTGATACACGACACCAATTAGCGCGGCCGAGTCTTGTGTCGCGTCTCTCGTTACGGATGCAGCAGACAATAAGCGCGTGACTGTTTTGCGTCGGGTAATGGAGTTGGTGGCGTGGGGATTTTTCTTTTTCTTCTTTTAAATATGGTCGCAGAGAGAGAGAGAGAGAGAGAGAGAGAGAGAGAGAGAGAGAGAGAGAGAGAGAGAGAGAGAGAGAGAGAGAGAGAGAGAGAGAGAGAGAAGAGGAAGAAGGATATTGAGTAAGGAAGAAACGAAGGAGGAAGGAAAGTTAGGAGAATCAGGGAGGTAAGGTGGAAAGGTTATGAAGTTAAAAAGAATGAGAACGAAGAGAACGAAGGATATTGACGATTAGAAGAGACGGAGGAAGTAGATAAAATCGTAAAAATAAAAAAAGAAGGAACAGAAAGGGCCATATAAGAAGAGAAAGAATGGAAAGAGGAGAAAAAAGGAAGAGAAGTTAAGGAAAAATATTGAAGCTGAGAAGAAAGTGGGAAGAAGGGAAAGATACGAGAATTGTAAAGAAATAATTAAAAGCTTGACTAGTAGGATGAACGTGATATGTTGAGACGAAAGGGAAGGAGAGGTGGAGAAAAAAGCTAGTGTGGAGAAGCGAGTGGATGGAGGAAGAGAGAGAGAAAGCGGAGGAGGAGGAGGAGAAGGTGGCGCGTGAAGAAGTGGAGAAGAAGCTGAACGAGAGTAGGAAATGAGTGTGGAGAAGCGAGTGGGTGGAGAAAGAGAGAGAGAAAGCGGAGGAGGAGGAGGAGAAGGTGGCGCGTGAAGAAGTGGAGAAGAAGCTGAACGAGAGTAGGAAATGAGTGTGGAGAAGCGAGTGGGTGGAGGAAGAGAGAGAAAAAGTGGAGGACGAGGTGGAGGTGGCGCGTGAAGAAGTGGAGAAGCTGAACGAGAATAGAAAATGAGTGTGGAGAAGCGAGTGGATGGAGGAAGAGAGAGAAAAAAGTGGAGGAGGAGGAGGAGGAGGAGGAGGAGGAGGTGGAGGAGGCGCATGAAGTAAAGAAGATATATAGTAAAATAATGAAGAGAGAGAGAGAGAGAGAGAGAGAGAGAGAGAGAGAGAGAGAGAGAGAGAGAGAGAGAGAGAGAGAGAGAGAGAGAGAGAGCAAAGAACGAATTGGAGGTGGAGTAGACAGAGGAACGGCAGCAAACAGGAGAAAGAACGGAAAAAGAAGGATAAAAAAGGAATCAGTGAGACCAACCAGAGGAAAGGAAGGGGAAGAAGAGGAAAAGGAGCAAGGAGGGAGGAAAGGAGGAGAGAAAGAGGAAATGAAGCAAAGAACGAGTGTGATCTAAGAGGAATTTGGTGTGAAGGGAAAGAGGAACGGAAGTGAACGTGAGAGAGAGAGAGAGAGAGAGAGAGAGAGAGAGAGAGAGAGAGAGAGAGAGAGAGAGAGAGAGAGAGAGAGAGAGAGAGAGAGAGAGAGGACTGAATAAGAAGAAAAAGAAAAGAGAAAATTAAAGAGAACAAGTAATAAAAAACGCAATGAAAAAGAACAAAAAAAGGAATGAAAGAACAAGCCAATGAAGAGGAGGAGAAAAAAGAGGAAGAGAACGAAAGACAAAGAGAAGAAAAAAATAAGAAAAAAGAAGATGGTAAAAATTGAATAAGGTTAAAAAAAAAGAGGTTAAGAGAAAGAGGGGAAAAAATGGTAAAGAGAAAGACCAAAAAAAGAAGAAGAAGAAGAAGAAGAACAAATTAACGAGGAGGACGAGAGAGAGAGAGAGAGAGAGAGAGAGAGAGAGAGAGAGAGAGAGAGAGAGAGAGAGAGAGAGAAGGAGAGAGTAAAACAAAATCGAAGAAATAAAATAAAAAAAAGAGAGAGAACAAGAAAGACTAGGAAACTAATGATGAATAAGAAGAAGATCACGACAAAAAAAAATATATAAAAAGAAGAAGAAGTGAAAGTTAATGCTGAAAAGAAAGAAGTTACAAGTGTCTGGCTGAGAACGAGACCCCCACTTGACCCACTCCCTAAGATGTTGACCCACTCTCTCTCTCTCTCTCTCTCTCTCCTCTCCCCCCAGAACCAAGACAGCCGGATGCAATTAAACCACCTTGTGAAGAGGCTGAGAGAGAGAGAGAGAGAGAGAGAGAGAGAGAGAGAGAGAGAGAGAGAGAGAGAGAGAGAGAGAGAGAGAGAGAGAGAGAGAGAGAGAGAGAGAGAGAGACACACACACACACTCACACACTTACTCACTGTCTGACATAGTTAGCTACTGACTGACTAACCTATCTACTGACTGACTGACTGACGTACTTACTGACTGACACACTGACTGATTGACTGACTAACTAACACACTGACTGACTGACTGACCGACTGACTAAAACACTGACTGACTGACTGACTGACTAAAACACTGACTGACTGATTGACTAACTAAAACACTGACTGACTGACTGACTAAAACACTGACTGACTGACTGACTGACTAAAACACTGACTGACTGACTGACTAAAACACTGACTGACTGACTGACTAAAACACTGACTGACTGACTGACTAACCTATCTACTTACTGACTGACTGACGTACCTACTGACTGATTGACTGACTAACAGGAGCTAATAGAGACTGACACGCACTCTGATAAACAAATGAAAACATGTATCGTGATTTGAAATATAGGATCAAGTACACACACACACACGAACAAACAAACAAACAAACAAACAAACACATCCCAACTACATTAAGTACCCCCCCGAACGAACAAACAAACAAGCACCAATCCCAACCACATTAAGTACCCCCCCCCCCCTCTCCTGCACCTGACCTTCTATCACATGACCCACGGACTGACCTACGGATTAGCGCCTCCCCTACTTCCAAGAGATCAGCGTCACCAAATTATCGTACTCAGCCACCCGGCACATTGTATTTTCCGGTTTCTGAGTGACAGCCATCGCAAACAAACACCAATAAATAACGCTTTTAACGATAACTTTAACTGGAATCTCGTTACCTGTGTGGGTAGGAGAGTTTTGGGCCCTGGAACTGATAAATGCGATGTTTTGAGTACGATAGTATGGTAACGCTACAAGAGATGCTACTTCGGCCTTGGCAACACTGACACGCCGCACTTAACCCCCCCACTACCCTCCCCTCCCCCCCAAAAAAAAACATCACCCCTACCCCTTCCGTCAGATAATACAGTTAGACCCACCAGCCTCCACCTATTTTTTTCCCCCACTTGTTTAACTTGTCTTTAAATATACCAGTTGTCAGCCTGTAAACATCATCGTCATCATCATCATCATCCCGCGGTTCATAGAAGGGAGATTAAAAGATACCATATGAAGTGTTTGTGAGATGTAGATACGATTGCCTATAATAGTAAAAGGAACTGTACCAAACATATATTATAGTAGGCTAGTTTCAAAAAGTAGTAGTAGTAGTAAAAGTAGTTGTAGTAGTAGTAGTAGCCGCAAGAATAATAATAGTAATAACGATGATAATGCCTCTGATGGTAAATGTGCAATTATCATTAAAGTCTCTTGTTGTTAATTGTGCATTGGATTTCACGAACCACTTTTCCTCTCTTCAGATTCCAGGAAACATTTTTTAGTCACCTTCAAAGACTCGCGGGAGCAATTTTGCCTTTCTGTGTACGGGAAAAGATAAAGAAAATGAAGAGACTGTGGCCAGGAGCAAAGAAAGAAAAGAAAAGGAAGTGCACCCGATAGCAAAGAAAGGAGAAAAAAAAATAGATAAAAACTAGATAAAAAAAAGAAGATCGTGATGCGACGCGGAAGGAGACCAAACAAAGATGCATCGCGCTATCCTTTTGTACTCAGGACGAATAAAAAGGGTAGGGGGGGTGGGGGAGGAGGTCTAGAAAAAGAGGATCGAAGTCTGTTTTGTTGTGGAGTTCCAAAGTGCCGAAGTTTGATATTGCCGAAATTCCTTACAGGGACTGACACCGTAGAGGGAGGGGGAGGGAGGTAGAGGGGTAGCGAAGGGGAGGAGAAGGGGAAGGGTTTGTGGGGAGGGGGGGCAGAGGATGGGGAGGGGAAAGAGAAGGGACTGTGGGAAGGGGAAAGAGAAGGGACTGTAGGGAGGGGGGGCAGAGGATGGGGAGGGGAAAGGGAAGGGACCGTGGGGAGGGAGGAGGGATGAGCATGGGAGGGGGAAGGGAAAAGGAGGGGAGGGGAGGGGGATGTAGAAGGTAAGAGACAGAGGTGGTAAAAGGCTCTAGCGATCGATATTCTATTCATCTACTTATTTACTTGTTTATTTATATATAGTCACTTTTTTATAATTCCTTGAACTCGCTCATTTGTCTCTTTCATCCTTTTCCCCGACCACTCTCCGCAACCTCACTAAGAAGGAATTTGAGCGTAAGGGAGAACATGTCTATCGTCCGCTCTCTTAAGCTGGATCCCCTGCAGGCCTTGATTTTTCGTGGTCAGTAAGGACGTTGCTAATAGGCTGGTCACTTGGGAACCGTCTCCGCTGGTGGCTCCCCTCCCCGCTTCCCAGCACCCTTACGTAGGCTCACATATTCATACAGCCCTACCTAGCTTAATTACACAAGATGGACGGATTTTGTTCACATCATTGGATTTAGCGATGATTGTATAAGTAGAAGACTATTTTTAAAACTCGATTGGGCGATGAATTAGTAAGTGGTTTAAACTCATTGATCTGTGTTTTTATCTCTCTCGTGTTCTGACCGTTGCCTAGACACACAAAAAGGGAATGCAACAGAGAGGAATAGAGAGTAAGAGAGTACACCCACAGATAGATAGATACATACATAGATACATAGATACATGGACAGCGGCAACACATAGAAGGAAAGGGAAAAGAGATTAAGAGAGAACAGCCACACAGATAGAGACAATTATGGAGAGGGAAGAGAAAGTAAAAGATAACAGCCAGACGAACACAGTACCCACAAAGAAGGGAATAGATAAGGTAAGGAACAGAGCAAGAGAGAGGAGTCACATAAGGAAAGGAATATAATAGAGAGAAAGTAAAGAGTTAGAGTAATGGAGAACAGAGGTAGGTGGGTTGAGGGCTCTGTCGGTGGCTGGCTAATGTTCTGTGTGTCTTGGCAGAGGTGTCGGATAAAACTGGCGGTGGTGGTGGTGGTGGTAGTGGTGGTGGTGGTGGTGGTGGTGGTCTCTCCAGGGAACAATGGGAATCTCTTCTTCCTCCTCCTCTTCTTCCTTCCTCCCTCCTCCTCCGCCTCGTCCTCCTCCTCCTACTCCTCCTCATCTGCCTCCTTCTTCTCATCCTCCTCCTCCTCTTCAAATTTTACATAATTCTCCTCTCTGCTTTTCACTTTAATATTTATGAGGTAGATTTTTTTTCTTCTTTTTTTTAGGGGGGAGAGGGGGCGGGGGAAGGGTTAGTGATGGCGGTGACAAGGCAAAGTGTTTCTCACCTGAACTAAACTTTATTCTGTATTTTTGTGTGTATCTATTCATCTATTTATCTATTCTACCTTTCAATTTATCTATCCATCCATCCATCCATCTATCTATCTATCTATCCATCTTACTACATCTTTATATCTACGTTTTTTATTGTGTGTGTTCCAATCTGTTTGCCTGTCTCTGCCTCTCCGTGTGTTTGTGTTTGTCTGTCCATATGCTTGTTGATACGTATGCAGATAAATCGTTCTTTTGTTATAGTAGGATATCAATGTATTATTATTATTATTATTTAGTATCACCACGAATTAGGCATACAATTGTCAATAGAAAAAATCCACGACAGATAGATCACGCCACCTTATAGGAATGTCGTCCGTCAGTGTTTACCGTCTCAGTTTGTATACAAAGCACTTCATCACGCTTGAAAGTCACCTTGACGTACGTGACCAATTGTAATAATTATTTTCCAACCTGTAACTCGTCACTCCTTCACGAGAGTCCGACTGACACACAACTGCAGTCGCTCTCGCTCCGACGCTCCTTGTACATAGAGGCTAACAATATATTCGCCTTAAGGAAGCTGAAGTCTTAATCAACGCCCTTTAAACGCCCCCCGGTACCCCGTTACACTTTGTTTTCCATTCCTCCGTCCCTCTAACTATCTGTCTGTTTGTTGATATTCACTTTTTGTTAACTGTCCTTGCCTACTCGTGGATTATCAGTAAGAGACAGGTAACCGTTTAGACAAATATATGATGTGACGCTTGTGTACTTCATCATATATCCTTCCATGGCTTTCGTGTTATCAAAGTACGTATAGGATATTAAAACCAGGACCTTTTCTTTGTTTTTCGCTATTTATTTCCTTCTTTTTATCATTGAAATATCTAAGACACTATATTTCCCTACATGTCTTTCGTGTTATCTAAGTACGTATACGATATTATAACCAGGACCTTTTCTTTATTTTTCGTTCTGTTTATTCCCTTTTTTATCATTGAAATTTCTAAGTCACTATATTTCCCTACATGTCTTTCGTGTTATCAATGTACCTAACCGACTTTCCCATGAACATTTCCCATCCTTCCCATCTCTTCCTGTCCTCTTTCCCATCTTTCCCATCAACATTTCCCATCCTTCCCATCTCTTCCCGTCCTCTTTCCCATCTTTCCCATCAACATTTCCCATCCTTCCCATCTCTTCCCGTCCTCTTTCCCATCTTTCCCATCAACATTTCCCGTCTCTTTCCCATCTTTCCCTTCGTTTGTACCTCCTCTCTCTATCTCCTAAACGTATACGATATTATAACCTGGACTTTTTCTTTATTTTTCGATCTGTTTATCCCTTTTTTTTTATCACTGAAAGATCTAAGTCGCTATGAGAACGTGCTCGCATCATACACCGGACGATCATCACAACCACCAGACATATTAGATACGTGCGAAGAGGATAGTACAGCTGCAGGACATTTTCTTTAGATTTTCGCTTTGGTTATTTTCTTGTATTATGTCTGAAAGGCCTAAGTTACTGTGAGAACGTACCCGCATCACACCTAGACTGCCCTCACAACCACCAAACATATTAGATACGTGCGAAGAGGATAGTACAGCTGCAGGACATTTTCTTTAGTTTTTCGCTCTAATTATTCTCTTTTATATTAGTTAAAGCTCTAAGTTACTGTGAGAACGTACCCGCATCACACCTAGACTGCCCTCATAACCGCCATACATATTAACTACGTACGAAGAGGATATTACAGCTGCAGGAGTTTTCTTTAGTTTTCGCTTTGTTTATTCTCTTTTATATTAGTTAAAGCTCTAAGTTACTGTGAGAACGTGTCCGCATCACACCTAGACTGCCCTCATAACCGCCATACATATTAACTACGTACGAAGAGGATATTACAGCTGCAGGATTTTTCTTTAGTTTTCGCTTTGTTTATTCTCTTTTATATTAGTTAAAGCTCTAAGATACTGTGAGAACGTGTCCGCATCACACCTATGCCTCTCCGTGTGTTGGTGTTTGTCTGTCCATATGCTTGTTGATACGTATGCAGATAAATCGTTCTTTGTTTTCCATTTCTCCATCTTTCATAACCACCAGTCACTCGCTTGATGTGTCTTCCTTTCCCTGCAGACGAAGGTGTGGCAGAAGTGGCGGCCGGAGAACAACAGGCGGGGCGGCGGTGCTACCATCGGCTGCGGCGGAGGTCGGGGCACGCGGCGAGGAGGCACCGCGGGACCCACAGGCCGCCGCGCCCACACTGCACTCATGGTTGGGGAGAGCATGCTAGTCTACGGCGGCTACCAGGACCTGCGAGGCTCCTCATCTGAACTCTGGAGCTTCAACACGCGTGAGTGTCATTTCCTAAGCTTGTAATAGGTACATGACAACTTATCTTTGCCTGCTATCGGTGATTCCTTATACTAACTTTCCTTCTTAATTTCCTGTTTTCTATATTTATTCTGTAGACCAACTCAGTACTTTTAATAATATATGTTTGCGTGAGTTACTTTTTCTAAGCCCGCAGTAAGTGTACGACAGCTTCTATTGGCTGATGATTACGATTTTCTTACTGACTTTCATCAAAATCACCATCATTGGCATTAACAAGAAGAAAAGGAAGAGGAGGGAGAGAGGGGAAGAGGAAAAGATGGAGTAAGGAGAGAGAGGAGAGAGGGGCAGGGTAGAGAAGGGGGAAGAGGAGGAGGAGGAGGAGGGAGAGAAAACAGAGGAGGAGAGGAAAAGATGGAGTAAGGAGAGAGAGGAGAGGAGAGGGGCAGGGAAGAGAAGGAGGAGGGAGAGGAAACGGAGGGAAAAAGGAAAAGATATAGTAAGGAGAAAGAGGAGAGGGGCAGAGAAGAGAAGGGGAAAGAGGAGGAGGAGGAGGGGGAGGAAACGGAGGGGAAAAGGAAAAGATAGAGACAGGAGGAGGAGGAGGAGACTTGGGCGAGGGTGAAAGAGAAAAGGGAGCAGAAGCAGAAATAGCAGGAGCAGCAGATGAGAGGAAGGGAGCAGGAGAGGGTGGCTGGGTGAGGTCCGCCGACACTCCCCGCGACCTGGCAACACTGGGGGCGATGTGCGGCGTAAAATATTCATCACTCCATCACGACGGCGACTCCCACACCTCTCCGTCCCTTCCTGGCCCCGTCCCTCCTGAACCTGCAGTCCCTCTTACTCCTCTTTCTTTCTGCTCTGACGTTCCTCTTCCTTCCCTACATCTGTCTTTCCCCTTTTTCACATCTCTATTTGCTGTCCCTTCCTGAATCTTCCTTTCCTTCCTTCCTTTCCCTTGGCTTCTTACTCTCTTCTTCCTCTCTCCTGGTTTGACGTCCATTCCTTACGTTTGCCTGTTTTCCCTCTCCTTCCTCTTTCTGTCCTGTTGTCCTTTTCTGCCCCCTTCCTTCTTTTCCTTCATCTTCTTTCCTTCTGCTTTGACTTTCCTTCCTGTCTCTTCCTTCCTTCCCTTCATCTTTTCTTTCTCCTTGCTGTCTCATCTTGCCTCCTTATTTCCTTCCTTCATTTGTCTTCCTTCGCTCTCCTCTTTCCTTCTCCTTTGCCTTTCCTTTCTTCTCCCTTCCTCCTTTCCCTTCAGCTGTCTCCCTTCTCCCTCTCCTTCCATCTTACTGTCCCTTCCTTCCCCCTTCCTTCCTTCCTTCCTTTCTTCATTTGCCTTCCTTTTTCCTCCTCTCCTTCTCCTTTGCCTTTCCTTTCTTCTCCCTTCCTTCTTTCCCTTCACCTATCTCCCCTCTTCCTCACCTGTCCTTCCTCTGTACTGCCCATTCCTTCCCATTCCTTTCCTTTACCTGCCTACCCTCTCCCTCTTTCACCTTCCCTTCCGTTGTGACTTCGCTTCCTGTCCCCTCTCCTTTCTTCCACTCTCCCGCCCCTCTCTCTCCCTCCTCTTTCCTTCCGCCTTGCCGCCTCCTTCTGACCCCTTTCCTAGCCCTTCACCCGCTATGTCGTTCCTTCCTGCCCCCCTTCTTTCCTCTCCTCCCTTCCTTAACCCTCCGCGCATTTCCCTTATCCCCTTTCTCTTTTATTCTCCTTTCCTGCCCACTTTTCTCTCTTCATATTTATCTATCTATCTATCTATCTATGTATATTTATCTGTGTTTGTTTATCTCTGTTTGTTTCTACCTGTTACCATGCAGAGCCCAAGCAGACACACACACACGCACACACGGACACACACACACACACACACACACACACACACACACACACACACACACACACACACACACACACACACGCCCACGCCGGGATATCAGTGGCGGCAGAACGGCTTTAATTCCTCCTCAGGGTCCGCGGCTGCCTTAAAGCGCTCGCCGCCACTTGACACACTGCTCCCGGCGCCTCACCTTTAACGGGACGTGCGGCCGTGCGAGGCGCGCCGCGTGGGGGGATTCGCACGCACGCAGACACGCATTGATGGGCCCGTACTTACGCAGGCTCCCACGCACGCACATTTCACTACGCATATGCATCAACACACACACGCATACGCACTAACTAACTAACTGACTGACTGACTAACACATACGCACGTTCACACACGCACACATACACACACGTCCATATATACCCACCTACATAACATACATACATACATACATACATATATACACATACATAGACATACTCATGCATATATACATACACACACACACACACAAGCCCACCCAAAAAATCACATACACTATGTAAGACACACGAAAAATGTAAATAAAAACTAAGTAAAATAAATGAAAGAAAGAAAGAAATAGATAAATAAACGGAATAACTAAGTACACACACACACACACACACACACACACACACACACACACACACACACACACACACACACACACACACACACACACACACAAAGCACCCAAGCAACTAAACAAACAAGCAATTAAAATACAATACAGCCCCGTGGAGAAACAAGAGAAAGAAGTAAGAAGTGCTCTCGACTCAAGCAGCCTCAAAATAACACAAAAGCATCTCTTAAAATAACACACTCAAAGAATAATTACGAATCTCTGCGTCATCATGAAGAAACCTTTGTGAATGTGTGTGTGTGTGTGTGTGTGTGTGTGTGTGTGTGTGTGTGTGTGTGTGTGTGTGTGTGTGTGTGTGTGTGTGTGTTTCTCTATTCTCTTAAGTAAAAACAAAACATATCGCTTCTTGGTCTTCCGAAGGTTTCCCCGAAGACATCACAACAGCGGTAAGATATGCGTGCTCAGAGGAGAACCCGCGAAACAGTGCTGAATCCCGCTACAAACAATACTGGATCCCGCTAAACCCAAGGAGTATAGGAGAGGGGGGCGAGGGAAGGCAAGGGAAAGGGAAAGGAGAAGGAAGGGAAAGAAAGGGAAGGGAAGGGAGAGCGGAGGGGAAACAGGAGGAGATAGAAAAGGGGTGAGGATAGGAAGGGGAAAGGGGGCGAACAAGAGCGAAGGGAGAAGTGAAGGAGATAGAAGAGGGCAAGGGAAGGAAGGGGAAAGAGGGTGGAAAGGAGAAGTGGAACAGGCAGAGGAGGAGGAGGAGGAGGCAAGGCAAAGGAGAGTGAGGGAAGAAAGTGGAAAGATGGAAGGGGTCAGGAAAGGTAAGTGGTAGAGGTGGAGTAGGCAGAAGTGGAGTATAAGTAAGAGAGAGAGAGAGAGAGAGCGAGGGAAGGAAGATGAAAGCAGAAACAAGAAGAGGAGAAGGAGGATGAAAAGGAATGGTTGAGGAGGACGAAGAGGATGAGAGAGACAAGAAGGAGGCGTGCAAGAGGAAGGTAGAGGATAGAAGAGAGGAGAAACAGGAAGAGGAGGCAAAAAGTGAGAGATGAAGGAAGTAGGAAAGAAAAAGGGAGAGAAAGACGAGGGAGAGAAGCAGGAAGACTTGGAGGAGGGGGGAAGGAGAAAGGAGGGTGAGAAAGGAGAGATAGAGGAAGAAAACGGAAGGGAAGATGAGGAAGAGAGGGTGAAGAGAAAAGAAGGTATCGCAAGGAGGAGAGGGAAAGGGAAGAGGAGGAGAAGGGATGAAAGGAAAGGGAAGAGGTGGGAGAGAGAGAGGGGAGAAGATGAAAAGATGGAGTAAGGAGGAGGAGGAGAGGGGGGAGAGAAGGAGAGAGAAAAGGAAGCGCTAGAAGAAGAAGAGGAGGAGGAGGAGGAGGCACAGACGAGTTTCGCTTTTGTTTCATGATCTAGGTCAGAGATTTTTTTCTTTAACTTTTTTTTCTTCGTTTTTTTGCTTCGTCGGATATATCAGATCTATTCATCTCTCTTCCCCCTCCTCGGCTGCGCGCGTTATTGTATCTCTTAATAAAAAAAAATAGAAATTTAGGTCTTATAATTACTCGTTTCAAACCTGTGATACATTTTTTTTTCGTTCTTTCTTTTTTTCGCGTGTATCAAAAATGTAATCATCGGGGGACTGTATATATCTTTTTTTTTTTTTGTTACTAGTTCTCTCTATTGGCGGCATTCACAGATTGCTCTCTGGTAATTGAAAAGTCCTCGCCGACCTTGACCTGCAAGCACACACACACACACACACACACACACACACACACACACACACACACACACACACACACACACACACACACAACCCCACCGCTCTCTCTCTCTCTCTCTCTCTCTCTCTCTCTCTCTCTCTCTCTCCCCCAGAGCGATATATTGAAACATGGCTTGACATACCCGCATAGATTACGTCATCACTACCACCTCCCCATACCCTTCTCCTTGGCCTAGTTTTGAGCGGCTGGAACACGAGTATTTTGCCGCATTTACCCGCATCGATATAGTGAAACGTGGCTTGATGAGTCCGCAGAGTTTACGTCATCACCGCTATCCTTTACCTTCCTCCTTATTGCCCTACTTTGTGAACGAGTGATGTCACAGTCCTTCATCGGTGTAGTTAAACATGGTTTGACGAATCCGTAGAGTTTATGTCATTGCCGTAACCCACTCTTACACCTCACGTCCTTGCCCATGTTTAAAAGCGGCGGAAACACACAACCCTTGATCTCACTCTCTCGAAGCATGGCTCATTACCACATCTGTATAGTGAAACGTGACTTCATTCATCCGCAGAGTTTTTTGTCACCACCCTCACCATCCCTTTCCGCTCTCATCCTTGGCCCAGTTATCGAAGCGGCTGTGACACTCGAGTATTTTGCCTCCCGCAGGACGGCTGTGAATGGGAGCAGCCCGCCTTTGAATAATCGAGTGGGTTTGACGGGAACTGGAGTGTGAATGAGTGACAGGGGAGGAGTGACCCTTGAGATCTTCGCGCCGCGCTCCAGTAATGACTTCCCATTTGAGGATGCCAAGGATAGGCGTGGAGAGCGTTCAGCCTCGCCGTGGGTCGTGATTAGTAATAGCAATCTGAAAGTCATTAAGAGGAGGAGGAGGGAAGATTAGAGACCTGGGGAAAAGTTATGACAGAAGGGGAGGAGGAGGAGGCGGGGGAGGTGGTGGTGATTGTGGAGGAGAAAGAGAAGAAGGACAAAGACGAAGGGAAAGAAAAGGAAGACCTGGGAAAAGTGGAATAAAAAAGTAGAGAAAGAATAATAAAATAAAAAGAAGAATTGATGTTAATATTGGAAGTAGTAATAGTAGCAATAGGAGAAGTAGTTGTCATAATAATAATAGTAGTGGGAATAGTATAGATAATAATGATGATAATGAAGGTGATGAAAATAATACAAATGAGAAGAAGAAGAAGAAAAAGAAGAAGAAGAACTAGGAGATGCGGAGAAAGAAAACTCATAGAAAAAAAAATGGAAAAGAAGACGAAAAAAACTGAAGAAAAGTAAAAAACAAAAAAAATAAAAAACATTGGGAGTAGGAACAGAAGACAAATCCGCAATGGTAGAGGTTATAGTGCCAGTCTTAGTGATGATGACAATGATGATAATAATAATGATAATGGTGACGGGATAATAGTGAAGCTCAGAGAGAGAGAGAGAGAGAGAGAGGACGAGGACGAACCCAGCGGAACATAACTTTGATGATACCCTGTCGCCGCCCGCCCGCCCATTACCGTCAATCATCCCCCCGTCTATTAATGATGCCCCCGGTTCGAGCCCCGTCATGTCAAAATTAATTAATGTCTGACGTTAAGCTGATTGCACTGTTATTTTTTTTTTTTTTAGTCCCTGTGTGGAAAGGTTTTTATTTTCAGCGTCATTTTTCCATCCGGCATTTTTTTATTTTTTATTTATTTTTATTTTTTTTTGTTCCTCGCTTTCAAATTTGTGGTTGTCAGTGTTGTAATGAAGTGCGTCAGATGGGTTGGTTGTTTTGGTTGATTTGGGTTGGATTTGTGCTGCATTGCGATAGTGGTGGTGGTGGTAGTGTTAGTGATTGTGGTATTTCTATTGGTAGTGATGATGGTGGTGGCTGTAGTGGTGGTAGTGTTGGTGGTGGTGGTGTTACTGGTGGTAGGGAGGTATTGGTGGTGGTGGTGATGATGAGGGTGGTACTGATGGTGATGATGTTATTGATGGTGATAGCTGTAATTGTCATGGTGATATTGCTGATGGTGGTGGTTGTGGTGGTAGTGTTATTGGTAATGCTGAGAGTGGTGGTGATGGTCATGGCGGGGATGGTGATGTGGAGGAGGAGCGGAATTTTCACTCCCTTCCGTCATCCACCCTCCCGTTCGTCTCTTCCCAAAACTTCATCGAAAGAGCTGAAAAAAATCTTGATCAGTGAAGTTTTCCCCAATATCAGCGGCCTTTCAAACTCTGCCGACGTACCCGAGTGATATCCCGACCACCCCGACGGTCCTTCCTCCCTTCTTTCCTTCCTTCCTTCCCCGAGCCGCGCGTCACAGGAAGAGCAGCCGTTTGTGTGTCAGGGCTGGTGTGTCTCAAAATGGTTCTGGCTTGAGAGTAAACGAAAAAAAAAAGTAAAGTAATGAAGTAAAGCGGCTATTCAGGATTTGTTTGTTTTTTTGTTATAATAAAGTAAGACCCATATTTTCAGATGGTTTCGGTTCTTATAACTATTTTCCAAGGTCACAATGGAAGTTAGTCGGGTTCTAATGAGTGTTTTTTTTCATGTTTACGGTGTAGAAGCCTTGTCACACTATCACTAGGCTCATATAACTGTCCATGCAAAGACGTAGAGAGAGAGAAAGGAAAAGAAAGCATCCTCTAGAATAGCCTAATAAATGCTTCTGGCTTGAGAGTAAACGAAAAAAAAGTAAAGTAATGAAGTAAAGCGGCTATTCAGGATTTGTTTTTGTTTTTGTTATCATTAAAGTAAGACCCGTATTCTCAAACGCACTCGGCTCTTATAAATATTTCCCAAGTCCACAAAGCGAGGTTAGTCGGGTTATAATGAATGTTTTTTTTATATTCACGGTGTAGAAGCCTTGTCAAACTACAGCTAGGCTAATAAAACTGTCCATGCAAAGAATAGGCTAAGACGTACAGAAAGAGAAAGGAAAAGAAGTAGGCCGCCTCTAGAATAGCCTAATAATATGTTGGTATGTAATAGTTTGAGATTGTGCGCTTAAGATTCATCACCAAATGTTAAATAGGAACATGTGTTTTTCCTTCTTTGTATGTATCTTTGGCTGCTGATGTGTCATGTCTATATCATCTCAGTCTTGTTTCTTGTGCTCTCTTCAACACTTTCGTAACTCTCTCTCTCTCTCTCTCTCTCTCTCTCTCTCTCTCTCTCTCTCTCTCTCTCTCTCTCTCTCTCTCTCTCTCTCTCTCTCTCTCTCTCTCTCTCTCTCTGTTCCTCTCCCTTCTCCTATAATTCCTTCCCCTTCTGTCTCTCTCCGGCATATGACCACAGATGTTGCGCCGACTAAACCAAACTTTCCAACTTTCCTCTGATGTAAGCGTTCCAATCCATCCTCTCCAGTCAACCCACACACCTCTCACAACATCCGCCTTTCTTTTACATCCAACTTACGTCCTTGCGATATTTTTACTCACTCCGGGAAATCTGCAAACTTGGTAACAATGGAAGGGAGAGAAAGAGCCACCTTCGCTACATCATTACGACAGAGACTTTTCCTAGGCGAGTCACCCCTAGGACGTCTGATGTATATATAAGGCGATAAGTGTTCCTTGTACGAAAATAACTACGTGCTGTATGGTAAAGATGAGAGAGAGAGAGAGAGAGAGAGAGAGAGAGAGAGAGAGAGAGAGACGAGGACGAACCCACAAACTGAAAGGCATCGTAAATAACACAAAATCGCATAATTCATCACTTACACCGTCAACTAGGAACTTTTTGTCACCCTCACTAATGGTCAAAGGAGGATTCGAAGCCATGGTAACGTGAACACAATAGGAGCATCGGAAAACCCTGTCACCTCGCACCTGTCCCTCTCTCTCTCTCTCTCCCTCTCAAGCGCCAAGACACATCACCTCTATTTTATACGTAACTCACTCCTGAATATGTAATGCCTCAGGACTCCCGCCCCCTCCCCCGTGCAGCGTGTTGAGAAGAATGACAAAGTTGCAGCAATTTATAACTTTTCAGTCCTGCTTCATCTTTGTCGGGAAATAACTCACTTCTTGCGCGGACGTGAGACGGAGGAAGGGAGAGGCAGGGATATGGGGGAAGAGGATGGCTGGCAGGGGGAAGGGGGATTGAGATAGCGACAAATGGTGTAAGGGTGGGGATTGAGACACCGTGGAAGGGAGTAAGATGGCAGGGAGAGACAGGGATAGGGAAGAGAGAGGCTGGCAGGGTGAACAGGGATTGAAGGGGTGATTGAGACTGGGATGAAGGGGGTGAGGAGGCAGGGAGAGAGGGAGAAGGAGGATGAAGGGTAGGGGAAGGAAGGAGGGAAAAGGGAGATAGGAGACATGAAAGGGAGAGGAGGAAGGCTGGTTGGTAGACTAAGAGGAAGAGGAGAAATGGAGAGAAAAGAGAAGTAGGAGGGATGAGAGAGAAGGAAGGGAGGCTGGATGGTAGACGATGGAAAGGAGGAGGAAGAAGGAAAAGGAGATAGAGAAAGGGAGGGAATAAAGAGGCAGGAGGAATGAGAGAGAGAGAGAGAGAGAGAGAGAGAGAGAGAGAGAGAGAGAGAGAGAGAGAGAGAGAGAGAGAGAGAGAGAGAGAGAGAGAGAGAGAGAGAGAGAGAGAGAGAGAGAGAGAGAGAGAGAGAGAGAGAGAGGAAAAATTTCATGACGTGAGGCAAACAATCAAGAACGTGGGCTTCGTGGATGATGGAAGGGAAGAAAAAATAATTGCGTATTGATTTAAAGGGAAAATTGTTAGCAAGGGAAATGTTAGCGAAGACTTACGTTGGGTTTGGCTTGTAGTTTGTTATGGAAATGTTGAGTTAGCAGTGCAAAGGTTGTTATTCGTGTTAGTATATGAAGTGAGATTATTATTATTATTATTATTATTATTATTATTATTATTATTATTATTTATTATTACTGTTACTATCCTCCTTCTCCTCCTCCTCCTTCTTTTTCGTCTTCTTCTTCTTCTTCTTCTTCTTCTTCTTCATCTTCTTTTTCCTCCACCTTCTCCTCCTCCTCTTCCTCCTCCTCCTTATCACTACTACTACTACTACTACTACTACTACTACTCCAACAACAACAACAACAACAACCCTTATAGCAAAAATCAAGCTCTGTGGAAGGAAGGAAGGAAAACTCAAACGAAGAAGAATGATGAGGAACCTTTTGTGGCTAGCGACGATGAGAAGGAGGAGGAGGAGGAGGAGAAAAGGGAGAAAGGAAGACCAGGCCGGGGAGAGGGAGAGAAAGATTGAAGGGAGAGTGTGAGGGACTTTGAAGACTGGTGGGGTGAGAGAGAGTAAGAGTGAGAGAGAGAGAGAGCCCTCCATTAAACTCTTTTATGAGGGGAAAAAAGCCAAGACAGGAACCTTTGTGAGGGGAGCAGAGGGAGAGGAGGAGAAGGAGGAAGAGGGAGAGGAAAGAGAGGAGGAGGAAGAGGGAGAGGAAAGAGAGGAGGAGGAAGAGGGGGTAAGGAAAGGAGGAGGAGGACAGGAAAAGAAAAAAAAAACGAAGTCAAATTTTCACACTTCTAAAAAATCAAGTTCGGTGGTTCGTGAAAATCTTGAGGTGGTATATTTTTTCAGAGAGAGGAGGAGGAAAGAAGAATGGAGTGGAGAGGAGGGTGAAGGAAGAAGAGGAGGAGGAGGGGGAGCTGGAGGAGAGGAGGAGAGGTAGGAAAGGTGTGGTATGAAGAAGTGAGAGGAAAGAGAGAAGGAGGAGGAGAAGAAAGGAAAGGAAGGGAGGAAAACAGAGAGGTAGGAGGAGAGAGAAGAGGAGGTTGGAGGACAAGGAAAGGAAAAGAGAGGAAAGAAAGGGAGGGAATGGAGAGGTAAAACAGATGAGAGAGGGAGGAGGGAGGGAGGAAAAACAACTTGTCCCCTTGGTATTCATTCAGCGTTCAGGATCATACTTATAAACAACGAAATCCCCTTCTCTGTTAATTTGTTCGCTTCATATGACACTTGGCTCTCCTCCTCGACGTCCTCCTCCTCCTCCTCCTCCTCCTCCTCCTCCTCCTCCTCCTCCTCCTCCTCCTCCTCCTACCTTTTCCTTTCCCACCTTATCCTTCCTTTCCCTTCCTCCCTCAACATCCTCCTCCTCCTCCTTCCTTTTCCTTTCCGCTCGTATCCTTCCTTTCCCTTCCTCCCTCAACATCCTCCTTCTCCTCCTTCCTTTTACTCCTCTTATCCTTCCTTTCCCTTCCTCCCTCTTCATTCTCCTTCTCCTCCTTCCTTTTCCTTCTCGCCCATATCCTTCTTGCCTTCCCCCTTTTCTTTCCTCCCTCTACATTCTCCTTCTACTTCCTTTTCCTTTCCCCCGTATCCTCTATTTCCCTTCCTCCTTCTACATCCTCCTTCTCCTTCCTTTTCTTTCTCGCCCTTATCCTCCCTTTCCCTTCTTGCCTCAACATCCTCCTTCTTCCTTATCCTTTCCTCCCTTATCCTCCCTTTCCGTTCCTCCCTCTACATCCTCCTTCCTTTTCCTTCTCGCCCTTATCCTCCCTTTCCCTTCCTCCCTCTACATCCTCCTCCTCCTTCCTTCCTTTTCCTTCTCGCCCTTATCCTCCTGCCTCCCCTCTTTCCCTTCCTCCCTCAACATTTCCTCCGTTGTTCGAAACGTATCACCTACAGCGTAAAAAATATAATAGCCAGTGATTCAGGTCAGGCTCGGTCGCTGTCCAGAACTCACCCCTCAGAGGCTGTTAGTGAGTGTTCAGAGTGTAATGTTTCAGCTCGTTCCCACTCTGCATTGTGTCAGGGGATTATGGTGAACGGGTTTGTTGCTGCTGCCTTGAATGCCCTTTGTGAGCTCAGCGATTATAAGCTGTGATCCTCCCCTCTGAGTAATGGCAAATCAGCTGACCGTATTGTGTTTGATCCGTTTAGTGAATGCTTTGTTTAGATTGTCCATTGTTTAGTTATGCGCGGTAATAGACGGAGCTCAATGATGTAAAGGAAAGATGCAATTGGAACCGCTGTATAGTAATCTGTATTTCCTTAATGCTGAAAATGTTTTTTTTTTTTTTTTTTTTTTTTTTTAATGGGAGTTTATGGCGTGTGATTCTCTATTATGATAAACTAATTCGGCTTAGTTTTTGTTTTGTTTTCTTTTCATTATTCCCTGCAGTTCATCATCTCCAAATTTGAGTCTCACACGCCATCCTTGTCTTGGTAATTTCCTTTTTTTCCTTCATTTTCCTTCATACGATTCCTTTTCCTTTTCCTCTTCCTTCGTCGCTCCTTCCTTTTCCTTCATACGGTTCCTTTTCCTTTTCCTCTTCCTTCGTCGCTCCTTCCTTTTCCTTTTCCTCTTCCTTCGTCGCTCCTTCCTTTTCCTTCATACGATTCCTTTTCCTTTTCCTCTTCCTTCGTCGCTCCTTCCTTTTCCTTCATACGATTCCTTTTCCTTTTTCCTCTTCCTTTCTCGCTCCTTCCTTTTCCTTCATACGATTCCTTTTCCTTTTCCCTCTTCCTTTCTCGCTCCTTCCTTTTCCTTCATACGATTCCTTTTCCATTCCCTTCCTCTTTCTTCCTACGACATCTTTTCCTTTCCCATCCTTTTCCTATGGTTCCTTTTCCTTCCCTTCCTTTGCCTTCCTATCATTCCTTTCCCCTTCCCTTCCTTCTTCCTACTAACCCTTTTCCATTCCCTTCCTTCTCCTATTAGATTCCACTTCTCGTATGAATGACCGATCGATGTTTTGGGGTTTATTTATAACACCAAATGAAGTTAATCTATTGTGTGAATCTACTTTCCTTCCTTCTATTCCTTCTCCATCCCCTTCCTTCTCCAATTAGATTCCACTTCTCGTATGAATGACCGATCGATGTTTTGGGGTATATTTATGACACCAAATGAAGTTAATCTATTGTTTGGATCTACTTTGAAATAGGATCGTATGCAGTATTAGATTCCACTTCCCTTGCAAATGAACGATCGATGTTTTGAGGGTATATTTAGGACACCAAATGAAGGGGATATAATATTTGTGTTCTGTTCTCCTTCTCAATCTGGGTCTCGCTTGATGCATTTTCTTTATAGCTGTTGTAAGGAAAGGATTCATGTCTGTCTGTCTGTCTGTCTGTCTGTCTGTCTTCCTCCCTGAAGACCGTTTCCTGGAAGACTTTAGTTATGTTGTTGTTGTTGTTGTTGTTGTTCCCCCGAGTCCAATGTAATTTAGCTCAACTCTCAAGGTATTCTCTCTCTCTCTCTCTCTCTCTCTCTCTCTCTCTCTCTCTCTCTCTCTCTCTCTCTCTCTCTCTCTCTCTCTCTCTCTCTCTCTCTCTCTCTCTCTCTCTCTCATTTTTTCCTGTCTTTCCTCTCTCCTACATCCATATTTATTCTCTCTTGCTATCGTCTGTTCTCGCTTATCATTCTTTACGTCACACACACACACACACACACACACGCACACGCACAAGCTGGCTCAACTGCGGCTTCCTAAATCTGGCCGCGTTATTACAGTCATTGAGTCGATCGAGAGAGTGAAGAGCAGCAGACTGTCGATGCGGAGGCGTGGCTGGGAGGGTAGGAAGGAGGAAGGGAAGATGGGGGATGGAAGGAAGGAGGGAAGGGAAGAAGGGGGAGGGAGGGGAAGAAGGGGGAGGGGGCAGGGAAAGCAAGAGAAAGAGAAAGGGAGAGAAGGATGTGGGTGATGAAACGAGGAAAAGAGAGTGAAAGTAAGAAGTAAGTTATGTAATACTCGTAGAAACTTATAGGACAAAGGGAGGAGAAAGGGAGGGAAAGGGAGAGTAGGAAAGGAAAAGAGAGCTAGAAAAAGAAAAAAGGAGAGAGAGAGAGAGAGAGAGAGAGAGAGAGAGAGAGAGAGAGAGAGAGAGAGAGAGTATAAAGTAAACGTAAGGTAATACAAACTAGAGAGAAAGGAGAGAAAATGGAGAAAAGAAGGAGTTAAGAAGAGAGAGAAAAGGAGAAAGGAGGAGAAAGAGAAGGTAAAAAATAAATAAAGTAAGGCAACCAAAAAATATCCTCTATACAACATGATATAATACAAAAGGAGAAGAGAGACAGAGAGAGAGAGAAAGGGAGGGAGGGAATGGGAAGAAGAGGGAGATAGGAAAAGAGAGAGGAAGAGAGGTAGAAAGAAAGATTAAATAAAGTAACACAAACTCACAAAACAGCCTTAACTATACCTTGATGAAACGTAATAAAGTAGACAGACAGACAGACAGAGACAGAGAAAGAGAGAGACCAACGAAGAGAGAAAGAGAGAAGGGAGGAGGTAGTTGAGATGACAGAAGACAGGCAGACAGACAGAGAGACAGACAGAGACAGAGAAAGAGAGAAACCATCGAAGAGAGAAAGAGAGAACGTAGGTAGGTAGTTGAGGTGATGAAGAGCTCTCGTCGGCCGGGTATCTCAGCGAAGTCAGGTCGGGTCTGGCGGCGCTGCAGGGAACGTAAGGGAGGGGTGGGAGGGGAGACTAAGCCATGTTGAGCTGAGGCCGCCAAGCTATAAGACCGTTTGATTAAGGGACATCGGTGCATTGGTTTGATTAGTCCGTTTTGAAACAGTAGCAGAAGTAGAAGTTGTAGTAGTAGTAGTAGTAGTAGAAGTAGGAATAGTAGTAGCAGTAGTGGTTATAGTAGTAATAGATGTAGTTGTTGTTGTATAAAGTATCATGAACCCGAGATACAACGATGAAATACAATCCTCGAGGTTACAGTTGGGTGGAAGAGTGCATTGTTGCCAACACAAAAAACACTCCCCGATTGTTGTAATAGTAACAGTAATAGTAGTTGTTATTACTGAAGGCAGAATCAATAACACGAGATAATGCAATGAAATACAATGCTTGAGGTTACAGATGGATGGAAGAGTGCACTGTTGCCAACACAAAAAAACACTCCCCGATTTTCTGCAGTAGTAATAATAGTAGTAATAATAGTAGTAGTAGTAGTAGTAGTTGTTGTTGTTGTAAGCTGAATCAATAACACGAGATAACGCGATGAAATACAAGACTCAAGGTTACAGTATGAAGGAAGAGTGCAGTGATGCCAATAGTAATGATAATAATAAAAAGTATCGAGACCCCTCTTTTGGCCACTCTTCTAACTCTTTTATAAGGGCAGTGATTAGCGAGGTTTATTTTCCTTCCATTATTGTTTATTTTATTGTCCTTAAACTACTTCCTTTGATGTAAAAAAAATAGTAACAATAGTCGTGGTTGTTGTCTACAGTACCATGAACCCGAGATAGAGCTAAGAAATACAGTGTTCGGAGTTAGCCAGACGGTTCACTCTACTATAGTCTACCCCCACCGCCCATCTACTCCTGGTACTGTTGAAGACGAGGCAAATACAGTGTTCGGAGTTAGCCAGACGGTTCACTCTACTATAGTCTACCCCCGCCGCCCATCTACTCCTGGTACTGCTGAAGACGAGGCGCTGGAGTTAATAGAGCTTAGGTGACCCGCATTAGCATAGAAACGAGGCTCCCACACCTATTACTCGGCCACTAACCAGCACGACAGCTCCTTGAGACACCCGCAATGTCCCTTTCTCTCTCTCTCTCTCTCTCTCTCTCTCTCTCTCTCTCTCTCTCTCTCTCTCTCTCTCTCTCTCTCTCTCTCTCTCTCCCCCCCACTACTCCCTCCCCTCCCCTCCGAGACCCCCCCCCCAAGCCCCCCACCCCCCACCCCCATTTCCAGATGTCATATATTGGGCTTGTGTAGTTTTGTCTTTCATTACACACACACACACACACACACACACACACACACACACACACACGCACACGCACACATACACACATTCACCAGACATCGTAAATTATTGAGCCTGTGTACCTAAGCTTTCATTTCACACACACGCACACACACACACACACACACACACACACACACACACACACACACACACACACACACACACACACACACACACACACACACACACACACTTTCATAGATAGATAGATAGATATGAAAGCCCCGTTCGTTTTGCTCGGTAATATTCCAATGCGTGTGTGAGTACATCTTCAAATTATTATTCCCGTTACCGACCTTGACCGCCTCCGGGAAGGGGACAAAAGGGAGCGTGTGTATAAATTGTAAATATAATGTGAGCTTTATTAATCTCTGCTCGCTAATATTCAAATGCGTGCGTGTGGCTCTCCCAGGACTTATTGTGTTTTAATCTGTTAATATATGTAAAATTTATGATTCTTTGGTAATATTCAAATAGCGTACGTGTGGATCCCTAGACATATTAGAGAATGTAAGTTGGGATGTTTCAGCCTATCTTGATATGGGAGGTTCCTAAGCCCCTGAATCATCTTTGTCATCCTCCTCTGAACTGATTCTAGCAAGTTGATGTCCATTCTGTAGTGTGGGTATGTGTTTAAACTGCTAAATATGTAAGGTTGATTGGTAATATTCAAATGCTTGCGTGTAGGTCTCTCAAAACATGTTCTCGTTACCCGTTGCCAAGAAGTATAAAGATAGAAGGTAATGTATAAGATGGTTGCTTTATATATGACAGTTTTGTTCGCTTTTATTCGGAAATGTTAAAATGAAACTGTGTTGGGAAACTCCGGAGACTTTATCTGTGGAGTTCGTCTGTAATTAATAGTGGCCGTCAGATAGGTTTGAATAGAATTTTCAATAGATATTCCTGTTAATTAAGCCCTCGCCCCTGTTTCTAGGAAGGAATAAGATTGAATATGTATTGTTTTGTGTGTGAGACCTTTGTTCGTGTTCATTCAGTGATACAAAAAATAATTATAATGTGAAGAGATCCCTCAATAGTCATCCTGCTAACACAATTTCGCGCGCTACAAAGGGGAATTCTAATTAAACATATAGATAAAACAGTTGTATATATTTGTAAAGCGTCATTCGTTGTTTAGGTCTCTCAACAGTCATCCTGCTAACACAATACATGATACAAACGAGAATTATAGTTGAGCATATAAATGAAACAGTTGTATACTTTAAAGGCTTCGTTCGTTTTTTATTATTTAAGGTTAAAAGGGTGTGCGTGGGCAATCTATATAACCCTCTCATTAGTATTAGTGGCCACTCTCCTCTACTTTACTTTACAGGAGCAGTGTTATAGAGGGCTTTAAAGTTGTTGTTTTAATATATTTTTGCCCTTGAGCTGCTTCCTTTCCTGTAAAAAATATCTATCACCACCATCACCACCTCAACCACCACCAACAACAACAACAACACCATTAATAGTAACAGCATTAACAACAACATCATTATCAACACGGTAAAAACGGTGCAAGTAACACGTTCGTAATCCAAAACAACGGTGGAGTAACACATTCGTAATCCAAAACAACGGTGGAGTAACACATTCGTAGCCCCCCAAACAGCGGTGCGAGTAATATGTTCGTAATCCAAAACAACGGTGGAGTAACACATTCGTAGCCCCCCAAACAGCGGTGCGAGTAATATGTTCGTAATCCAAAACAACGGTGGAGTAACACGTTCGTAACCCCCAAAGAACGGCTTCAGTAACACGTTCGTAACCCCCAAAGAACGCCGGCAGCAACGCGTTCGTAACCCCAGACTCCCGGCGACGTGCGGTGAGTGGATGTCATAAGCCCGCCTCCTCGGGGATCAGCGTAACAGCCACGTAGTCACTCAGCCACTCAGCCTCTGTGTCTCCCCTCCCTCAAGACGGCCGCGCATTTACTATTCCCGGTTCAAGGGTGTGACAGTAATACCATATCCTCTATAGTAAAGTGTTTTGCTTGGTTGTTTGTTTTCGAATCAGTTTAGATGGATTTTATAAACATTAATGAAGGAAATAGTAACACCGGCGTGACCATAGTTACTCGTTCTATAAGGGAATTTGTGTATGTGTGCCTCGTGCAACTTGTAAACATTTGATTTTATAGACTCAAATAAAATAATATATACTGCGAATGAGCATGTTGTCAGTCAGCTTTCGGTTCCTCGTGACACAGAATGACGGACAAACACTAGACATATGAAAGAATGACCCCTCGCTGACTCACATCAAATAAAATAATATATACTGCGAATGAGCATGTTGTCAGTCAGCTTTCGGTTCCTCGTGACACAGAATGACGGACAAACACAAAATATAGGAAAGAATGACCCCTCGCCGACTGGTCTATCCCCGTGATGTTACTGACCACAACCGTAAGAAGCTAAGCGGTTGATGAAGGCAATGAGCATTACATCCCGGCGGTGGCTAAGCGAAAACACATCAAAGACGGTCTCGTTAGTGGCCTGTGTAGGGGAAGGCGACCAAGAACAATGGCCTCGCTGATCGCCTGAGTCTCGAGATTACCCGGAGAGGAGGGATGACAGGCGCCCGCTGGGACCGTCTGGGGCTGAAGGGACGCCCGCCGGAGTAACAGGTTAGGCCTCCCGTCGTGACAGCCGCTGGCCTCTGTTCCTGATATTGGACACCGCCGCCCGCAACACCGCCATCTTATCTCGGCATCCTTCTTGGTCTGTCTTACCGGGAGCCATTTTGCAATAATAATAATAATAATAGTAGTAGTAGTAGTAATAATAATTGTAATAGTTTCGGCCACCTCTTTGGATTCTTTTTGGGAGCAGCGAGTGGCGGGCTTTTTTTTATATTATTGTTTCCCTTTTTTTGTGCCCTTGAGCTGTCTCCTTTGTTGTAAAAAAAAAAAAATAGAGGCAGTGGGCGAGCGGTCAGCGCCTGGACATGGTGATTTCGAGGCCCCGAGTTCGAGCCTCTCCACAAACCGGAAGACTACCCGCCTCTCCACCCGACATTGACCTCTCTTTTGGCCACTCTTTACTCTTGTTTATTATGCGAACGGTGAGTAGCGGGCTGGTTTATTCTCTGCACTCTTTTTTGTTGCCCTTGAGCCGTCTCCTTTGCTGTAAAAAAAAAAAAAAAAAAAACCGCTATCCAGATCTTCAACTAACCCCAACTTCACCTACTTCGGTCTAGAGGGGTACCGGGGGGGGGCGGGAGGGGGGGGGGCATGGACCAAGCAAGAGTCATGCATCACGGGATCCACTATAAAAAAATTCGCCTGCGCCACTAACGGACTGGGGCCATCAACCAGACCTCTCAGGAGTGCCACCCACCAGCGCGGCACTATAGACAGCATAACGTCACCTTCGTAAACAAACCGCCGCAGTCATTATTTCCTACTTACAGGAAGTCAGAAAATAACTCATTATCTCATATGGCTTAAGATTTAGGCAGAATTGAAAAGCCCAATTCTAGAACACTGAAACTCTTTATGACGAAGGTAACTGTATCGAAAATGGGCGTCACATGTCGGAAAATTGATGTAGATAAAAACCTGGAAATCTGTAAAAAATGACTTTGGCGATTATTTTATGAGGGTGACGATAAAAGGAAAAAACTAATGATCTTACTATTATCATTAACCGATTTTGTAAGAGTATACGCAGCATCATCTTTTTCCTGCTTTTCCTCGCTCTTGACTCGAAATAAAGGCTGTGAGGGGGGAAACAGCATAATCTGGTCACATACTTCTAAAAACTAATGATCTTACTATTATCATTAACCGATTTTGTAAGAGTATACGCAGCATCATCTCTTCCCTGCCTTTCCTCGCTCTTGACTCGAAATGAAGGCAATGAGGGGGAAACAGCATAATCTGGTCACATACTTCTTGTACGGCTCGCGGGAGTGTCTCGGGCGGGGAAGGGAGCCTCACGCCGAGCACAGCCTTCAGGTGGCTTAGCGCGGGGAGCTGTCCGGCGCCGTGATCGATTCCTTACGCTGATCCCCCTTCGTGCGTGGCCTTGTGTCGGCGGGGATCAAATTCTTAAACTTTTCTGGGCTCGCTCACCCACTTTTGATAAGGCTTTCCTAGGAGTTCCGAACATTTCCAGGGATAGTTTTATGACCCTGGTGGTAGTTTGATCCTTCTTCTGTACCATGAACCTTTAGAAACACTCATTATAGCCCGATTCATCTTCTTTTCGGCGTTTGGAAATTATGTAAGAGGCGAAAGCGTTTGACAATAGCGATCCTGACTGTCAGTTCCTAACCTAACTTAACCTAACCTAACGTAACCTAACATGTTCAAAGAGTGGACGCCATATACTAGTAGATACATAGATAGATCGGGAATACGCCGGGTTCATTTTATTTTTTTATTTTTTTTACAGCAGAGGAGACAGTGCAAGGGCGTAAAAAAAAAAAAAAAAGCAATACAAAAAAGCCCGCTACTTACTGCTCCTAAATAGAGTAGAGTGGCCAAAAAGATAAATCAGTTTCGGGAGGAGAGGTGTCCTGGAAGAAGAAGGATCAAACTACCACTAGGGTCATAAAACCACCCCTGGAAATGTTCGAAACCCCTATGAAACCCTTATCAAAAGTGGGTGAGCGAGAGCAGTAGCGTGGACTTAACAAATACATGATCAGCGTATCGTTTTAATGTGATGTTGGGCGCCCGGGTTAATGATCGTGTGGTAGTGATGGATGGATGGGCGGCATTTACGTTTAATTATGAATACGTCAAATGTGTGCCTATCGCTGTATGTAAATATGTAAAGAAAACTAATATTATACAACTGTAGCTATAAATAAGTGTTCAAATGTTCATATGTTCAAATGTAGCTGTGTTGATTTATGTATTTGTTTGTTAATTAATTTAGCCATATTAATTAATTTGTCTATTGATTGAGTTGAGAGACATATGGATAGATAGATAGATAGATAGATTAGTATGTTAATAAGCAGATAGCAGGATAAATATATAGATAGACTGATTGACTTACAGACAGACAGACAGACGGAATGACAAACAGACATACAGACAGACAATAACAAACAGATATAGATAGACAGACAGACAGACAGACGGATAAACACACAAATTCAAACAGGCAGACAGGCACAAACAAACAAACAAACAAACATACATAGACAGGCAGACATACAGACAAGCAGACAGAAACATACACAGACAGGTAGAGACAGACAAACAACCTTACACACACAGACAGACAGACAAGCAGACAGAAACATAGACAGACAGATAAAGAAAAACAGCCAACCTTACACACACACAGACAAACAGACAGATCGATCGTGGAAGTTCGGCCTCGGTCTGGGTCTTGGGTCCACAACATCAGGCCACCAGTACTCATTTGTTCATCAGTCATCGATCAGGGAGCCGATACCTGCTAATGTTGGAACACGTAAGGGACGAAGAATGTGGAAGGGAACCGACCTCTCCCTTGGTTACCTTCCTATTTAAGTTAACCTCGTGTCTGCCCTTACCTAATAGTCTTTCTCCCTCTTTGCTGTGATCTTCCTTTTCCTGACCTCTTTTTCTACCTTATAATGCTTCAGTGCGCTTGTCTTTCTTCTTTTCTTAACCCCATGACTTCCTTCTTTCGTTATATCAAATTAACTCTGTGTCTCCCCTTTCCTTATACTCTTTCTGCCTTTTTGCTTTAATCTTCCTTTTCCAGACCTCGTTTTCTGTCTTATAATGCTTCAGTGCGCTTGTCTTTCTTCTTTTCTTAACCCCATGACTTCCTTCCTTCTTTATATCAAGTTAACTCTGTGTCTCACCTTCCCTATACTCTTTCTCCCTCTTTGCTGTAATCTTCCTATTCCTGACTCGTTTTCTGTCTTATAATGCTTTAGTACGCTTGTCTTTCTTTTATTGTTAACTCCACGACTTCCTTTCTAAGTTATCTTCCTTTCTGTCCTTAAGATATCTCCGTAATTCACTTCCTTATCCTCTACTTTCTGTCAGTTTACCATAATCACCCTTACTCTGACTACCTTGCTGTCTTCAGTGCTGTAGTACGCTTGTCTTTCTTCATTTGTTAACCCCAAGACTCTGTTCCTTCACTATGACATCTTTGCTTACTTCCTAACGTTCTAACAGTTTTCTAACGCATGTCATCTGTCTTATTCTAACCCTACGAGTCCTACTCTTTACTCTAACCCCATTGTCTGCATGCTTATACGTTCCAAGAGTGCTAACGCCTATCATCTTTCTTATATGTCAACCCCAAGACTCCCCTTCTTCGCTTACTTTCTTTCTAACGTTCCAACAGTCTTCTAACGCCTGTCTTCCTTCTTCTGGTTAAGCCTACGACTCCTATTCTTCTCTCTAACCCCACTGGCTGCCTCCCAACGTTCCAGCAGTCCTTTAGCGTTGTCGAACTATTCCCCTCCATCGACGAGGCTCTCTCCGCCCCCGCCCGGTTCCCCGAATATTGGTGTTCTCTGGCACTTTGAACTTTCGGAGCCGCCCACGCCCAACAAAGCCTTCCTGGAAATTTTCGGTGTTCCGGCGGAGTGTGAAACCTGAGCCGCATGTTGTTGTGTGTTGGTAGATAGATAGATAGATAGAAGGATAGATAGATAGATAGATAGATAGATGGATAGATAGATAGATAGGTAGTTAGTTAAATAGAAAGATAGACTAGTTGATTGGTTGAATGACTTATTAGTTCAACGATAGATACATGAATAGATAGATAGATAAATAGATAACTCACCTGATCTTCTTTATGGACGCGGGTAGCCTAGATTAAAGGTAGGTACGTAGGTAGTTAAATAGAAAGGTAGACTAATTGATTGGTTGAATGACTTATTAGTTCAAAGATAGATACATGAATAGATAGATAGATAAATAGACAACTCACCTGATCTTCTTTATGAACGCGGGTAGCCAAAATTAAACCCTTGTCCAGTGAATAGGCTGACTGTTAACACCGGGCCGGATATAATTGGGTGTTGTTCAGGCAGCGAGCAGACACCGCGCACTACCTATAAATTTTAAAGAACCATTACTCCCACCCAGAGCCATAGAATAGGAGAGTTTGCCCACCTTGATCACAGGCGCCATGTTCCAAAAGAGCCGCGCGAAATTCAAATTAGTGCTGATCTGATACATTTTTTTTTTCAAGGGTGTGTGTTCTAGGTATCGTCAGGATCTCGGAGAATTAGTTAGAGCATAAAAAAACTGCAAGGACTATAGCAAACAACACTGTGAGGAAGGCGAGCGACAAAGATCCATATTCTAAAACGTATCGGGTTCCCACAACGACAATATCCCAGGGCCACAGAGAAGATTAACAGGTAGTAACACGAACTTTGGCTGCTATACGATACTAGATAACAATAATGATAACAAACTTCCTTCTTTTGTTCATATAGCCTAACAGTTTCATATGGTACACGACTTTTGCTGTTATGATACTTCTAATAATACGATTCTCCCTCTTTTCAGATAGCCTAACGCATTCTGGTTTCAAATGTATGCCATCTAAGGCTGTCTATGATACTACTAACACAACGATCCCTCTTCTAACATAGCCTAACCCATTCCAGTTTCAAGTTTATGCGCTAACAGTACTCGGTCTTTGCATTGGTTACTACAGACACATCCCTTCTCTTCATACAAGTTAACCCATTCTAGATGCAGAAGTCGGGTAAAACTATCTCTGGAATCACAAAACAGTCCATTGAAACCCCTGCAACAACTTCTACGAGAGGCTTTTGAAACTGAGAAACCGAGACTTTGAATTACGGACTTGAGGCACTTCGGCGGGCAGGCAGGCAGGTCAGGTGTCCGCGGTGGAGGCTGCAATGGGCACTAGATTACCCGGGCCGCGTTACCGTCTACCCTAATGGCACCTCCGCCGTGTAATAGGTTTCCGCTCCAACAGGTTTCCCTAATTGTGAATGCGAGTGGCGGCCGCGAGTTCAGGCAGCCGCTAACTCTCCCTTCCTGGCTGTTAATCGATGCCAAAAATAAGACAAGCGTTAGAAGACTGTTGGAATAGACGGCAAGCGATGAAAGCGAGTCTTGGGGTTATTAAAAGAGTAAAAGAGGGTTGGAAGACTATTGGAACATATGAGGAAGAAGATAGGGTTAACTTAAGAAAAAAGACATGCGTTAGAAGACTGTTGGAATAGAAGGCAAGCGATGAAAGCGAGTCTTGGGGTTAACAAAAGAGTAAAAGAGGGTTGGAAGACTATTGGAACATATGAGGAAGAAGACAATGGGGTTAGAGGAGGAAAGGGAGACGTAGATAGGGTTAACTTAAGAAAAAAAACATGCGTTAGAAGACTGTTGGAATAGACGGCAAGCGATGAAAACGAGTCTTGGGGTTATTAAAAGAGTAAAAGAGGGTTAGAAGACTATTGGAACATATGAGGAAGAAGACAATGGGGTTAGAGGAGGAAAGGGAGGCGTAGATAGGGTTAACTTAAGAAAAAAGACATGCGTTAGAAGACTGTTGGAATAGACGGCAAGCGATGAAAGCGAGTCTTGGGGTTAATAAAAAAGAGTTGGAGGGTTGGAAGACTATTAGAACATATGAGGAAGAACACAATGGGGTATGAGGAAGAAAGGGAGACGTAGATAGGGTTAACATAAGAAAAAATAGGTGCGTTAGAAGACTGTTGGAATAGAAGGCAAGCGATGAAAGCGAGTCTTGGGGTTAATAAAAGGGAGTAGAAGAGGGTTGGAAGACTATTAGAACATATGAGGAAGAAGACAATGGGGTTAGAGGAGGAAAGGGAGACGTAGATAGCACAAATTTGGACGAGCACGAGGAAGCCACTGTCCGCTGCTACAATGTGGGACTGAATGCAAATACTTGGACCGTGGTTATGTAAATGTATATCCTAAGGGCTGAATTAGTATCATAGTGGAAAAGACAGGAACGTAGAGAAAGTTTAGTGTGTGATGGCCAAGTTACCGCAAGTCCCCCCTCAGTAGTAGCAGTAGTAGTAGTAGAAGTAGTAGTAGTAGTAGTAGTAGCAGTAGTAGTGCGATCCATGAAAGAGCAGAAAGTAAAAATATAAGCAAAATAATATAAACCCAAACCGAGTCCATTAGATTAACAGACAAAGATAGGAAAAATTAAATAGACCGTGACAGTAAAGTAATGAGAAAAATAATGAAAAAAAGAAGATTCCAAAAACAATACCTAATGAGTTAAGTGGAATTACAGGCAAAAAGTATAATTGACCCCAAAAAAGAGTAATTAGGCTTTTTTATAATGGAACTTTTCTTGCACGCCATAATTATGTTTCGCAAAGAGTAATTACCCGGAGAATCCATTTTTGTTTGTTTGTTATGTTTTTAAGCGACTCAGATGTACTTGCGTGATTTGTTGTTGTTGGTAGTAGTAGTAGTAGTAGTAGTAGTTGTAGGTAATAGTAGTAGTAGTAGTAGCAGTAGTAGTAACAGTAGAAGTAGTAGTAGTAGTAATAGCCAGCTTTTGTTTTAGTAGTAGAAGGAGGAGGAGGCGGAGAAGGAAGAAGAAGAAGAAGAAAAAGAAAAAGAAGAATGAGAAGAAGAAAAAAGGAAGAGGAAAAAGAATGGGAAGAGGAGGAGGAGGAGGAGGAAGAAGAACCAGATGAACAAGAACAAGAAGAAGAAAAAGAAAAGAGGAGGAAGAGGAAAAGGAGAAGGAGGAGCGATACAGTTAGCAAAATTAACTATACACACCTATTAAACTCAAGCTAATGAAAAGACAAACTCACTCCAGGTAGCCAGACGGAACTCAGTCGTAATCGAGATAATCAGATCGCGTTCATTAACCTCCGCCGAGAGCTCTTAAGAACTTGGGATTCGCGTGCGCTCATTAGCAGAGATTTTCCAACTTTCTGAATGAGACACAAAAACTCCTACACTTCAAGAGGAGGGATTTCAGTGAGCGAAGCAGGAAGTCAAGTTGGGTTAGGTTGCTATTCTCTCTCTCTCTCTCTCTCTCTCTCTCTCTCTCTCTCTCTCTCTCTCTCTCTCTCTCTCTCTCTCTCTCTCTCTCTCTCTCTCTCTCTCTCTCTCTCTCTCTCTCTCTCTCTCTCTCTCTCTCTCTCTCTCTCTTATCATCCCTATTTTCCTATTTTAAACCTCTATTACCTCTTTTTTCCCTCTTTTATCTGTTACTTCTCTTCCGTCTTCTTCCCTTTCTCTCCTCTCTTCTCTCATTCTACCTCTTCTTCGTTTTCTCGCATCGCTTCAACTATACTAACTTCTTTCTCATTTCCCTCTTTCGCTATTTCCTAACACACATATACAAGTTAAACAGACAGAGGAAACCGTGCAAATACAGCTGCCATATCTACTCTATAATAACACCCATGCACCTCCCAACCCTCCCCCTACAGCCTGCCTTTTTTATCATCATACGTGTGGTAGGTTATAAATTACATCAGGATCGTCCATTACCCCGCCACCGCCTGTCACTGAGGACCGACCAGCGCGCGGGACGGTCCGGGGGAGGCTGCCGCAATAACCCTACATCCCCTCGGTGCCGATAACGGGGCTCGATAACCATTGGCAAAGCGTAAATACTGTGTACCGCTGAATCCCGAACCCTTTTTATTGCTGTTTTTACCGTTTGATGTTTTTATGGGTAGTGTTTTTGCGAGGGGGTGGTGATGGTGGTGCTGGAGGTGGTACGAGTGATGGTAGTGATGGTGTGGTATGGTGGTGGTGATATTGACATGGTGTGGCATGGTGGTGGTGATCTTGACATGGTGTGGCATGGTGGTGGTGATTTTGACATGGTGTGGCATGGTGGTGGTGATCTTGACATGGTGTGTGGTGTTTGTGGTGTCAGTACTCGTGATAGTGATAGTGATGGTGGTGTTGGTGGTAGTGATGAAATAGTGTAAAGGTTTTAGTGGTCATTATCATCATTTTAGAGCATACACTATTGCTACGCGAGTCCTCAGTGCTCATCTCCGTAACATTACCCCTTGACCTTTTGTCTGAGGTGATGGCTGCACTGTAAATGATGATGGTGATGGTAATGATGGTGATGGTGGTGGTGATGTTATGTGATGTAGGAGTGTTGATGATGATTATAATACTAGTGATTGTGATGGTATAGAGCTGATAGTGGTAATGGTGATGGTGATTGTTATAGTGATAAGCTGATGGTGTATGTCGTGATGGTGTGATGGGGTGTTAAGAGTGTTAGTGAAAGAATCTACTACTAACAATAATGGTGAGCTGATAGTGGTGATGGTGACGATAGTGATGAGCTCATGGTGGTGATGTGATGTGATATGGTGTAGGAATGTTAGTGAAAGGTCCTACTGGTGATCATGATAGTATAGTGATCTGATAGTACTGATAGTGATCGTAGTAGTAATGATAGTGACAATAACAATACTGAGTGACAACAGAAGCGGTGCAATATCCGTCAAATAACCTTTTTTTCTTCGTTACTTTCGTCGTGTTCTTGAGAGCGCAAAAGAAAAGGAATAAAAAAAGGGGAGAGTCGTTGTCATTTTAAGAGATCCCAATAAAATCCAATATTACACGGATGAGGAACCCAGACGGAAGAACAAGAGTAACAATGCTTTCTCCTTCTTCCTCCTTTCTTTCCCTCCCTTCCTTCTTCTTCCTCTCCTTTCCTCCTCTTTCCTACCCTTACTCCCTTCCTCCTTCCCTTGCCCTCTTCTCTCTTCCTCCTTCCTCTTCCCTTTCCTTCCTTCTCTCCCTTCTTTCCTCTGTTGCTTCTCTCTTTTACTCCCATTCCTCCCTTCCTTCTTCCTCCTCTCCTTCCCTCCCTCTTTCCTTCTCTTACTCCCTTCCTCCTTCCCTTGCCCTCTTCTCTCTTCCTCCTTCCTCTAACCCTCTTTTCTTCTCTTCCCTTTCCTTTCTTCTCTCCCTTCTTTCTTCTGTTCCTTTTCTCTCTTACTTCCATTCCTCCCTTCCTCCTTTCCTCGTCACCTGCTCTCTCCTTCCCTCCCTTCTTCCCTTCTCTTCCTTACTTCCCTCTTCCTCTCTTCCTTCCTTCCTCCCCACCTCTTCTCTTCCTCCCTCCTTCCCTTTTTCCCTTACCTTCCTTCCTTCTTCCTCCGTTCCTTCTCTCTTCCTCCCTTCCTCCTTTCCTCCCCACCCCGCTCTTTCCTTCTCTTCCCTTCTTCCCTCTACCTCCGTTCCTTCCCTCTCTTCCTTCCTTCCTCGACACCCCTTCTCTTCCTCCCTGGGTACGAAAGCTTCCACAAAAGTCGAAAGCACAAGAAAGGAGGAGGAGTAGTTTGCTACGTAAAAAGTACACTCCCTGCCATAAAAATAGACAAACAGGACGCAGAGAAATACGATTCTGTCTATGTGGAAATAACCGCAAATAACAAGAAACTAACACATGCAACCGTATACAGGCCTCCGAAACAACAGGCAGCCGATGACACTGCCCTCTACGAAGAGATTCACTCTCTAACACAAAGCAAGGAAGCAATTATAATTGGGGACTTTAATTGCCCTAACATTGACTGGGGACTGATGACTGGAGATCAAGAGGGTAACAGGCTTTTAGAAATGGTGGAGGATTCGTTCCTCACTCAAGTTGTAACTCAACCAACAAGAGAAAACAATCTGCTGGATCTGGTATTAGTAAGCGACCCCGACCTCATTCGCGACTGTACAGTTGGTGAGAAACTTAATGGGTGCGATCACCACTTAATCCGTTTTAATATCAACATATGTCACAAACTCGTAGATAATCCATCAGTGATACCAGATTACAAAAGGAAATTTCAACTTAGCCCGTGCACTGCTTCCCCTACGACCTGGGACCAACTTGGCATCACCGACAATACAATCGACAACGCGTGTAACGTCTTCAAAGTTAAGCTGTTCCAGGTAGGTAAGGCTACTGTGACTACGTAATCCAGGGGAGTTACTGGGGCCGCAGATAGACCGTGGATGACAAGAGAAATAAAAAAAAAGGAATTATAATTTGATGAAAGAGAATG
>NC_066542.1:6689662-6692162 GCF_024679095.1 Eriocheir sinensis | reverse complement strand
ATTTCTTGGCTCTTTGTTTCATCAGCTGCTCCAAAGAATGAAGCGTTTATAGATACTTTAAGCTCCTCGCAGCACCATGTCAGTTAGTTACGCCTCCCTCGTCTCCTTCCCTCATATTCCCTCCCCTCCCCCTTCACACGTTGTTCCGGTGGCGACAAGGGCACGCCGCCCCCTCCATCTCGCCCCCGATCCGTCCCAATTCCTTTGCTCCAGTCAGTTTCTTATTATTTTTCCTACAGATAGTCTCTTCACACTTCCTTCTCTCCAGGTATTCTTGGTATCCCATTCTCTCTGTTCCTCCCTCATCCTCCACCGGACTAAGTGGATCATTCTTAGGGCATGGCATCCCCTCCGTCTCTCTATCGTCCCGTCTTGCCCCTTCCTGTCCCGTCCCGTCTTGCCCCGTCCTGTTCTGTCCCGTCTTGCCCCGTCCTGTTCTGTCCCGTCTGTCCCGACCCGTCCCATCCAGTCCCGTCTTGCCCCGTCCTGTTCTGTCCCGTCTTGCCCCGTCCTGTTCCGTCCCGTCCTGTCCCGCCCCGTCCTATCCTGTCCTGTCCCGTCCATTCCGTCTCGCCCCCGTCCCGTTCCGTCCCGTCCTGGCCCGTCCCTTCCTGTCCCGTCCCGTCCCGTCCCGTCCTGTCCTGTCTCGCCCACTTCCTGTCCTGTTCCGTCCCGTCTTGCCCCGTCCTGCCCCGTCCCGTCCCATCCCGTCTTGTCCCACCACTCGTCCTGTCCATCCCCCCGTCCTATCCCGTCTTGTCCCGTCCATCCCGTCTCGCCCCCGTCCCGTTCCGTCCCCAGCAACCTTTCAACTCACCGCCTTCAGGAGTGCTCGCGTGTCTGTGAAAAGCGAGGAGCGTCGAGACATCTTACCGCCACTCGAAGCCGGGAAGCGTCCAGGCAGGCAGACCTTGAGGGAAAGGGAAGGAGGAGGAGGCTGGAGTGAGGTCAAGGGTGAGGCGAGACGGCGGGCATTGTGTGCAGGAGCCAACCATTGTTCCCGCCTCGCGCCGCCTCCTGATGGAAGATTCCTTTATTTTACGGCGCTTCGGGGATAAGGAGGGGGGGGGGGGCACTGCTCCGGCAAAGGTGTGGGTGGTGAGGGGGCTGTGGCCAGGTATTGCATCACCCTGCACTGACAGACACTCTTTTGGTATTCTACTGAAGGAGGAATTGCCCTTAAAATTGTATACAAGAAAAGATAGTAGTAGTAGTAGTAGTAGTAGTAGTAGTAGTAGTTGTGATGGTAATGGAAATATATTAGTAAAACGAGCGTGGGTTTAAATTGCGCTACGGATCCTCTTAAATGAGTTCAGATTCCATTATGTTTTCATCTTATTGTGGCGCGTTGTGGGTTTGCAAAGAGGTTTCAATTCGCTGTTAATCCTCCTCAGTGGGTTCTAATTTCCCTTTTTTTTTTTCTTAGTATTGTGGATTTAAATTGTGTTACTGATACTCTTATATGGGTTCTGATTCTCGTAGTAGTAGAAATAGTAGTAGTAGTAGTAGTAGTAGTAGTAGTAGTAATAGCAGTAGTAGTATGATTATCGTTGTAGTAGTAGAAGTAGTATAATCACAAAGGTCGTAGTGGTAGTAGTAAGTAAAATAATAATAATAATAATAATAATAATAATAATAATAATAATAATAATAATAATAATAATAATGGTTTTAAAATCTACCATAATAGAAAGTTATTTATTTTCTCCCTCCACGTGTCAGTAATGAGAACCTAATTACACCAGGCAACAGGTAATTACATGGCTCGCCCGTTTCTTGATATATACGGAGACTCACAGAACAATCCCATTACGTGAAGCCTGTTACAGTGTTGCTCCGAGAAGTGACAGGTCGGTATATTCAGACGCTTCCATCCCCTCACATTAACTATTTCCAAAGCCCAAAAAGGAGCTCAGTTGGATTATAATGAGTGGTATTTTAGGCTCATGGTACAGAAGAAGGGTCAGACTACCACCAGGGTCATCAAGCTACCCCTGGAAATGCGCTAAACTCCTACGAAACCCATGTCAAATATCGCCTCACATCAATTAATTACAAAGGCCAAAAATGAGATCAGTCGGGTTGTAATGCGTGGTATTTTAGGCTCATGGTACAGAAGAAGGGTCAGACTACCACCAGGGTCATCAAGCTACCCCTGGAAATACGCTAAACTCCTACGAAACCCTTGTCAAATATCGCCTCACATCAACTATTTCCAAAGCCCAAAAGGGAGCTCAGTTGGATTATAATGAGTGGTATTTTAGGCTCATGGTACAGAAGAAGGGTCAGACTACCACCAGGGTCATCAAGCTACCCCTGGAAATGCGCTAAACTCCTACGAAACCCTTGTCAAATATCGCCTCACATCAACTATTTCCAAAGGCCAAAAATGAGATCAGTCGGGTTGTAATGCGTGGTATTTTAGGTTCATGGTACAGAAGAAGGGTCAGACACCCTGGTGGTCAAAAAACTACCTAAAAATGCCCTGAAACTGTGAAAA
>NC_066542.1:6189662-6337162 GCF_024679095.1 Eriocheir sinensis | reverse complement strand
TACGATAGTTTTGGGGGTATGAAAACCGAGAGATACAATATTCTGAGTATACGATAATCTGGTTACGCTGGGTCACTGTGAAGCCAAGCAATGAAGGGCAGAAGGGGGAGGTGTTAAGTGTAGGGAGAGGAGGATGTGTATGAGGGTGTGTGAGGGGTGAAGGGAAGGTAAGGACAGGTGGGGTGAGGTATGAAAGGAAAGGTAACATGGAGAAAGTGAAAACAGGAGGGATGGTGAAGGGTTGAAGTATGGATAGGAAGCAGAAAAGATGGAAAAGGTAACATATTCTGAAGGGCATGCTGGATGAGACGAAGGAAAGGGAGGGTGGAAGGAAGGGAAGGGAATGGGTGAAGACATGTTTTGGGAGACGGAAGGGAAGGGAACATGAAGGGAAGGGAAGGTATGGAGAGGAAGGAAGCAATATTAACGAGTTGGATTCCGGATGGGACGAAGGAAGGGGTGTGAAGGGAAGGGGATGGGTAGAGGCAGGTTGGGGGACGGAAGGGAAGGGAACATGAAGGGAAGGGAAGGTATGGAGAGGAAGGAAACAATATAGAGAAGTTGGATTTCGGATGAGACGAAGGAAGGGGTGTGAAGGGAAGGGGATGGGTAGAGGCAGGTTGGGGGACGGAAGGGAAGGGAACATGAAGGGAAGGGAAGGTATGGAGAGGAAGGAAACAATATAGAGAAGTTGGATTTCGGATGAGACGAAGGAAGGGGTGTGAAGGGAAGGGGATGGGTAGAGGCAGGTTGGGGGACGGAAGGGAAGGGAACATGAAGGGAAGGGAAGGTATGGAGAGGAAGGAAACAATATAGAGAAGTTGGATTCCGGATGAGACGAAGGAAGGGGTGAAGGGAAGGGATGGGTAGAGGCAGGTTGGGGACGGAAGGAAGGAACATGAAGGAAGGAAGGGAAGGTATGGAGAGGAAAGAAACAATATAGAAGTTGGATTTCGGATGAGACGAAGGAAGGGTGTGAAGGAAGGGATGGGTAGAGGCAGGTTGGGGGACGGAAGGGAAGGGAACATGAAGGGAAGGGAAGGTATGGAGAGGAAAGAAACAATATAGACGAGTTGGATTCCGGATGAGACGAAGGAAGGGGTGTGAAGGGAAGGGGATGGGTAGAGACGTGTTGGGGGACGGAAGGGAAGGGAACATGAAGGGAAGGTAAGGTATGGAGAGGAAGGAAGCAATATTGACGAGTTGGATTCCGGATGGGACGAAGGAAGGGGTGTGAAGGGAAGGGGATGGGTAGAGGCAGGTTGGGGGACGGAAGGGAAGGTAACATGAAGGGAAGGGAAGGTATGGAGAGGAAGGAAACAATATAGAGAAGTTGGATTTCGGATGAGACGAAGTAAGGGGTGTGAAGGGAAGATGATGGGTAGAGACGTGTTGGGGGACGGAAGGGAAGGGAACATGAAGGGAAGGGAAGGTATGGAGAGGAAGGAAACAATATAGAGAAGTTGGATTTCGGATGAGACGAAGGAAGGGGTGTGATGGGAAGATGATGGGTAAAGAAAGACATGTGTTGGGGGACGGAAGGGAAGGGAACATGAAAGGAAGGGAAGGAGTGATGGGGTTTTGGTATGGAAGGAGAGGAAACAAAATAGGTGGGACGAAGGAAGGGAAGTGAAGGGTTACGGTGGAAGGGCTGGGGAACGTGAAAGGAAGGGAACTTGGAGACAGGAGGGACGGTGCATGGAAGGTTGAGGAATAAAAGAAAGGAAGAGGAGCAAAAAAAAACCAGAAGATAGAGGGGATGGAAAAGGAGAAAGGGGCGTGAAGGGAAGATGTGGAGGGCTGAGGAAGAAAGGAGAGGAAGAGGGGAGGAAGAGGAAAGGAAGAAAGTCAGACGATAGAGGAGATGGATGCTGGGCTGGAAGGAAAGGAGATGAAGGGCTGAGACGGAAGGGGAGAAAGGGACGTGAAGGGAAGGTTTGGAGGGTTGAGGAAGAAGGGAAAGGAGAGAAAAAGGAAGAGGAGGAAGAAAATAAAACAGAAGATAGACGAGATGGATGCTGGGCTGGAAGGAAAGGAGATGAAGGGCTGAGACGGAAGGGGAGAAAGGGAGGTGAAGGGAAGGTTTGGAGGGTTGAGGAAGAAGGGAAAGGAAGAGATAAAGAAGAGGAAAACAAGATAGACGAGATGGATGCTGGGCTGGAAGGAAAGGAGATGAAGGGCTGATATGGAAGGGGAGAAAGGGACGTGAAGGGAAGATGTGGAGGGTTGAAGAAGAAGGGAAAGGAGAGGAAGAGGAAGAGAGGAGAAAGAAAACCATAAGACAGACGAGATGGATGTTGGGCTAGAAGGAAAGGAGATGAAGGGCTGAGACGGAAGAGAAGAAAGGGACGTGAAGGGAAGATGTGGAGGGTTAAAGAAGAAGGGAAAGGAGAGGAAGAGGAAGAGGAGGAAAAGAAAACAAGAATATAGAGGTGGATGGATGCTGAGGTGGAAGGGCTGAGATGGAAGGGACATGAAGGGAAAAGAAAGCAAGAACATAGAGGTGGATGGTGGGTGAGATAAAGGAAGGGAGGTGGAATGGCCAGGTGGAGTGTGGAGGGGCGGCACAGTGATGGTGGTGTCGGTGGTGGAGGTGGTGCTGATGGTGGTGACCTTGTTCCTCGGTGGGGGTCGCCATACTCCGTCCTCCCCCCTACCCCTCCCCCCCAAGCCCTCACCCTCCCCACACCAGCACGTAACATGCATAATCACGCTTATTTTGCCTACCTCCGCGATGGCCTTGGGGGCATGGGAAGGTGGATGAGAGGACCCGGCCACTCAGAACTCTCCCTCTCTCTCTCTCTCGCTCTGGTCTGACCCGCGTCCTCACCCCACTCCCTCTCTCTCCCCACTCCCCGGGCGGCTTGTTGGGGTGGAGGAGGAGGTTGCAGAGGAAGGAATGTGTATCTCGAGTATGCAATGTTGCCTATAATAATATTTCCTCATTGCTATGTTCACCTTTTCCATACGGCACCGGTCACCATTCTCTCCCTCTTTCTCTCTCCATCTCTTTTTTTTTTCTTTCCCTCCTTCGGCCACTCCCACCAGACAGCGCTGTAGGCATCCCATCCCTTCCTTCTTCATCTCCCTTCCTTTCTTCCTTCCCTCGTCACACCCAGCATCCACCTCTATCCTTTTGTTTTCTTCCTTTCAACAACTTTCAACAACTTTCAACAACCTCAACCCGTGACGTCACACCTTTCCTATCTTCACGTCACCCAACCTTTCCGTCACCCATACATGTTTCTTCTCATCCATCTCCCTTTTCTTCCTTTTCTTCGTCTCATCCGGCATGCCCTTCAAAATTTGCTAACTTTTCAATCTTTTTCTATATTGTTTCTTTCTATCCGTGCATCAACCATTCTCTTGCCCTTCAAAATCTGCTTCCTTTTCCATCTTTTCTATATTTTTTCTTTCTATTCATGCATCAACCATTCTCTTGCCCTCTTCTTTTAATAATATTCCTCCCATAATCACCTCATCTTTACTCATCACCGGTGTCATAATGGTTAACTAAATTCCTACGTCGTTATATTCAAGGTAATTCCTCAACCTCCGCGTCTATTGTTTTTCCTGAAAGACATATTAAGGAAGGCATTTCAACTAGTCTCCTTCATGGGCGCGTTTTCCCAGACCCTTTCTTAGGCTTTCAGAACAAATATCTTCCCGGATGGAATAGAGAGAGAATGGATGGAATAGAAAAGTCTCACCACCCACTCTCTCCTCCCTTCCCACAGTCTCCTTGCCTCTCGACACGTTCCTGTTCGTTTGCGTTTCCTTGTGTTGTTCTTAAACTCACGCAGCTCGACAATCACTCCTGTCCACACTCTTCAACCCACCGTCTCTTCCCACGCATTCTCAGGTCGCTATTCTCAGACCCTTAACATCACATACTTCCAAAGGCCGCAAAGGAGATCAGGCAGGTTCTAACGAGTGTGTTTTTAGGTTCATGGTACAGGAGAAGGGTTAAGCTACCACCAGGGTCATGAAACTCCCCGTGGAAATGCTCTTAACTCCCATGAAAGCCTTGTCCAATATGTGTGCTTGGGAGTCGAACTGTTTTAGAATATGACCCCCGTCTCGTGAGTGGCCCAGACGAGGTCACAGCCTAGGTCACAGCAGTGTTGGCAAATTATCGTAATCATCGCGTTGAGTTCTCGTAGTCTCTGACCGATAACTATTGCAAAAGAACAAACCAACATCAATGAATAACAGTTTTAATGCTAACTCTAATTTCCTGTCGTTGTTTGTGTGGTTACGACCGTCTTGGAGCATAAAAATGATAAATGTAATCTTCATAGTACGACAATTTGACAACGCTTGGTCACAGCCTTACACATACACTCCCTGCCTGTCTGCCTTCCCTCCACCTGTCCGCCCTCACGCCTTCCTTGTTCTTCCTGCACCCCCCGTCACCTTGCCAACGTCATGACTGGTGGAGCTGTATATATGCCAGACGTTATATTTCAACACCCACACACACAAAAAAAAAAAGAGAAGAGGAATGACGCTTGAGAGACATAAAAAAGAATATAGCTTCCCGCAAAGAAACATTGAGGTTTGGAACAGACTAAGTGAGGATGTAGTATCGGCGAAGAGTATAATATTTCAACACACACACACACACACACACACACACACACACACACACACACACACACACACACACACACACACACACACACACACACACACACACACACACACACACACACACACACACACACACACACACAGAAAAGGAAGATGCTTGAGAGACAAAGAAAATATAGCTTCCCGCAAAGAAACATAGAGGTTTGGAACAGACTAAGTGAGGATGTATCACCGGCGAAGAGTGTGCATAACTTTAAGGAAAAGCTGGACAAATACAAATATGGAGACGGGACCACACGAGCGTAAGCCCAGGCCCTGTAAAACAACTACTAGGTAAATGCACAGACAGCTAAACGCAAAAGTAGTGGTGGTGGTGTGGTGGTGGTGGTGGTGGTGTGTTATGGTGAAGGTGGTGAGTGTCGGGGGTCGGTTTGGTAACAGTGGGGGTGTTATTTTTATTTTTATTTTTTCACACTAACTGAATAGCTGAAAACACTCCCTTTGGTTACTGAGCGGGAGTGGTGTGTATGTGTGTGTGTGTGTGTGTGTGTGTGTGGTAAAGAAGAAATAACAAAAAAAAACGAAACTTCTCTTTTTTGTCATAATCGTCGACATTATTATTATTATTATTATTATTATTATTATTATTATTATTATTATTATTATTATTATTATTATTATTATTATCAGATATTACTGCTATTGTTTTTGTGGATAGTACGAACCAGTAACCACCATCACCACCACCACCACAACTACCACCACTACCACTACCACCACTATCACCACCACCACCACCTCCGCCCCCTCCGCCGCCGCCGCCACCAGGTCGCAGCCTTGTAAATATCGACTCGACGAACATTACAGTGATGGAGAACCCGCCCCGCTGCCCTACTGTGTGTGTGTGTGTGTGTGTGTGTGTGTGTGTGTGTGTGTGTGTGTGTGTGTGTGTGTGTGTGTTACCTCCCTCCCTCTATATTTAACTTTATTTATCTTGCCTTAGACTCGTGTCCCCCTTTTCCTTTTTATTTCCCTTCCTATATCTTGCCACAATCACCTTATTCGACTTCAGATAAACATCCTCAGTCCTTTCCTCAATTGAAAAAAAATACACACAGCTATACATGAACGTTTGAGACTCCACAGGTGAGCGAAGTACCGGCGTATTTTGCACGAGGCTTTGAAATTCATGGATAGAATATAATAAGTACAACAAAACATTTCAACCATGGACGCTTTGCTTCTTATGTATTTCCCAGGCAGTTGAAAACCTAGGAACGCGATTTGACGAAGCGCTGTTGGCTGTAACGGTGCACATCGCTCATATATTTCCGCCTCTTCCTATACATGTTTTCTGGACCCTGGGGAGCGCCACGTTAAGCAAGACGTCACGGCCGGGTGTTATTCAGGGTAAAGAGTCGCTGCTCACGGCGGGCTGAACAACGGCAAGCATTTGAAGCACTTATACGAAACTCACAAGAATAACTTCATCATATACGAAACTCACAACAACTTCATCTTATACGAAACTCACAACAACTTCATCTTATACGAAACTCACAACAACTTCATCTTATACGAAACTCACAACAACAACTTCATCTTATACGAAACTCACAACAACAACTTCATCTTATACGAAACTCACAACAACAACTTCATCTTATACGAAACTCACAACAACTTCATCTTATACGAAACTCACAACAACTTCATCTTATACGAAACTCACAACAACAACTTCATCTTATACGAAACTCACAACAACAACTTCATCTTATACGAAACTCACAACAAGAACTTCATCTTATACGAAACTCACAACAAGAACTTCATCTTATACGAAACTCACAACAAGAACTTCATCTTATACGAAACTCACAACAACAACTTCATCTCATACGAAACTCACAACAACAACTTCATCTCATACGAAACTCACAACAAGAACTTCATCTTATACGAAACTCACAACAACAACTTCATCTTATACGAAACTCACAACAACAACTTCATCTTATACGAAACTCACAACAACAACTTCATCTTATACGAAACTCACAACAACAACTTCATCTTATACGAAACTCACAACAACAACTTCATCATTCATGTAAACACGCGTGGAAAAAAATAATGCTTTGTTTCAGTTCCTTCATCGATGTTTTGGAAATGCATTTGTTAGCGTCAGAAGCCCGTTGGTGTGCAGGTTCTTGGCCTCTGGAATGCATACGTGTGCCCTGCGAGGTGAGGGTCCCTTCACTGTCTATTCCGAGGACAGTTAGTAAATGAATGCCGCGGGGAAGGCGTAAAAGTTGCGGCTACACGGACGATTAAGTGGTCTGGAGTCCCAAGAGGCGGGGCGGCGATCGGGGGCTGCTGGACGAGGGAGAAAAACAGTCAGGGTAACACACCGCGGCCAGGGCTCGACTTGACTGTTCCGCCGAATTCATCTATTTCAGCGGGATGGAAAACGGAGATCCTTCAGCGGTGCCTCAAAATTTAAAACAGCGAGCGAGGCGGCAACTGACGAACAAAATAAAGCCATTTGCACCTAAAGACAAGATCAATATAGCCCCTCCACAGCCCACAGCACGCCATCATCCCTTCCTCCAGGCGGCCTCGGAAACACTCCCTTCATACGAGCCTGGACTGGTGTTCTCAGACTCTTACACTTCTCACGTCAATTATTTCCAGAGGCCGAAAAGGAGATTAATCGGGTTCTCAAGAGAGTTTTTCCAGGTTCATGGTACTGAAGAAGGGTCAGACTACCACCAGGGTCATTAAAGTCCCTCTGGAAATGGCCAAAACTCCTACGAAAGTCCCTCTGGAAATGGCCAAAACTCCTACGAAAGTCCCTCTGGAAATGGCCAAAACTCCTACAATAGTCCCAAACAATGGCCAAAACTCCCACGAAAGTACCTCTGGAAATGGCCGAAACTCCTACGAAAGTGCCTCTGGAAATGCCCAAAACTCTTGCGAAAGTACCTCTGGAAATGGCCAAAACTCCTACGAAAGTCCCTCTGGAAATGCCCAAAACTCCTACAAAAGTACCCCTGGAAATGCCCAAAATTCCTACAGAACTCCTACGAAATCTTTGTCAATTATGTGTGTGTCATTGTGGACCGAAATGTTTATGAATATGGTCCTTGACTTGCTTAAAGAACCGCCGTGCGAACATAGATACGTGATTAAAACAAAACTCTGCGGATGAACCACTGTCGCCCGCTGTCTCTATCTGAATCAAGTTTAAGGATGTATTTCTAGAGGGAGCGTGGTAGCGAGGAGTCTTAGAACCTCTGATATAGGAGATCATAATAAGTTCTGGGAGTGAGTTTTATCTGTATATGCAAAGCGAGCGTAGGATTAATCCCACGCCCTCTTTGCATATACAGATAAAACTCACTCCCAGAACTTATTATGATCTCCTATATCAGAGGTTCTAAGACTCCTCACTACCACGCCCTCTCTAGAAATATGTCCTTAAAAGTCAGTGAATAGGAACAGGATCTTGCCCACGTCTCTATAAGATTATACGTCTCTCCGTGAACCCGCGCATCAAGCAGATCTTAAATAATAAGGACAAATTGGCGTTTCTTTCTGCCGCCACAATAACGGAGGTCCGCCCCTTCGATCATGACTGGACACACTTCTCGCTACGCTGCAAAGTGTTGGATAAGCCTCAAAAAGCTTATAAATATCGCTCTTTTTCTCTCCATCACAATCTCTCCCATTTCTACCCTTCCTTCCTCTCTCCCCTTCCTCTCTCCCCTTCCTAACTCCCCTCCCTCCATCCTAAGACAAGCAGCTCTCCATCTCAATCTCTCCCCTTTCTACCTTCCTTCCTTTCTCCCATCTCTCTCTCGCCTCCCTCCCTCTCTCCCCTCCCTCCATCCCAAGACAAGCAGACAAGCAGCAGGTGGCGCTAAGTAACTCCCTTATCGACGGGGCATGAAAGTGGGCACTATTTACCGCGGACACGTGGCTGGTGAGGCTCATTGAGAGGAAGACTGACGAGACTGATTGCTCCCGGCTCCACCCTCCTCAACAAAGGGCCTGCATGAGCCTTACAGCGGCGGGGAGTTGATCCGTGTGGGGACTTAGAGGTTCGGGACTATAGGTTGGCATTGTCAGAAGTTCCCACCCCTCACACCAACCATTTCCAAAGGCCAAAAAGGAGGTTAAGCGAGTTCTAATGAATGTTCTTTTAGGTTCACGGTACAGAAGAAGGCTCAGACTACCACCAGGGTCATAAAAGTACCCCTGGAAATGCCCTAAACTCCCACGAAAGACTAGTAAATTACGTGTTCTTGGGCGCAGAAATGTTTAAAAATATGTCCCTATTTACTGGGTTCGTGCGTGGAGGCGGCGGTTTGTGGTGAAGGGGAGAGCGGATGATGTAGGTTTGATACTGTTTCTTTGGGGTTGGATGCCTTGTATATGCGATCAGTTACATGGAATCAAGCCTCCTCTACTGTGGTCTGTTTTATACTGGGTTCGTGCGTGGAGGCGGTGGCTTGTGGCGAAAGGGAGAGCGGATGATGTAGATTGGATGCCGTTTCTTTGGGGTTAGATGCCTTGTATACACGATCAGTTACATGGAATCAAGCCTCCTCCACTCTGGTCTGTTTTGTATACTTATATTTTGCTCATTGATGTTGTCCTTAATATCTGCCTTTCCTCTTCCTTGGTCTCCTTCCCTCCTTTTCTTCCTTTCTTCTACTCTGCGCTTCTATTCTCAGTACCTGTCTTCCTGTACGGTCAGTCCTTCTCTCTCTTCATCCCGTGTCCATACAACCTCTGTCTTGCCTCGTGTGTTTCCTCTGACGTTGATTGGAGATGAATATTTGGTTTATTTATGATGGTATACGAGGTGGATTTTCTTTTTTTTAGTTGGCAACATTGATTTGTGTGTGCTTGTCTATTATGTGTCTATTATCTTGTGTCCTGTCATTCCAGTTCGGTCTCTCTTCTCTCTCTCTCTCCTCCTTCTCTCCCCTCTCTCTCTCCCCTTCCTTTTCCCCTCTCTCTCCCTTCTCCCTCTCTCTTCCCTCTCTATCCCTTCCCTTTCTCCTCTCCCTTCCCTCCATCCCCGTTCATAGTATCTCCCTCTCTCTCCCCTCCCTCTCTATTTCCCCTCCTCTTTCCCTTCTCCCCTCCCTCAGTCACAGTTCCTAGTATCTCCCCTCTCCCCTCCCTTCTCTTTCTCCCTTTTCCCTCCTCCTCTCACCTCTCCCTTTTCCCACGGGGGGCCGAGAATCAATTATGCAGTAAATATATCAATTCCGGAGGCGTTTTCCCGCGGTGATCTGTCTTTCCCGGCCGGCCAAGGGTGCTCTTAGACAGATTGCGGCGAAGGGATCTCCAGTGTCCTCTTCCTCTTACGCCTCTTCCTCCTCTTCTTCTTTATAGTCGCCTTTCCTCTTATTTTTTTCCTCAGCCGTGAATTATTTTTTTTTATATAAGGTCTCTTTGCTTCCTGTTATTTTCCTTTTTTGTTAGTTTTTTTTCTATTTCATTCCTCTGTTTTTTTAAATGATTCATCTCTTACAATTTTTTTTCTTAGATCCTTTTTTTTTTTGTTTTAGGGAAAGTGTTCATTGATTGTTAGTTGAGAGGGAGGAATAGGTGTCACACGAGTAGTTGTAGTAGTAGTAGTAGTAGTAGTAGTAGTAGTAGTGGTAGTAGTAGTAGTATTGGTAATGGTAATGGTAGTAGTAGTAGTAGTAGTAGTAGTAGTAGTAGTAATAGTAGTAGTAGCAGTGGTAATAATAGTAGTAGTAGTAGTGGTGGTGGGTGATAGTAGTAGTAGTAGTAGTAGTGGTAGTAGTAGTAGTAGTAGTAGTAGTAGTAGTAGTGGTAGTGTTAATGGTAGTAGTACAAAAATAAACATGAGTGAAGGTATCTTTTTATTGTTGTAGAAAAAAAAAGTAGTAGTAGTAGTAGTAGTAGTGGTAGTAGTAGTAGTAGTAGTAGTAGTATTGGTGTGCTGAAGGTGGTGGTGGTGGTGGTAGTGTAAACGGATAAGGTATTCAAACCCATCATAATTTTTTGTCCACTTTGTTTATTGAATCTGACTCCGTATCTCTGTCTCGCTTTCCTTACATTTATTTTTCGCGATTATCTCCTCATCTTTTCCTCCCTTTCTTCCCTTCTGTATAATACCATCATCACCACCACCATCATCATCATCATCATCAAGCCCCCATCTTCTTCACCAAAGCGGAAATTTAAGACGTACTACTTAATTATAATAGCACTTAGCTCTCTCTTTCCTTCTTTTGCCTTACCTGCTCCTCTTCTCCCTTCTCTCCTCTCCCCTTCTCCTTTGCCTCTCTCCCCTCCTCCCGCCTTCCTCTGCCTCTCTGTCCCTCGCCTCTCCTCTCCATTTCAAGGTTTTCGTATTTTTTCTTCCTTTCTTCTTTTCTTTTTCTGCTTTTTTTTGTTTTTGTTACGTATTTATGCTTTTTTTTTCATTTAAGCTTTGTTCGTTGTTGTTATTCTTTGTCTCTGTTTCTGTTTCTGTCTGTCTGTCTCTCTAATTCTTTCTTTCTTTCTTTCTTCTTTCTTTCTCTCTCTCATTCTTTCCTTCTTTCTTTCTTTCTTTTTGTTTTAGCTCTCTCTCTCTCTCTCTCTCTCTCTCTCTCTCTCTCTCTCTCTCTCTCTCTCTCTCTCTCTCTCTCTCTCTCTCTCTCTCTCTCTCTCTCTCTCTCTCTCTCTCTCTCTCTCTCTCACACGATCCATTCATCTATTCATACGTCCATCCATTCTTCTTTGGCCCCGTTTTTCCCTCCTTTCCCTCCCTCTCTCCCTCTCCCTCCCGCCGTCAGCGCCTTCTTCAGGAGTGACAGCCAACAGGTCTTTTATCTCCTAGTAACGCCTCGTAACCCGGCCTTAAATTTACCTGACTTACTTCTCCTCGGTGCTGTCAGTCCTCCTTTTGTTCCCCGCTGCTGAAGGGCTGTCAGGGGCCCCTCTCTGCTCTTGACCCGCGAACAGGAGCAAGAGGAGGAGGAGGAGGAGGAGGAAGAGGAAGAGGAGTGTGTGTGTTGGATGAGAGATTTCTATTTAATTAAGAAAGAGCAAAGAAGAATGATAAAATTTGAGGCCGTGTGTGTGTGTGTGTGTGTGTGTGTGTGTGTGTGTGTGTGTGTACGGTATAGTAAGGAAACGGACTAAGAACTTTCCCATACGCAAAAAAACAACAACAACGAAAAAGGTCCAGTGTGTGTGTGTGTGTGTGTGTGTGTGCGTTCATTACCATACAGACTAACGCCCTCACCATTACCCCGCGGAGCTGTTTGGTGACGTAGATGAGGAGGGGGGAGGGGGAGAGAGGGAGGGATAAGAGGTAGAGGCCGAGGGGGGGAGGGAGAGAGAGGGAGGGAGGTGTTCTTGATTGCGTCTAACTTCTTCAGGTGATTGTCTCCTCCCTTTCCCCCACCTGTCTCTCCGTCTCTCCCTTCCTTCCTGTTACCTCCCTTATCTTCCCTCCAATTCTTTCTCCCTTTTTTTTCCTCTCTGCCTCCCTTTTTTTATTTACGCTTCGCTCCCTTTCCTCCCTTCTTCCATGCTTCCCTCCCTTACCTCCACCTGTCTCTCCTTCCCTCCTTCTCTCCCTTCCTTCCTGTTACCTCCCTACAATTCTTTCTCCTTTCCTTTTTTCTTCCCTCTCTACCTCCCTTTTTTATTTACGCTTTGCTCCCTTTCCTCCCTTTTTCCATTCTTCCCTCCCTTCCTTACTCCTTTTCTCTACCTCTCCCTTCATTCTCATTCCTCCATTCCTATCATTTCTTTCTATTCCTTTTCTCTCCTTCCTTCTACTGCCTTCTACGCCTCCCTTCTTTCCTCTCCACTTGTCCTCCCCTCTTCCATACTTCCCTCCCTTCCTTTCTCTTTTTCTCTACATTTTCCTTCATTCCTCCATTTCTTCTTCCTTTCCTTTCCATTCCTTTTCTCTCTACTTCTTTCTACTGCCTTCTACGTCTTCCTTCTTTCCTCTCCACTAGTTCTCTCTTCCTCCTCCTTTCCCTCCCTTCCTTTCTCTTTTTCTCTACCTCTCCCTTCAATCCTCTATTTCTTCTTCATTTCCTTTCTATTCCTTTTCTCTCCTTCCTTCTACTGCCTTCTACGCCTTCCTTCTTTCCTCTCCTTTCCTCTTCACTTGTTCTCTCTTCCTCCTCCGTTCCCTCCCTTCCTTTCTTCTCTATCTCCTTCTTTATCATCGCCTCCCTCCTTTTCCTTCCTTTCTTCTACTCTTTACTCCCTTCGTCCTCCCTCTCACTCTCCCTCTCTCTCCGTTTCAACAAAAGACTGAGGGGTCGCTTCATATCCCCCCCTCTCTCTCTCCCTCTCTCTCCCTCCCTCTTTCCTCCTGCCTTGCTTCCTCCATACCTCTCCACTCTTCCCCTCCTTCCTTCCCTTCCTCTGTTACATCCCATCACCTCCCTCCTTACCTCTCTCTCTCTCTCCCTTCCCTCCGTTACTTCTTACCTCCCCACCCCCTCTCCCCTCTCCCTCTCCCCACTCTTAATTCCTACCCATTCTTTACATCACTGTCCTTGCGACCCGCCCATCTCCTCCTCCCCTCCCTTTCCCATCCCTCTCCCTCTCCTTTTTTCCTCACTCTCTCCCTCCCATCCTCTCCCTCTGTCTCTCTCTCTCTCTCCCTCTCCTTGTCCCTCCCTCCCCGTAGGATAAACACCTCTGAATTCATTAAAGGGAAGAAGGATTAGTCCCATTAAGTAAATCGTTGTGGTTGGTAGGCCTGCTGGCGAAAAGGATTGGTGGGGAGGGACAGCCACCGCTCCCCCCACCCCCCCCCACCTCCCCCCCGCCGCCGCCACAGCTGTAATAGTTTTGCGACCGGTATCTCGAGTCCTATTTCTGTTGCTATTGACATTATAGATAACTGATATAAAGTAGTAGTAGTAGTGGTAGTAGTAGTAGTAGTAGTAGTGGTAGTGGTAGTAGTAGTAGAAGTAGTAGTAGTAGTAGTAGTAGTAGTTCAATTCCAGGGGTCCTTTCCTTTCCTCTGCTCTGCCACACCGTCCCAACACCTATCCCTTCATCTCACGTGTTGCCTATAGGTAAAAAAAAAAAAAAAACTTGTACAGGGTTTAGTGTTGACAGAGAGGATCAGACATAGGACATCTCCGTAGAATTGTATGTCGCGTAGGAAAACAAAATAACTGATCACTGGGGGCAAATCATATGGTCTGGACGCTTCAATGACTGTGTTGAACTGTATATTGCCCTAAAATTAAGACCGCCAAAAGTCACCTCCAAGCCACCACCACCACCACCACCGTTTTCATTACCACCACCAGCTCCCTCCTGTCGTCACCGCCTCCGCCGCCGCCGCCGCCAATAGGCCTAACCCTGTAACCAGTTCGAGTATCACCAGGCAGCGTCACTAGACCTTCACCGGGGCTATCTCACCTGTGTGTGTGTGTGTGTGTGTGTGTGTGTGTGTGTTTTACAAGGAAGAAGTGGTAGTCAGGAATACGTGTCACAGTCTAAAATCTCTCTCTCTCTCTCTCTCTCTCTCTCTCTCTCTCTCTCTCTCTCTCTCTCTCTCTCTCTCTCTCTCTCTCTCTCTCTCTCTCTCTCTCTCTCTCTCTCTCTCTCTCTCTCTCTCTCTCTCTCTCTCTCTCTCTCTCTCTCTCTCTCTCTCTCTCTCTCTCTCTGTATCTTTCCCTCTTATTCCCAATCTAGTATTCTCTCTCTCTTCTATCTATCTATCTATCTATCTATCTATCTATTAGCTGTTTGTCTATCTGTCTATCTCTTTATCTATTTCTGTACTCTCATTTCTTATTCGCATTCTACGTAGTTTTCCGGTTCTCTCTCTCTCTCTCTCTCTCTCTCTCTCTCTCTATCTCTCTCTCTCTCTCTCTCTCTCTCTCTCTCTCTCTCTCTCTCTCTCTCTCTCTCTCTCTCTCTCTCTCTCTCTCTCTCTCTCTCTCTCCCCATGAGTAATGAGGGAGGGCGAGCGAGGCAGGACACTGGCCACAACTCAGATTGATGAAGCATTGAGAGACACACGCGGCATATATTTTAGCGGGACCACCCGAGCCAAAATATCTCCCCGCCAATGATGTGCTGGCTTTTGAAGGGGAGAGAGAGGGAGGCAGAGGGAAGGGGAGGGGGAGGAGGAAAGAAAATAAAGAGGAGTGAAATTAAGAGGAGTAAGAGGAAGGTGGATGTGGAGTGAGTGAGTGACGGGAATTTTTAGAGTGAGACTGGGGGGTTGGGGGGCAGAGAGAGAGAGAGAGAGAGAGAGAGAGAGAGAGAGAGAGAGAGAGAGAGAAACGTGAGTCGAGCAAACGGACCGAGACCAAAAAAAAAAGAATCTTACGTGAATTATTTTTTAATCTCAAATAAATCGAGTTCGGGGAAAACCAAACGTTGCGAACACACACACACACACACACACACACACACACACACACACACACACACACACAGAGAACACACACAAATAAAAACCTCAACTTAAGGAAACCAGCAACACAAAAACATTAAACTCAATCGTGGTCTCAAGCATTACCATAAAAAAAATCATACCTTGAACCCTCCTGTTGCACCGTTCCGTTGGGTCCTTATGAGTGAGGGGAGAGGGAGGGATCTTGGGGTCATGTCTGCCTCTTCCCCTTCCACCGCCCCCCTCCGCCCCCCTTTACCTGTGCGGGGTGTGAGGGGCGGCAGGTGTTGGCAGCGCGGCGTGGCATCAACATCCCCGCTATTGTCTCTCGTCGTGAAGGTCGTAAATCTTCGTCAGGTAAAAGCCCCAAGAGTTGTCAGTCCGCCTCGTGCAATGTGTGTGTGGTAATTGATGAGGAGGAGGTGGTGGTGATTGTGGTGGTAATGGGTGGAGGTAATTGTGGTTGTGGTGGAAGTGATAGCTGGTGGTTGTGATGGGTGGTGGTAACTGTGGTGATTGTGGTGGTGGTGGTGGCTATGGTGATTAGGGTAGTTAATGAGAGCTGGTGGTGGTGGTTATGGTGGTTGGTGGTGGTGATATGGGTGGTGATAACTGTGGTGATTGTGGTGGTGGCTATGGTGATTAGGGTAGTTAATGAGAGCTGGTGGTTATGGTGATTGGTGGTGGTGATGCCTGTGGTGTTTGTGGTATTGGGTTATGGTGTGGTATTATGGTAATTTAGGATAGCTGGTGATGGTGATGATGGTGGCTATGGTGGGTAGTGATGGTGGTGGTTATGGTAGTTGGTGGTGGTGGTTATGGTGTTCGTGATCTTGGGTAATGGTGTGATACTATGGCAATTTAGGATAGCTGGTGATGGTGATGATGGTGTCTATGGTGGGTAGTGATGGTGGTGGTAATGGTGGTGACTGTGGTGAACGATTTACTGGGCCGCTTCTGTGTCACCTCACCACCACCACCACCACCACCACTGTTGCTCAAGGCTCCTCTGATTAACCAAGTGACGAATCGCTGAACGTAATGACAAACGCGGGGCCAGAGAGGGACCGAATGGCTAATTGACTTGGACTGATGGAGCGGACTTTTTTTTTCTCCTACTGATGGTCCAGCTGATGGGCCGACCGACTGACCGATGCCGCTGCTGACTGACCCACTGGACGGCCGAATCCTTACATAACCCGCGGCTTGTTAACTAAATAATCCGGCGATCCGAAGGGAGATAATCGGAGGCGTTTCACTGGGGCGACAAATTGAGTGTGCGGCGGGTTGATTAAAGCGCGGATGATTGTCGTCTTACGCGGCTAATCTGAGCGCGATGAATAATTTACTTTGGTGGTGTTGATGTACCTCTCAGACTGGAAGTATCACCTCAGACTTGCAGATCTGGCGACGATGGTTTAGAAGAGAAAGATAATGGAACACCGACATTTCTTTATCTAAGTGATGGTCTTCGTTTATACTGAATTAACTACTGCAGTGGTTGATGTGGCTCTCAGGCGGCCAGTATCACCCCGAATCTTGCAGACCTGGCGACGATGGTTTAGAAAGATAATGGAGTACCGACACTTCTTTATCTATGTGAATGGTCTTCGTTTATACTGAATTAACTACTGCAATGGTTGATGTGGCTCTAAGGCGGCCAGTATCACCCCAAACCCTAAAGACCTGGCGACGATGGTTTAGAAAGATAATGGAGTACCGACATTTCTTTGTCTATGTGAATGGTCTTCGTTTATACTGAATTAACTGCTGCAGTGGTCCATGTGGCTTTCAGGCGGCCAGTATCTTATCACCCCAAACCTTGCAGACGTGGCGACGATGGTTTAGAAGAGAGACATAATGGAGCACAGACACTTCTTTATCTGTGTGAATGGTCTTCGTCTATACTGAATTAACTGCTGCAGTCGTCGACGTGGCATTCAGGCGGCCAGAATCACCCTAAAAACTTGCAGACCTCTCGATGTTGGTTTAGAAGAGAGGTAATTGAACACAAAAGCGGCCCTTATTTATTTATGTGAATGGTCCATTGGACCGCATTGGCTATACAGGCAGCGCCACATGTGGCCACTCAACTCCAAGCTGAATTCTCCATAGAGTTCAAGTTATAAACTAGAGTGCGTCTGAGGCTGTCTCCAAGATAAACGGCCATAATGCCGCCGGCGCCCCAAGCCGATTATTGCACACTTCACTCCTCCCCGATTTCAATTGTTCGCCATGTCAAATAGCAGAGTCAGGAAATCGGGTAGGAGTAAAGTGTGTGCAGTCGTTGGCTTGGAGCGGTGGCGGCACCAAGGCCTTGTATCCTGAAGGCAGCCTCAGACGCACTCTAATACATAACTTGAGTTCTATGGAAAGTACTGCTTTGACAGTTCACTGAGTGGCCACGTGGCGCTGCCTGTATCGCCAATACGGTCCATTCAGACACAAAATTCAACAATCAGTATTTTTTCTCCTCGTGGTATGATGTAACAAGAGTATTTCCATCTCTGTCTCGTGTCTGTATGCATAACTGACGCTTAAATTAAAGTTCACTGATATTTTTATTGCCTAAGCTAGCCACAATATTTTCCTCATACTACTTACTGCTGAAATTACTCTTTTAGTTCTTTTTATATAACGTTTCAAGTGTAAGTCTCATGGCATTTTATTTTGGCTACGTTATTGAAAGTTTGTCGATATATCGTACACTGTTTAACGGGCGAACCATCTTTTTTTTTTTTTCCTTTTAGTGTTGCAAAGTATGTCTGTGAGTATGCAAGAAGTCACACCACGCGAGATGTTTGTGTTTTAGAGGGAAGAAAAAAAAAGTGCGTAACATTTTCATCATGGGAGTATAGACAGTGTGTGTGTGTGTGTGTGTGTGTGTGTGTCAGTAGGGGAGAGAGAGAAAAGGGGGGGAGGGAGGTGTTCGATCGCCGTTTCCCAGTCTTCGCGGAGGCTCTGATGAATGGTTCGGTGGTGGGCCAGGACGGTAAGAGGACGGGAAGGAGCCGGAATGGGGACGGGAAGAGGACGAGGAAGAAGACGGCTAGGGGACGGGAAGGGGACGGGAAGGAGCCGGAATGGGGACGGGAAGAGGACGGGAAGGAGCCGGAATGGGGACGGGAAGAGGACGAGGAAGAAGACGGCTAGGGGACGGGAAGGGGACGGGAAGGGGACGGGATGGGGACGGGAAGAGAACGGGAAGGGGACAGGAAGGAGCCGGGATGGGAACGAGGAAGAGGCGTGTATCGGACAGGACAAGGCGGTGAGGAGACAAGGGAAAGGAAATAGAAGATAAGAAACGAAAGGAAGAGAAAATAATCTCTCTCGCTCTCTCTCTCTCTCTCTCTCTCTCTCTCTCTCTCTCTCTCTCTCTCTCTCTCTCTCTCTCTCGTCCTTCCTTCCTTCCCTTCTCTCCCGTTTTCCCGTCAACCGCAAATGATAAATGAATCTTGTGCACCAAACATTCCGCTCTGTGTGTGTGTGTGTGTGTGTGTGTGTGTGTGTGTGTGTGTGTGTGTTGGATATTCTCACTAACCAAGCGTCTATAGGTTCGTTCATCTTTATTATTCATTGATACGTGCAAATATCTTCATCTACATCGTTTAGTTTTTGTTTATTTCTTTTGTAAATGAGCAACTCGATTCCTTTACTTCTTCCCTTCCTTTAATTTACTGCTTTCCTTCCTTTACTTTCCTTCTTTCCTTCCTCCTTTACTTCAATACAAGGAAAAATTTAGGACAGGGAGACGAAGTAACGGGGATCGATCAGAGAGCAGAGTTTGGGGTAGTAGTAGTAGTAGCAGTAGTAGTAGTAGTAGTAGTAGTAGTAGCAGAGAAGGAGGAAGAGGAGAGGTATCATCAACATCATCATCAGCTTGCACCATGTCGTACTTGTCGATAAGAGGGTCGATAAAAAACTCATTTAGAACACAAGTGGTCGCGGCTATAGTGAGTATGGTGGTGGGGGTCCAGTGGCTATGGTGGTGGCTATAGTGGGTTGATATGGTGGGAAGGTATGGTGCCATGGTGGGTTGGTATGGTAACTCTGGTAATGGGAGTCTGGTATGGTGACTATGGTGGTGGTTATGGTGCAATGGTGGGTTGGTATGGTAACTCTGGTGATGGAAGTCTGGTATGGTGGCTATGGTGGGGGTGTGGTGATTATGGTGGCTATGATGGGTTGGTATGGTGCTGGGTATGGTGACTATGGTTGTGTTTATGGTGTTGGCTATAGTAGTAGAGATAGCTATTCTGGGTATGGTGTTGAATCTAATGGTTATAGGGGATTGGTATGGTGAATATGGTGATGAAAGGCTATGGTGGATTGTAAGCTAGCTATGGTTGTGATGAAGTGTCTATGGTTGAGTTTTGGCTATAGTGGATTGGTATTGTGGTTATAGTGGTGGTGGGTCTGATCGATATGGTGGTGGTGATGGGACTGGTGGTGGGACTGGTGATGTGTCTGGTTGCTATGGTTGTGATGAGATGACTGTGGTTGAGTGGTGGCTATAGTGGATTGGTATTGTGGTTATAGTGGTGGTGGGTCTGATCGATATGGTGGTGGTGGTGGGACTGGTGGTGGGCTGGTGGTGGTGTGTCTGGTGGCTATGGTTGTGCTGAGGTGTGTCTGGTTGAGTGTTGGTTGAATGCTCGCGGCCGCTGATGAAGATTAATTGTCGTTGAAGCAAACAGTCAATAATTTATGCTGTTGTGTAAGGAGAGAGAGAGAGAGAGAGAGAGAGAGAGAGAGAGAGGGAGAGAGGGAGAGAGAGGTAATAGGGTTCACTTCAGTCTAGGAGGAAAAAAATAGTTAAAGAAATCAAATAACATGTAACTAATTATTAATGCAGACTTTTTTTACGCGAAGAAAAAAAAAAGAAAAAAGGAAAAGAAAAATATGACGATGAAAAGAAGGAAGGAGAAGGAAAAAGGACGAAAAATATTGAAAAAAAAAGAAATATGAGAGAGAGAGAGAGAGAGAGAGAGAGAGAGAGAGAGAGAGAGAGAGAGAGAGAGAGCCGACTAAAAGGAAAATTGAATTGTCATGAAAAGAACCAGGAGTGAAGATATTAAGCAAGATAATTATACGGTGGCCGAGAAATAGCGGTAATAAAATGAAGAAGAAGAAGAAGAAGAAGAAGAAGAAGAGGAAAAAGAAGAGGAAGAAGAAGAGGAAGAAGAAGAGGATGAAGAAGAAGAAGAAAAATAAGAAGATGAAGATAAAGAGGAAGAAGAGGAGGAAAAAGAAGAAGAAGAAAAAGAGGAAGAAGATGCAGATGAAGATGAAGATGAAGAAGAAGAGGAAGAAGAAGAAGGAAAAGGAAAAGAAAAAAATAATACTATAAAAATAATAATAATAATAATAAAAAGAAGAAGAAAAAGTGTTAGAAGAAAGATAAAAAGGAAAAAGGAGAAAAAAATCGATAAGAAAATGTTAATAATGTTTTCCTTCCTATTTCGATCTTTTTAATATTTTTACGTTCTCTTCCTCTTTCCTTATTAACGTTCAATGTAAAAAAAACGTAACATTATTATCATTATTTTACAAACGTTTTTCTCTCTTCTTTTTCCAGGATGCCGAGACTCCAGTCAGCCGCCTCCCTCCCTCCCCCCTCTTCCCCCCCTACGCTGGTCCCGCCCTCTATCGTCTATTTGGTGAGTACTGTTGTCTATGTAATGATAGTATCGATTGTCATGTTTTTTCCCTTTTATGGTATTTGTCTTTCTTAATTATTCTTCTTCTGTTCCTGTTTGTTTTTTTCTATTTCTGTTTTTCTATTTCTATTTCCATTTTTATTTTTTCTATTTCTGTTTTGTTTCTGTTTGTTTTTCTATTTCTGTTTTTGTATTTCTGTTTTTGTATTTCTGTTTTTCTATTTCTGTTTTTCTATTTCTGTTTTCTATTTCTGTTTTGTTTCTGTTTTCTATTTCTGTTTGTTTTCCTGTTTGTTTTCCCTATTCGCATTTTTCATCATTCTCCTCTTCTCCATTTTTCCCTTCCTCCTCTTTCTTTTCCTCTTCCTCCTCTTCTTTGTCTTCCCATTCTCCCTTCTATCTCTCTCTTCTCCTCCTCTTCACATTCCTCCTCCTCCTCTTCTTCCTCCTCATTTCTGCCTTTCATCATTTTCCCCATGCCTCCACATTGCTCTTTTATCCTTGTCTACATCCCTGAACCTTTCCCTTATAACAGTCACTCACACATCAGTCAATTTCCCACGCATCAAAAGACTGTTCTTCAATGTAAACACCTTAGTCATCCCTCCACAGTCTGTCTCTCTGTTGCCTGTCTGTTAGGTTCACGCAGTCATTTATCTATTCCCCAAGTCATAGGATGTCGGTGTGTACTTTTAGCAAGGGGAGCAGGCTGGGGAGAGTTAGATATGTGAGTTTGTACGCGATGCTTCTTTCTCCTTCCCCCCTTCCTCCTCCTCTTCTTCCTATTCTCCCCTTCTATTATCTCCCTCTTCTTCCTCCTTCATACATCCGTTCACTCCTTCCCTCCATGCATGCTCAGATCTTCGAAGTACAGATGCAGTATAGGGCTTGTGAGAGGCTATTGACAAGGCCGCCAGTTCTTTATGAATATAGGGTATTTTATGTGTATTTTGTGTATTTATTTTCATACAGATTTAAATTATTTTATGTGTATATTTGTTTGTCTATACCTACAACTGAATATGAATAAGCAACAAGACACCGGGGAGGCACACAGTTCTATAGCTCTTAGTGTTCCATCAAGGGCTTTCAAAATCGACCCTGAAGGTAATGATTAAAACGAAACTAGGTCACGGTGAGAGACATTTGAAGAACGCCGCTCCTTTCCCTTCCTTCCATCACTGCATCTTCGTTCTCCTCCTCCTCCTCCTCGGCCTCCTCGTCCTCTCATTCCCCGCCCCGCCAGGCCTCGAGAAAGCCCCGTCCGCAGCATCCGTCCATCAGGTGTCACGCAGGGCGGCGGTGTTGGTGCAAGCCCGGAAATAGCGAGCCAGGAAATGATTTAGCAGTGAGAGAAGGGAAATAACACACACACACACACACACACACACACACGGAAAACCTACCTCATCTACGTCCCTTCGCTCTTTCGTTCTTCCTATTCCATTCTTTCCCCTTCTCCTCCTCTTCCTCCTCTTCCTTTTCCATTCCCCTTTCTCCTCCTTCTCATTTTACTATTCCACCTCCTCCTCCCTATTCTCTCTCTCTCCGCCGCGTGCCGTGTCTCCGCAAATTGGACGCTTGCCCCAGCGTGTCCAATTACGAGAGCGACAACACGTAATCCAGGTATGACTCCTCCGTTTTAGCGCGCCGAGTCGCCCGTCGAGGCCCACCGGGGAGCGAAGGGGAGACGGAGGAAGAAGATGAAGAAGTTTTTTGTTGTTGTTATACCTTGCTCACGGCTGTATATATAGGAGGCACTGCAACGTTTGAGCTTGTGTGTAATGGGTTATGCAAGATTACTGGATGGTTTTATACTGGCCGGGTATATTGGGGTTGGGTCGGATTGGTAGACGTTGTAACCATTCTTTAGTGCAATGTTTTTAGCTGGATTGAATTTCGCGCAGCCCTGAAGAGAACATAGAATCGTCATTGCTATCTCCACGAAACTAAATGTCACGATAATGAACCTCCATATCCTCCCATCGGCCCCACGTTTTTATGTCTTTAGGCCGTGGTTCAAGTCGTTAATATTCCCTTTAACGCGTCCACCATATAATCCTCACACCCGAAATGCCCCTATGAATGAAAGGCAAACCGTCCATCACATTCTTAAATCCGCCAAACAGTGAAATTTAAGAGTTAGTGTTTTTTTTTTGCAGTAGAGGAAACAGTTCAAGGGCATAAAAAAGGAAACAATAATGAAAAAAAAGGCCGTGGAATTACGAGTTAGTTTTTTTTTTTACGGTAGAGGCAACAGTTCAAGGGCAAATAAAAAAAGGAAACAATAATAAAAAAGCCCGCTACTCACTGCTCCTACAAGAGTCAAGAGGAGTGGCCGAAAGATAGGTAAATTTCGGGAGGAGAGGTGACCTGATTTTTTTTTTTTACAATAAAAGAGACAGCTCAAGGGCACAAAAAAGGAAACAATAATAAAAAAAGCCCGCTACTCACTGCTCCTACAAAAGAGTCCGGAGGAGTGGCCGAAAGATAGGTCAATTTCGGGAGGAGAGGTGACCTGATACCCTCCTCTTGAAACCACCAACACTTTATAGGAGCGACTTTTTATTTGTACTCTTTTTGTTGCCCTTGAGCCGTGTCCTCTGATGTAAAAAAAAAAGTCTTGATCACTCACGCATGGTATAATAACTGATTAGATAATACTTAATAACTAGAGTGTAATAACTGATAAGATAAGAGATCATAAATTAGTTGTTACATTACGATCTCACGGGTCCTTTGTCTTATCTTGTGGTTATCTTAGTCAACAATAAAACCCTATTAAAAAAAAAGAGAGGAGAGGATAGAGAAGAAAGGAGAGGAGGATGAGGACAAGGAAGAGAAGAAGGAGGAGGTGCAGGAGAAAGGACCAAGGAGAGGGGGAGGAGGAGGAGTGATGGGCTGCTTGCTGTAAGGAGTTATGAGGTAAAGGAAGTATGGGAGAGGCATCCGTGATAAATGAGAATGTGGGAAGGAGAGCAGAAGATAACAAACAGTATGTGAAAATAAACAAACTCGTCCTATCATCCAATTCTCTCATCTCAGTTCATCGCATCCTCCAGCATCCAGAGTCCTTAGCCGTTTTGGAGTCATTTCTGTTCTCTCTCTCTCTCTCTCTCTCTCTCTCTCTCTCTCTCTCTCTCTCTCTCTCTCTCTCTCTCTCTCTCTCTCTCTCTCTCTCTCTCTCTCTCTCTCTCTCTCTCTCTCTCTCTCTCTCTCTCTCTCTCTCTCTCTCTCTCTCTCTCTCTCCAGGCCCCTCAGTCATTATAATTTGTACCTGTCTTTCTCTCACCTTCCCCCATTGTGCAACTCTCTCTCTCTCTCTCTCTCTCTCTCTCTCTCTCTCTCTCTCTCTCTCTCTCTCTCTCTCTCTCTCTCTCTCTCTCTCTCTCTCTCTCTCTCTCTCTCAAACTCCTACCGTTACAATCATTACTCCCTCCCTTTCCTCCTCCTCCTCCCCTTCCTCCCTTCCTCCCTTCCCCCTCCCCCTCCCCTCCCCCTCACAGTCAGGACAGTAAGGCGCTAATTATCACCTCTATTACGTCATGAGAGAGAGAGAGAGAGAGAGAGAGAGAGAGAGAGAGATACACAGACCAACATATAGACAGAATAAGACACAGACAGACAGACGGACAGACAGGAACAAGAGTATAAAGTAAGCCGGGTCTGTTTGTTTACCTGTTTGTTTACCGTTAAGCTAATTGTAAACAAGCAAAACGGCTAAAAAATAAAAAAATAAAAAAAATATGGAGGCAGGGGCTGAGGAGTCTGGTCTACACTATTGATGAGAAAGGGGGGGGGGGTAGGGGAGGATGGTGGGGGGTATGTGTGTATGTATGTATGTATGTGGGACGTGTGTGTGTGTGTGTGTGTGTGTGTGTGTGTGTATGTATGTCGGGGTTATGTATGTGTGTGTATGTATGTATATATGTATGTATGTATGTATGTATGTATGTCGGGGTGAGTACAGCGTTACTTGTGTGTGTGTGTGTGTGTGTGTGTGTATGTATGTATGTATGTATATCGGGGTGAGTACAGCGTTACTTATATGTGTGTGTGTGTGTGTGTGTGTGTGTGTGTGTGTGTGTGTGTGTGTGTGTGTGCGTGTTTTGACAATTTTCCTTTTTTTTCCTTTCATTTTCATTCATCTCGTGTTTACTTTATATTTTTTCTATTTTAATACTCCATGTTGTTTTTTCCTTTTTTTAAATTTTTCATTCCTTTTTTCTCGCTCGTTTTCTGTTTCCTCTTCCTCTCCCTGTTGCTCAAGATCGCGGCAGGGACTTCGGTAATATCATATGCTTATATTTAATTTAAGCTCACCTTCACTAGCATCCAATACACTCCACACCTCGCCTTCTCTATCCCCCCCTCCTCCCCGCCGCTACGCCAGGAGAGGAAGGTCTTGGGTCGCGAAAGGATACAATTTTTATAGCATTTTAATTATCGCCCGTTTTTCCTTTTTTTTTCTGTCACTCTCTCTACGCCCTTTGCCTAACCTAACCCAAGAACCTTTTGTTGCTATCGGTCAGTGGTTCTCGGTTCTTTCTCTTTATTTTCTCTCTTGCTTCGGTTCTCTTTCTCTCTCTCACAGTTCTCTCTTTTCTTCTACTTTTGTTTTTGACGCTTAACAACTAAATTTTACTATACTGAATTTTCACCTAACTTACCAAAGGGAAGAGAAAATAGGAGGAGGGAAAACTGCCAAAAACATCAGAAATTAACGATTGTAACTTCTTCTTTTTCTTCTCTGCATTAATTCCTACATACTGGAATCGACCACTCTTGTATTAATTCCTGTATACTGGAATCGACCACTCTTGTATTAATTCCTATATACTGGAATCGACCACTCTTGTATTAATTCCTATATACTGGAATCGACCACTCTTGTATTAATTCCTATATACTGGAATCGGTCACTCTTGTATTAATTCCTATATACTGGAATCGACCACTCTTGTATTAATTCCTATATACTGGAATCGACCACTCTTGAATCTTGTCGCCAGTATCTTCTGCTGGAAAGCGGCTGAGTGGGACGATCGGGCACCTCAACTCACCTTTCCAACCTACAATAAGGAGATATCTACCTGTATAAGGGGGGGGAATCACCATCGCCGTGCATAGTGTATAGGGTACGATAATGTGTAGGGTACGATAATAGCCGGCAGTGCTTTGTGGCGGGTTCCTGCGGCGGTGTTGTGTCCCCCTCAGCTGCTGGTTTTAATTGTTCCGCGGTAAGTCGCTCGGCGGAGGGGCGTAGTTTTGTGGTGGCTGGTAGTGGTGTTGGTGGTCGGGCGTGCTATTGTGACGAGGTGTGAACGGAAAGCTCCTTGTGGTCCGCTGGAGGGTAAAGGAAAAGGAGGAGGAGGAAAAAGAGAAAAGAAAGAAAACGGGGGAGAAAGGAGGATGAGGACGAGGACGAGGAAGAGGAGGAGGAGGAAAAAGAGAGGACAAAAGAGAAGGGTGACAAGGATGAGGATGAGGAAGAGAAGGAGGAGGAGGAAAAAGAGGAGAAGAAGGAGAAGAGGAAGGAGGACGAGGAAGAGGAAGAGGAAGAGAAGAAGAAACAGAAGGGAGAGGAGAAGAGGATGACGAAGAGGATGAGAACGAGGAAGAGGAGGAGGAAGAGGAGCAGAAGAAATAACCACAAGAAGGAGGAAGAGGAGGAATAGAAGAAGAAGAAAGAAAAGGAGAAGAGGAGGACGAGAACGAGGAAGAGGAGGAGGATAAATGGCAGATGGAGTTCAATGTAGGGAAGTGCAGTATTCTGAGTGTAGGTAGGAACAACCCCTCACATAACTATTGCTTAAATGACACTCTCATAAGTAGGTCTGGGTGCGAGAGGGATTTAGGGGTCTTAGTGAGCTCTGATCTCCGTCCAAGGGCACAATGCATTCAAGCTAGAAATCGAGCTAATAGGGTACTGGGATTTATTTCAAGGAGCGTAAGCAACAGAAGCCCCGAAGTCTTCCTCAAACTATATTTAGCATTAGTTAGACCTCATCTTGACTATGCGGTTCAGTTTTGGTCACCCTACTATAGAATGGATATCAAAATGTTAGAATCGGTGCAGAGGAGGATGACTAAGATGATTCAGGGGTTGAGAAACTTGCCATACGAGGAAAGACTCAAACAGTTAAACTTGCATTCTCTAGAAAGGCGAAGGGTGCGTGGAGACATGATCGAGGTTTATAAATGGATGAAGGGCTTTAATAAGGGAGACATTCATAAGGTTTTGTTGGTAAGAGAACCGGGTAGGACACGAAGTAACGGGTTTAAACTGGATAAATTCAGATTCAACAGGAACATAGGCAAAAATTGGTTTACTAATAGGGTGGTGGATGAGTGGAATAGGCTTAGCAGTCATGTGGTGAGTGCCAATACAATTGTCACATTCAAAAATAGACTAGATAAATTCATGGACAGCGATATTAGGTGGGGTTAGATACACGGGAGCTTAGGGTCAAAGGAGCTGCCTCGTACAGGCCTACCGGCCTCTTGCAGACTCCTGCGTTCTTATGTTCTTATGTTCTTATTATGACCAGGAGAAAGGACCAAAAGAAGGGGGAGGAGGAGGAGGAGGAATAGAAGAAGAAAGAAAAGGAGGAGAAGAGGAGGAGGAGCAGGGGAAAAGGCCGAAGGAAAGGGAAGCTTGATGGTCCGGGGTGGCTGGTGCTGGCCAACTCGTGTGCGCAGAGCCATAACGAGACAGCGAGGTCGAGGCAGCATTGTAGTCACCGAGGGATCGACGTGAACGGATGTTATCATAAGGAAAACTTCAGGTGATAAAGTCTTCGTTCCAGGTGTGTGTGTGTGGAGGGAGAGGAGGAAGGCAGAGGAAGGTTCATTCACTAAGGTTAGATCACATGCTAGGTTCGCGATTGGTAAAGTTGGGTGTATAGATAGATAGCTAGATAGATAGATAGATATTTATTGACCACAAATGTACATAAAACCAAAACACTATACCTGCTCGTGGCTCCTGTGCTCATCTTCTCATAAGCACTTTGATTCTGTGTTGTGAGGAATCCAGTCCTCTACCCGAATGAGCTTGGAGTTTGATAGTGACGGATCTTTGGGTTATGGCCGGAACCTCCCATGACGCCCACACACACTTGGAAGGCCGCACACAACCCCCAACTCACACCCGGTACCCATTTACTGCTAGGTAGATACGGACACGGATGAAAGATTACCCATCCGTCTCCACTTCTGCAGGGAATCGAACCCGCGGCCTCTTGGTTGTGAGCTGAGAGCGTTAACCGCAATTATAAGCTATGGAGCATCGTGTGTGTGTGTGTGTGTGTGTGTGTGTGTGTGTGTGTGTGTGTGTGTGTGTGTGTTGCCCGCAGCTGCCTCCTTCACTGCTCCCGGGGATGACGCGGCACTTGTCTACGGCTTTTTTTTCACTTTCTTTTTTTCCAAGTCAGTCGGTGGTTGGTCCGCTTCGGCCGGCCGGGCAGGAGGTTCCCCGAGACCCGTGGGGGAGCTCAGGACGGAGGGCGGAGGCCGTAACTCCCGCCGCCCCGTGACCCCGTACCCGCGAGCCCCATTATTGAGCCCCACAGATTATCGATGTTTATACTAAGCAGAAATCGGAACCTGCCCGCGCCTTGCACCCTGTTCGCTGAAGGGGGTGAAAGACGGGCTACGATAAAGCGTCCTCTTCCACAACAAAACCATGATTACTGTGATCCAAAACTTGCGTGCCATCCCGGTCTCGTCCCACCGGGGGAGGCAATCAATGGTGAAGTCATAGGTCGCAGGGGCCATCGCGGGGCCGCCACGGTGTCCAGCCTCCAGATCTTGTTTCTTGTGGCCGCTGCGGGCTTTGTTTATCTCCGTTGGCGCCGCTGGAATTCGTTATCAAGGCTTACACGACACAGGCCGGAGGGTGAGTTGCTATTCCCGAGGACCTCAAGAGTGAGTAGGACCCAGCGTTGGCAAATTATCGTATTAACCACATATCGTATCTATCATTTTTATGCCGTAAACTCTCGTACCTACACAAGTAACGTGAGAAAATCAAAGTTAGTGCTAAAACTGTTGAATATTGATGTTTTTCGTTCTTTGTTGTTATAGCTATCGGGCAGCAACTACGAAAAAGAAATGCGATGAGTACGATAATTTGCCAACGCTTGTAGGACCTCAGGATGGGAGCGATGCGAAGTCTCCCCGGTGGCCGACCAAGGTGTGGCGGTGAGGCAGGCGCGGGAGGAGGTGCGGGAGAGGAGGCATGTACCCAAGCAGCATCAGAGAACAGGAAACGCTGCAGCCAGGGGGAGGCGTCCGCGCCAACCAGCCAGCCACCTGGGTTTATGGCAGCAGCATAATTAGCCGGTCCCCCGCCTACCCCACGCCCGCCCCCAGCCGCCTCCCTCGCCCGCACCACACAGCGCCTTATGAAAAGATACTCATTTTGGAACATATCGCGGAAGGTTCTAATTGCAGGTTGAAGTCTGAGCTCTGGCAGGAGGTTTTAATGAGGCAGGCGGGGCTGTGGAGTCCTGGCCGGGTCGTCTCCGCTCCAGACTGGCTACTCTTCCTTCCTCCTCCTCTTCCTCCTCCTCCTCCTCCTCCTCCTCCTCCTTTTCCTTTCCTCCTCCTCCTTCTCCTTTTCCTCCTCCTTCTACTCCTCCTCCTTCTCCTTTTCCTCCTCCTCCTTCTCCTCCTCCTCCTCCTTCTCCTTTTCCTCCTCCTTCTACTCCTTCTCATTTTCCTCCTCCTCCTTCTCCTCCTCCTCCTCCTTCTCCTCCTCCTCCATAACCTATTCCTACCTTGGCCTCATCTCCTTTACATCACGGAGGAACGCTTGCCATCTGCTATTACCACGAAAAGTGTAAGTGTGTGTGGAGTGACATCCCACTAACACACAGCAACATCCTCATCCTCAAACTCATCTTTACTCCTACAACCTCTCTCTCCCCTCCCCCCCTTCAGACACATCCCACCCTTACAGCCCTCAAACTTTCCCTCGAACACCCCCCAACACCCCCTAGCACCCCAGTGAAGGTCCCCCATCGCCCCCTCACCACCCCATGGAACCACCCGACGCAGCTATCCATTCCTACTGTCTCGTCCTTGTCCTCCGAAGCACCTCGCTATAGAAGGGGAACACTACACCCATTGTCTCGTGGGCAGTGTCTTGCAGTTTAATTATTCCGACTCTGATTTCGCAGTTGTGATTATGAATGAAAATATCGCCGCAATGGAAACGTGCAGAGTATGTTAAAGGTAGAAGTGTATCGATGTATAATGTTTACGTTTGTGTCTATGCTCCTGAAGAAAAGAAACGTGGTGCGATATTTCCACACAGTTTGAGAGTTCTTGTTTCCCTCACCACGAAACAACAAGGCCTCTATGAACCTTCGCCGTCCAGAGCAATGTGTTATGCTGAAGGTAATGCTGATCCGGTGTGTAATGTTCAAGTTTGGGTTTACTCCTGAAGAACACAATCGTGGTGCATTATTCCCACACAGTATGAGAGTCCTAAGTGTCACCACGAAGCAACAAGGCCCTTCATGAACCCTCGCCCTCCAGAGCAATGTGTTATGCTGAAGGTAGTGCTGATCCAGTGCGTAATGCTTAAGTTCGGGTCTACTCCTGAAGAATAGAAACGTTGTGCAATATTCTCGAGCAGTTTGAGAGTCTTAAGCGTCACCACGAAGCAACAAGGCCCTCCATGGACCCTCGCTGCCCTGACCCTCGGCCACCGTGCACCACATGTGGGCCTCGGTGCGGAAAAGCCCCGTCGGCCATCTGTAACCTTCAATAAGAGAAACACGAGGGAAAAACCTTATCACCGGACCCTGGGCCTCGCCGGCGACCCCTGGCAGCCTCTCGCCGCCCAGCATTCAGATGTGGCGGTCAAGATAGGCGGGGGACACTTACTAATCTTACTAATTATGATAATTGATGTATACTGTGTCGCTAATTTGGTAGTTGAGTGGTGGACGAGCCCGCCAGGAACACCTCTCGGAACCCTTTGTTGGACCCAGGCTGCTGCAGGAGGTGAGGGAGGGCGGCGGGGGAGGGAGCCAGGCAGTGCTTCGCGGAGAGGGAGGGCGGGGAGGAGAGACAAAGGGGAGAGACTCGGATAGGGGGGAGTGACGCGAGGGGGGGGGGGGGAGGTGGTAAGGCCCCGGGCTGGAGGAATATGTAGGAGCTAGGCGAAGAGGGAGGGACGGGGAGGGCGGGAGGCACAGGACCATAGGGGGGGAGTCACAGGACCCCACCTTAAGTGCCAGCTGCCCCTGAGCGCTCGCTGGAACTCGCTGGGACTGGAAGGAGACTTGCTCACCCCATCCCGGCAGAACACATCCCACTTGCTTCACGCGATAGCACATGTGAGGGTCAGGTGCTTCGTTCATGGCATTTCAGTGTGGTGAACATATCGCGGGATCCAGCACCTAGACGCATATCGCAGCATCCAGCACCTCGACGCACCGCTGTTATTCATGTTCGGCGCGTCATGGAACACGCGGCCTAGTCTTACATAAGCTCGTAAACGTTTATGGCTGTGGTCGTCCGTCGGTGGTGAAGGGCCGAGTCTGGAGCGTCGACTTCGTATACCTCGCGAGTTTTTTTTTTCTTTTCTTGCGTATTTTCTTTTTCTTTCTTTCTTTTTTGTTCTTCGTCTTTTTTGTCATCTTCTTCTTCGTCTTCGTCCTCGTCCTCGTCTTATTATTATTATTGTTCTTCTTCTTGTTCTTTTTCTTCGTCCTTGTCATCGTCATCGTTTTCTTCTTCGCCTTCTTCTTCTTCTACTTCTTCTTCTTCTTCTTCTTTTTCTTCGTTATCGTTTTCTTCTTCTTTTTCTTCTTCTTCTTCTTCGCCTTCTTTTTCTTCTTCTTCTTGTCTTTCTGTCTTCTACTTCTTACTTTCTTTCTTTCTTTCTTTCTTCCTTTCATTCTTCTTCTACTTCTTTTTCATCTTCCTCTCCTCCTCCTCCTTCTTACCCTTCTACTTCTCCGTCGTCTTCTTCCTCAAAGCATTCCTAACGCCCCGAACAGCTGCCCGGCTTAGCATGTTGACCCTCACTCCAAAAGAAGGCACGTAAATGTCCTGCCCCTTGATGTCACGAATGATGATGCGAAAGTTTGGAAGAAAAAGCTTTGAATATCCGATTAAAATGTTCTTGCCGGGCTCGTCTGGTAGGATTTAAGAGGAGAAAAGGAGAGAAGGAAAAGAATGGACGCAGGAAAGGTTGCGAAGATGTTTTTAGAATAGAAAGGAAAGATAGAAACCAAAGCGGGAGAATGAAAATAGAGAAAAAACGAAGAAAGGGTCAAACAGGAAATTATTGGTCGAGAAATTGAGGGAAGGCGATAAAGAGACTGTGAGAAATTATAGAAAGACAAAACGAAACCCCAAAAAATTCACAAAAGCCAGTTAATATCGATCCGGAAAGCAGAAATTGGGAGATATTTTAAAAGAAATAAACAGAAATTCACGAAAAATATCCAAAATGCGGTTGATATAAATCTGTAAAAAAGCTGAAATAATTAAAGAAGAAAGAGTACCCAAAAAAAGTGGTTAATATATATATCCGTGAAGGAGAAAGTGGGATAAATTATAAATGAAAAACAAAGCAATACCCGAAGAAATATCCAAAAAGCAATTAATATTATTCTAAAGAAGAGAATCATAGACTGAAAAAAAATATAAAGGAATAACCGAAAGGACAATTTAATATTAACGTGTAAAGAAGAAAATCGAGAAACTATTGAAGAGACAGACAGAAAACACTCAAAAAAACAACATTGAAAGACAGTTCATAAAAATCCGCAAGAGAAAAAATACAATACAAAAAACGAAAAAAAAAAAAAATCGAAAATCCATTCATTATAAAACCAAAAAGGTGAACAACTATTGAAAGAAGGAAGGAGCACATACAACGAAGAGCAACGAAGGACATCACTCAGCCAGCCCAGACCAATGTTGCAGTCACAATGGAGTCGGCGGCGGCGGCGGAGGAGGAGGAGGAGGCCGGGGGCGGAAACATGACTCGCCTTCGTCAACTCCAGAAGCTCCCGGGCAGGCATTAAGACGCCCATTAATATGTGTCAGATGGCTCGTAGTGTCAGCTGGGTCGAGTGTCAGCAGGCGAATGTGTCAGCTGATGCAAGGGTGTGAACGTGTCTGTTAGCGGCTAAGTAGGAGCGGCTGGCGAGGTGAGAGGTGCTCGCTGCCTCGTCTTATCAGCGGGGAACTGTCAGCGGAGTGGCCAGTGCTTACGCGTGATCTGTGGTCAATATGTGTGTGTGTATGTGTACGTGTGTAAGTGTGTGTGGGGGCTTGTTGATACGCACATAACACAGGGAAACGCACATGCACACTCACACATGTAAACAACTCGTGATCTGTTGTCAGTATGAGTGTGTGTATGTGTGTGTGTACCTTTGTATGTGTGTGTGGGTTTGTAAATACGCACACAACACGAAGAAACGCACATACACAAACACACACGCATAGAACTAGTAGACACACACACACACACACACACACACACACACACAGAATATGAGAGAGAGAGAGAGAGAGAGAGAGTTAAGCCGGACGGGACACATTATTGCCCCAAACTGATGACCGATGTGCCCCGTCCCTTCTCTCTCTCTCTCTCTCTCTCTCTCTCTCTCTCTCTCTCTCTCTCTCTCTCTCTCTCTCTCTCTCTCTCTCTCTCTCTCTCTCACCAGTAAAAACAAACAAACAAACAAACAAACAAAAAGAGATGTTGCACTGTTACCACATCCCTCTCACGTTACACCCTCTGAGAAAACTCTTTACATGGCTATTGGCAACACTGACCCACCTCGCCCCTTAACGCCCCTACGCAACCTGGAATTAACGTCCGCCACATGGGGTCGATGCGTAAAAGACCCCAAAACGCTCTCTCTATCCCTGCTCGTCCTGACCCTCCATTCACCCCCTCTCTCTGTCTCTCTGTCTCTCTCATTCAGGCTTGTTCTCTATTCTGAATTCCTCTCTCTCTCTCTGTGTCTCTGTCTCTGTACCTGTCTATCTCTCTTAGCCCATCCCTTTCACCTCTCTCTCTGTCTCCGTCTGTCTCTCTTTCTCTTAGCTCGTCCCTTACCTTCCATCCCTCTCTCTGTCTCTCTGTCTCTCTCTCAGGTCCATCCCCTACTCTTTACCCTTTGTCTCTGTCTCTATCTGTCTCTCATACACTCTCAGGCCCGTCCCCTCCACCCCTCTCTCTGTGTCTCTGTCTCTCTGTTTCTCTTAGCACGCCCCTTACCTTCCATCCCTTTCCCTTTATCTCTGTTTCTATTTCTCTCTCTCTCTTAACCCATCCCCTCTATCCTTCTCCCTGTCTCTGTCTCTCTGTCTCTCTCCCAAGTCCGTCCCCTATCCATCCTCTCCAAGTCTGCATATATGTCTGTGTATCTGTTTCTCTCATGCATTCTCTCGAGCCATCCCCTCTATAAATCTCTCTATATTTCCCCTCTCTCTCTTAACCCCTCCCCTCTATCCCTCTCCCTGTCTCTGTGTGTCTCTGTCTCTCTCTCAGGCTCGTTCTCCCTTCCCACCGTCGCCTCAGGTCGCTGGCACCCCGCTGACGATGGCTAATCACAAGCTATTATATCAGCCACCGGGGTAACCAGGGATAGGGCCGTAGCGTGGAGCCCCGACCCCGCCACGTCTCGTCGAAGGTGCCTGTGGTCACGAGCGCTATTATGGGAAAGGTGCCGTCCAGGTTAATTTTTGTATCGCGGCCTCTTAAGAAGACTCGCTCCACCTCTGTGTATTGTGTTTGTTTGTTTGTTTTTGTTTGTTCTTCCCACACTCCTCATTCCGTCTTTTCGCGTCTCTATTCCTTCCTCTTCCTCCTTCTCACATTTCTCGTCTTGCCTCTGTCTCCTTATTTTTTTTTCATCTTGGTATCACTTTATCCTCTCTCTCTCTCTCTCTCTCTCTCTCTCTCTCTCTCTCTCTCTCTCTCTCTCTCTCTCTCTCTCTCTCTCTCTCTCTCTCTCTCTCTCTCTCTCTCTCTCTCTCTCTCTCTCTCTCTCTCTCTCTCTCTGTTTATCTATCTTTCTATCTATCTATCTATCTGTGGCTATCTATATCTATTTTTCAGTCTATCTAAATCTTTCTTCCTTTTTTTCTTTCTTTCTTTCTTTCTTCGTTTTGCTGTTTTCTTTCTTTCTTTCTTTCTTTCCTTATATCTTTCTTTTCTTCTTTCTTTCTTTCCTTCTCTCTTTCCTTCTTTCTTTCTTTCTTTCTTCCTTCCTTTTGCTGTTATCTTTCTTTTTTTCTTTCTTTTCTTCCTTCCTTCTTTCTTTCTTCCTTTCCTTCTTTCTTTCACCAATAGCTAGAATACGTATGAACCACCATCACACACCATAAGGCCTTAGCTTCCACTTCCAAAACCACCTTCCCTTCCCATGTTCTCTATAGCCAGGGAACACCCACCCACCCACCCACTCACACACACACGCCCCTTTCAACACCCCAGCGGCCACCCAGCACCAGGTCTGTCCCTTCCTTCCTCTAACTGGTTCACCCTCACCCTCTTCCCATGTCCCGCTTCATTCATTCATTCATTCAGTCAGTCAGTCAAACGTTAATTCACTCATTCATTCATCCTTCCATTCAGTCAGTCAGTCAGTCAGGCAATCAAACGATAATTCACTCATTCATTCATCCTTCCATTCATTCATTCATTCAGTCAGTCAGTCAGTCAGTCAATTCATTCATTCAGTCAGTCAGTCAGTCAGTCAGTCGGTCATCCATTATTTCATTCATTCACTTATTTATTAATTCTCTTATTCCTTCCTTCCTTCATTCATTCATTCACTCATGCATTCTCTATCTTCATGTTCACACTCTCTTGTTTCGGATTCATATATTCGAGAAAAAACTAACCTACCGTAACACACACACACACACACACACAACCCCCCCACACACACCTTGACAGACACTTTTTTTTATACGATACACAGAACAATTAGTGACGCCAGATCGATACGCGGCGCACAACAAGGTCGGACAAGCCAGGAGCCACCGGTTATCAGCCAGAGCAGCCGCGCTTCCCAGTCAGGCGGCGGGTGTTTTGACGTCGAGTGGGGGAAAACAAGGCGCGAGGGAAGAATCAGGGGACTGGCATTCTCAGGGTCAGGTTAGGTTAGGTTAGGTTAGGTTAGGTCTCACGTCAAGTATTTCCAGAGGCCGAAGAGGAGATTAATCGGGTCCTAATGAGTGTTGTTTTAGGTTCGTGGTACATAAGAAGGGTTAAACTACCACCAGGATCATGGAAGTACTCCTGGAAATGCCCCAAACTCCTACGAAAGCCTTGTATATTGTGTTCTTGGGCGTCAAGTATTTCCAAAGGCTGAAGAGGAGCTTAATCGGGTCCTAATGAGTGTTTTTCTAGGTTCGTGGTACATAAAAAGGGTTAAACTATCACCAGGGTCATGAAAGTACTCCTGGAAATGCCCACAACTCGCACCAAAGACTTGAAAGTAGGCCTGGAAATACCCCAAACTCCTACGAAAGCCTTGTATGTTATATGTGCTTGGGTGTCGAAATGTTTAAGAATGCGACCTCGGATTTGAATCGGTGGAGTCCAGGCCGAAGATGCGGTGTTAACAACGGGAGTGTGGCGTGGCGCGCGGCGGGGAGGGGAGTTGCGTGCCTCCCACGATAATGCATAGCTTAATTGACCCATTTCCTCGTCAGAAACAATGATGGAGGAGCAGCTGCGCGGCCGACGACCTCCCCGCCCCCTCCAGCGAGATTCCTTCAGCGTGTCGAGCGATAGGGTGCCGTGGGAGGCTTTTAATAAGGGACTGTAGCATACGTGTGTGTGTGTGTGTGTGTGTGTGTGTGTGTGTGTGTACCTGCGACCTTGAACGGGAGTCTGCTGATTGTCTAATTGTCCTGGCGCTGCACGGCGAGTATATGAAATTAAAATCTCTTGAAGGTGAAAACGAGTGAATCGCCGCACAAAAGACGATAGTGTAAAAAAAACAATATCCTGGCGACAGAACTGGTTTATGCCGCCCCCTGAAATGTTACCCCCGAAATGCAGTGAGGCGTGCAGTGGCTGGAGGAAGGACGTGAAATGGGAGCCGTCACTTAAAATACTTAGCCGCTGTATTACCTCGGCCCTCCGGAGGCTCACACTCGCTGGGCCACACGCGAGGGGCGGACTCCCTTGCCGTGATTAATATCCTCCGAGGCGTCCGCGTCGGTGCCTGGTCGGATTCAAGGCGTATTGATACAGGTGTGCGCGTTTATTTGCATCCAAGTGGACTTGTGCACCTACTGGCTATGCGGGCAGTGGCACATATTGTAAGGAGCAATACTCGTATGTATGTATGTATGTATGTATGTAGCTATGTTGTTGTCTGTATACGCCCCTCCACCCCACCCCCGCCACACACACTGACTTATCCTGAAAATTCATTAAGCGGATAATTATGTTGCAGTGGTTCATTTCTTGTGACTGACTCCACCATATATTGACTCGCTTGTGGAGAGTCCCCCCCGTTGTGGCCCACCCCTGCCGTGCCTGACCCGTGGGTAGCTCGTGCTTGTGAGGTGCACCCGTGGCCGCCCGGTGAGGGGCTCCGTGGTGACAGGAGACCCGCCGAGGCCAAACAGTATAATTGCGAGAGGTGTCGGCCGTGTCATGGCGGGGCATTAGTTCAGGCTATTACCGCGTTATGGCCGCCGCGACCGGCACTGTAAACATACTGGCGGCCGCGTCGCCGACCCCGGACGATGCACCGCTGGAAGCTGCTGGCGTGTGCTGGCTTAGGATCGTATATGTGCTATTAAGCTTGTTTACACTGGCATGCCTTGAGGCTTGTGGTGGTCCTCGGCACTCTGCAGTCGAAATTATAAGACAGATGAACATCTCGCCGAAGATCAACCGTTTCTCCATATATTTTTACTGGAAGTTTCATCTAGAATAAGGAAAGTTTTATTCTCGGCAACAGAAGACAGAGCCACTGTTCGGAAAAAAAAAAGTCTTCGAGGGTTTGGGGTCCATTGTTGGCAGGGCAGGTATGCAAGGCTTGGTGGACGTGTGCCTCGAGTGGAGCGCAAAATGGGACAGCGGCAAACCCTCCTGGTGGGCACTTCTTTAACGAGTGAGAAGACACTTAAGAGAAGGTGAAGTACCAGGAGGCAAAATCCATGAACACTTTTCTTTGCCCTCTGCATGTGCTACCAAGAAAAGATTTGTAATTATTCAAAGTAACTATACTGCACCAATTTAGATATATGATGGTACTATATAAAAGGTTTGTGTGTGTGTGTGTGTGTGTGTGTGTGTGTGTGTGTGTGTGAGAGAGAGAGAGAGAGAGAGAGAGAGAGAGAGAGAGAGAGAGAATGAAGGAGGTGCAGATAGAAACAAACTAAAAACTATTGCTAACAGCTGCTGAACGCTTCACCAGACGCATTACCCACGCTTGATGATCCCTGTACACATTTCTAAAAAAAATACATCGAGACTTATGGCCCTGTGCTGTGCTCCGAGGCTCTGCTCTGGATGTTGAATTGAGTTTTTTTGGCCGTCACATGAGAAAAAGTCAGCGAGTGCCGAGTTGTGAATGTAAATAAATAAGCTGTTGTTATGATACGACGACGGCAGGTTCTGTTTATTAGAGGGTCTGTGAGCAGCGGTGAGTGAGTGCTAATCCGTGGTGCGATGCGTGGCTCGTGCCTCAAGATATGAGTAATTTCACGGTGAGGGCGGGCAGGTGGCGGCGGCACAGTAGGATGGCGGCCTGACCAAACAAGCAGTGCTTTAATCGCTGCTTGTGGAGAAGCATACACAGTGGCGAGCTGCCGAGTGGGCCGGCCGGTGGGGCGGGCGGACGGCGGCGGCGGGCGGCAGCAGGGCTCGCCCGCCGCTCGGTGACGGCAGGCGAGGGAGCAAGGCACCGGCGCTGCGAGGATTCCTCGTGGCTCTCACTCCCTCGCTGCTGTCATCACCAAAGGAATATAGAAAAAAGTTTTATCGATTACACAACTGAAACTCCTCCCACTTGTCAATCAAGACGCCACAGTCGCTCATTGATCAATTACTGTCGATGCTCCGCCCATGGGCGGGGCCTCCCCACCACCTGCCCCGCCGCCGCTACCTGAGACCACGCTGCTTGGAGGCGCGCCCTGCCCCTCCTTTGTCTCGGGCGGGCCGGCTCGGGGCCGAGACACGCCGCCCTGTGGCTGTCAGGTGTTCCCTGGAATTACACTAAAGCACGCCGTTGGTTAGGAAGGGGCAAGGCAAGTAAAACACCAATTAGTCGCTCCGCCTCTCGTGACGTCATGTTCGTCGACAGCCAATCCGGAGAGCGGAGCCTCAATTTGATGGTCATGCTGTTATTTACTGTTCAAAAAACTATAACTGTCGACGCCCCCGTGCATGCTGCAGCCTCGCAGGAACACTCGCAGCACACAAAATGAACACACTACACTGATCCCAGGTTAACCTTTTTTTTTTTCTTTGCAGGCGCGGGAGCGCGCGGCGTCGCGGCAGCCGCCCAGCCGCCCCGAGGAGGCAAACACGGCGCGGAACGCCCCTTCCCGCCCTCAGCCAGTGAAGAAAGAGAAGAAAAATATCACATGTCGGGACACAGTTGGGCCTCGTTTACACAGGTGAATAGCATTAATCAACTCTTACAGTGGCCACAGGTAAAGCAGTGGCCAGGGAAAACCCGGAAAGCCCGGCCTGGGAACACTCGGCCCAGCACTCGAGTGTCCACGCTCAAGTTACTCGGCCGAGATTACTTGACTTCCCGGGCCTGTCACGTGTTACTTTAAGACCTTTATAACCGACCCTTCCTGCTTTCTTTGTCCAAAAAAAAATCTCTCTCTCTCTCTCTCTCTCTCTCTCTCTCTCTCTCTCTCTCTCTCTCTCTCTCTCTCTCACACACACACACACACACACACACACACACACACACACACACACACACACACACACACCTGAGCACCTGGGGAAACCTGGAAAAAAAAAACAGGAAATTGCATTCATCCCGTGTCCAAGGGTTAATGATTTCTTACCCACTACTGACAGAGGTGCCGGAGATGAGCCCCGCCGCAACGCTTAGCTATATCATATGTCCTCAACTTTACCTTCTTGTTCACTTAATCTTCACCTCTCATACCCGCCTCTGACATTGTGGGGTCTCTCAAACTACATCGCTTCACTCCACATCTGGATCTTTCTTTTGTTCTTCACGCCCTCCTTTCCCTTCTTCGTGTGCCTTCCCCTGCGTTCTCATTTCCTTCTTCCTCCTATTCCTCACGCCCATCTTCTTTCTCTTCTTCGTGTGCCTTCCCCTGCGTTCTCATTTCCCTCTTCCTCCTATTCCTCACGCCCATCTTCTTTCTCTTCTTCGTGTGCCTTCCCCTGCGTTCTCATTTCCCTCTTCCTCCTATTCCTCACGCCCTTCTCCTTTCTCTCCTTCGTGTGGCTTCCCTTCAAAAGCCATGCCTATACGATACCACTTCCCATGATCAGTGAATGAACCACTCTCAGCCTCTGTAGAAGTGTAATGATGATGCTGGAGATGGCGGGAATGACTGCACTGAGTTTTAGGACAGTCTTTTTGTGTTGGTGGATGGTGATGATGATGGTGAAGATGATGGGAAAGATGAAGGTGACCCAGTGCATTAGGGGCATTGGTGATGGGGGTGATGGGGGGGATGAAGGCGAGGATCACGGCTGCCATTACCATTACCGCCGCAATGGTAGGCTCCCACGCAGATCAATCTTTCCACCATTTCCTGCATGTCAAACAACTCGTCCAGGCGTATGTGTGTGTGGGGGTGGGGTGGGGGGGTGCGCGCATCTTCACCCCTTCCTCTCCTACTCACTCCTTTCTTCTGTTATTCATTCCCTTCTTCCTTTCTTCTTCCTCTGTCGTGTGTCTTCCTGCCTCCTCCTATCTCAGTTCTTCAGCATATCTTTCCTTTTTCCCTTCCCTCATCCCTCATCCACTGTATATTTGCTCTTTGTATACCGTTCTATGTTCACACGCCCTCTCTTCTGTTCTTCACGTTCTCCTTCCTCGTTTCCCTAATTCGTGCGCTTTGTTGTCTCCTTCCTCTTTCCTTCAGCATACTTCTACATCTCTCTTTCCCTCATCCCTCATCCACTCCGCTGTATCTGCTTCCGTGTTCTCTCATTCCCTCCTCTCTTCTGTTCCTCCTCTCCTTCTCCTGTATTCTCATTCCTCCATTTAGTCTGTTCCTCACGCCCTCTTTCTTCCTTTTGCTGTGCCTTTCTCTGTTTCCGCATTCCCTCCTCTCTTCTCTTCTTCACGTCCTTCTTCTGTTCCTCCTCTCCTCCTTCACGTGCCTTCTCCTGTACTCTCATTCCCATCTTTCTTTTGTTCTTCACGCCCTCCTTCCCTCCGTTCTCATTTCCTTCTTCCTCCTATTCCTCACGCCCTTCTTCTTTCTCTCCTTCGTGTGCCTTCCCTTGTCTCCTCAGTCTCTCCTTTTTCTGTTCTTCATGTCCTCCTTCCTCACCTCCTTCATGCCCCTTCCTCCTCCTCCCGTAGCGGCGTGGTAAGTGGATCTCCCTTCTTCATGTCCTCCTTCCTCGCCTCCTTCATGCCCCTTCCTCCTCCTCCCGTAGCGGCGTGGTAAGTGGATCTCCCTTCTTCATGTCCTCCTTCCTCGCCTCCTTCATGCCCCTTCCTCCTCCCGTAGCGGCGTGGCAAGTGGATCTCCCTTCTTCATGTCCTCCTTCCTCGCCTCCTTCATGCCCCTTCCTCCTCCTCCCGTAGCAGCGTGGCAAGTGGATCATCCTTTTTCCCCGTGCAAGAGAGCTGAGGAAGCGTGGGGCGGCAAGGGGCGGGGTTGGCAAAGTGGCAAGCTGAATAATTCCTGACGAAGCCGTATATCATTAAGCTGGGATGATGCTACCCTCTCAAACTCCTTGATGGATGGCCCCCAACGGCACCACGTAAAGTATCTCCTAGTGGGATGGGAAAAGAGACAAAAAAAAAACACATAATGTACTCCCGCCACCTGGTCGCGAGAGGAAGCTGCTGCAGGGTTATACTTCACGGAGATTCAGGGGAGAGGTGTGAGGTGGGAGGCGGTGGTAGCGGAGACGTGAGGAGGTCACAGAGGGAAAGAAAGAGAGAGAGAAACCAGGGGAGCCATTTAGCGGACGAGGGAGGTGAATGGGGGGTCCGTGCGTGACAGCAAATCAAGACTATATATAGGTAGTGATGTAGAGCCAATATCAGCGTGTAAGAAGGGAAGCGAGTGACAGGTATACGTGCGTGACAGTGTGAGAGTATCATTTAACTTTGTGTATAAAGGGTAAATGGTGTCGAGAGATGGGACGTAACATTGCAGACCAGGGAATGAATGAGGACAGCTGTGTAGGCATACGTAGTGGATACATGACAGTGTGAGCTAAGAGATAAATATTGTATAACTTGGGTGCATGCAGGGCGGTGGTTAGGTTAGGTTAGGTTAGGTTAGGTAATGTATCTGACTCCTATATGTATGAGGACAGCTGTGTAGGCATACGTAGTGGACGCGTGACAGTGTGAGCTAAGAGAGTGATATTTTATAACTTTGGGTGCATGCAGGGCGGTGGTTAGGTTAGGTTAGGTTAGGTTAGGTAATGTATCTGACTCCTATATGTATGAGGACAGCTGTGTAGGCATACGTAGTGGATACATGACAGTGTGAGCTAAGAGATAAATATTGTATAACTTTGGTGCATGCAGGGCGTTGGTTAGGTTAGGTTAGGTTAGGTTAGGTATCTGACTCTCATTACGATTGTTTCCCAAGACCGTAGAGAAGCTTAGCCGGGTCTGTATGGGTGTTGGGTGCACGCAGGCGGTGGCGGGCGAGGCTTGAGTGGGTCGCAAGGGTCAGACCTGGGTCCATATCTATTCCCTTTCATTGCGTCTGTTTCCGAAGGCCTCAGAGAAGATACCCGTGTCTTTATGAGTGCTTTATCCGTTCAAGATGCAGAGGCCGTGTAAAACTATCACCAACACCACAAAATACAGCATGATAGTCCCAACAACATCCACGCGAGGCTTTTCAAACAGGCGGACGGAGGCGTGGATGCGGTTGAGAGTAGAGTCCAGCGGCGGGGTGTGACGGAGGGCCTGGATCGCTGTCCCTCCCCTGGGTCCCAAAGTGGAGGTATGTCAGAAGTGATAAGGAAAGTATCGACCCTTTAGCGGGGAACATCATCATTACGGTGGAAATTGAGGCACACGGTATTATTCATTTTCGTCAATTTCCGGACACCAGGGATTAACCGTGATTCATCTATCTTCCGCCGAGACAAGATTTAGGAGAGAGCACATGCAGCCAGCGAGCGGTCCACGGCTTAAAGAAGGGCGAAGGGAGGAATGGAGGGATGAAGGGAGGTGGAGGAGGAGGCCTGACGTCATCTTCTGCTAGTATATACATGTATCCACTTCCTGCTTGATACGTATACATGCAACTTGCCCCCATAGCCTTAACGCGTACATCCACACACGCACACGAATATACGTACACAAGAAGTCCCTCTGAAACATTACAAGAAGCTTACTCCTGCAAATCTTCTTCCTCCTCCTTCTCCATGTACCTAATTAGCCCTGTATAGCCTTACCACGCACATGTAAACACACACACACACACACACACACACACACACACACACACACACACACACACACACACACACACAAGATGAGCCTTTAAAAAATAATACCTTTAGATATACAAGAAACTTACTCCCGCAAACCTTCGCCCTTCTCCTCCTCCTCCTCTTTCTTCTTTACATACAGAGTCCCGCGGGTCTCCACCAACGCCGATAAATTGCACGTTCGCACAGACTGATTACGAGGTCTATCAGGCGTCTTGCTGTAAATCCCAGACGCAGCGGTGGGGGCGAACCGATGCTATTATGCGTGTCCACCGCCGGCCAGCCAGCCCCCGCGACCCTCCCCTTCCTCCAGTGGCCTGCCTTCTCCTGCCCCTTCTTCTGGTTTTCATTTTCCTCTTCCTCCTGTACTTCTTCTGCTTATTCTTTTCCTTTTCCTTCTTCTCCTACTTCTCTTCTTCGTCAATCTCGTTCTCCTTATTCGTTGTCCTCCTCGTCCTCTTCCTGTTTCATTTCCTCCCTCTCCTGATGCTCTTTTTCCTCCTTATACTCCTACTCGTCCCTGATCTCTTAATTCCTTCCCATCTTTGCTTCTCCTCGTCCTCCTCGTGTTCCATTTTTTCCCTCTCCTGAGTCTCCTTTTCCTCCTCCTAATACTTCTCTTCGTCCTATTCCTTTCCCTGGTTCTCCTCTTCCTCTTCCCGTCGGCCTTCTTTCGCCCTGTTCCTCTTCTTGTTTCTCCTTTTCCTGCTCCTACGTTTCCTCCTCGAACAAGGGAGGGACGATGAGGAGTATGTGGAAGGGGATAGGGAGCATGTGGGCAGAGGGAGCTTGAGAGGACACGGAGTATGCGGGAAAGACAGGGAAAGGGGAAGTTTGCGGCCTCGGTGCTCATCTCCGTCGCATTGCCCCTTAAGCTTGTGATGCGGGGAAGAAGTTAATGAAAATGGAGATGAAGATAGAAAAAGGAGATAGGAAAATTTGCGCTTAAGGTCTCAAGGGAAAAAGAAGGCATAACAAAAGGAAACGCACAAGACCGAGCAAGGAGGGAAACTTAGATCAGAAAAGGCAACTACACATAAAAAAAGAGAAGAGGGAGATAAAAAAAAAGGAGATAGGAGAAATTGCACTTAAGATCCCAACTGAAAGAAAGACCAGACGGAAGGAAACACAGGCGATTGAGGAAGTAGGAAAACGTGGATTAGAAAGGGGGACCACGCATCAAAAAAAGAAGAGGGAGATAAAAAGGGAGATAGGGAGATTGTACTTAAGATGACAAGAGAAGAAAAGGGCATAAAAGGAGGAAGGAAGGAGATTTAAGGACCCAGGGAGGAGGAAAAGTCATCAAGGGAAGGCAACCACACCAAAGAGAAAAAAACGAAAAAAAAGGAAGCAGAAGAAGAAGAGGGAGATAAAAAGGGAGATGGGGAGATTGTACTTAAAATGACAAGAAAAGAAAAGAAAAGGTCAAGAAGGAAGGAGATTTAAGGACCGAGGGAGGAGGAAAAGCCATATCAAGAGAAGGCAACACACCAAAAGACAAAAAAAAGAAAGAAAGGAAGAAGCAGAAGAAGAAAAGGGAGATAAAAAGGGAGATAGGGAGATTGTACTTAAAATGACAAAAAAAGAAAAGAAAAGGTTAAGAAGGAAGGAGATTTAAGGACCCAGGGAGGAGGAAAAGTCAAATTAATATCAGGCAACCACACACACAAGAAAAAAAAAAAAAAAAAAAAAAAAAAAGCAGAAGTCAAAACCCAAAGAAGAAGTGTATTAATTAATGAGTGGCGTTCGTGCTACCTGTCCCCCGTTCGATTCCCCCCGTTAATCAGACACCTAACTCCCTACCCCCCTCCACCTGGCCCCCCTCCACCTGTCCCTCCCTTGCTGCCTAGCTTTCCCACGCCTCTCTCTCTCTCTCCCTCCCTCCTCGCGTCACTGGTATAACAGGAACCTGAAGTGGAATTGTTGTTGTTGTTGTTGTTGTTGTTGTTGTTGTTCATTCTTCTTTGGTTATTCAGAGCTATTTATAGGCCGTAGTTTTTTATTCTTCTTGTTCTTCTTGTTCTTGTTCTTGTTCTTGTTCTTCTTGTCCTTCTTCTTCTTCTTCTTTTTCTTGTTCTTGTTTTCTTGTTCTTGTTCTCCTTTTCTTCTTCTTCTTCTTTTTTCTTCTTGTTTTCTTGTTCTTGTTCTCCTTTTCTTCTTCATCTTCTTTTTCTTCTTCTTCTTTTTCTTTTTCTTTTTCTTCTTCTTTTTGTTTTCTTGTTCTTGTTCTCCTTTTCTTCTTCTTCTTCATTTTCTTCTTCTCCTTCTTCTTCTACATCGCCGACAAAATTGATTTCCGATAAAGGCTGTTGTTTTTATATATCGTGGCTGTGTATGTTTTCCCTAGTGATGAATGATGATGATGATGATGATGATGAAGGTGGTGTCGTCATCACCTATACCTCCGTCAGCCGTGTGTTTCTGCCGCGGCGTTGTGGAGGGTGTGGGCGGCGCAGCGTCCCGCGGGGCTGTACCACATGGTAGCCCGTTCTTCGTCCTCCCCCTCGCAGCCATTTGCCTTTGGCCCAATAAAATGCCAACCCTCCCGGAGCCACCACGGGGGTATCATCCTTGTGGTGGAGGAGAGGAAGAACCAAAATTCCCCTCTGACACCATGGCCACGTTGATGCCTTTCTGGACAGCGGAGTTCATTTATCAGCATGACAAGCGCAGCCGCTCGCCACTATAACCCCTTCCCGCTGGTCCTCCCGCCCGCTGCCTGCTGAGTACGATGATCCGCGGCCAGTCATCGGGAGATTTCACTGAGGCGTCGTGCGATGAGCAGACACAAACACTATAAGGTCCTTCATATATTGTGTTGGGCGGAGAAAATTTCAATGCGCAAGTGGATAGTGATCTGATGGACGCGCGATCGGTTCATGTTCCCAGGATATTGATATTACAACAAGGCTCTTCATATATTGTGTTGGGGGAAGAGGCGAAGGAAGTCTCAATGCGCGGGTGGATAGTGATCTGATGGACGCGCGATCGTTTCATGTTTCCTGGATATAGATCGTGGCCTTGGTGACGTGGAAGAGGGTGAGGTGGACGCGTGGAGGGTAGCGGTGGTGCAGGTGGAGGCCGAGGTAGCAGCAGGTGTCACGGCAGTACTATGGGCAACCCTACCTGTCGCCTGCTGCCCACGGCTGACTGATCACCTTTCACACCGCTCACTCCACCACCACAACCGACGCCGTATCCTAACCACCACCACCACCACCACCACCAGTACCTCAACCACCAGTTACATACATACAAACTGCTACCATTGCCACGACCGATCCCATTACCACCACCACCACCACCACCACCAGTACCTCAACCACCAGTTACATACAAATTAACTGCTACCATTGCCACGACCGATCCCATTACTACCACCACCACCACCACCACCAGTACCTCAACCACCAGTTACATACATACAAACTGCTACCATTGCCACGACCGATGCCATTACTACCATCACCACCACCACCACCAGTACCTCAACCACCAGTTACATACATACAAACTGCTACCATTGCCACGACCGATGCCATTACTGATACCACCACCACCAGTACTGTTACAACTACCAGTCCATCCACATTCATATAAACTACTACCATTACAACGAACTACTATTACTATCACTGCCATCAATACAACCATAACAACCACTACAACAATAACTGCTCCTACCACTACTAAAGCCGCTATCTCTTATTTTACTACTACTTCCACTACCACAATATCTACTACTGCTGCCACCTCCTATGTTACTGCCATTACCATCAGTATACCATAACCACTGCCACCATTACTACATTATCATCAGTAACAGTATCAACAACAACAACAACAACAACAACAGTAGCAGCAGAGATGGAGCCAACATATCCGCTTATCATTATGTGGAATGGGAGCGTCTGTGTCTGTATGTCTGTCTCTCTCTCTCTCTCTCTCTCTCTCTCTCTCTCTCTCTCTCTCTCTCTCTCTCTCTCTCTCTCTCTCTCTCTCTCTCTCTCTCTCTCTCTCTCTCTCTCTCTCTCTCTCTCTCTCTCTCTCTCTCTCTCTCTCTCAATAATAATAATAATAATAATAATAATAATAATAATAATAATAATAATAATAATAACAATAGTCACAATGGTACCTCTACAACACCACCAACAATCACCAACGCCATTAAAACCACAACAAAGACAACAATATCGTCACCATCAATACCACCAACATCATTACCGATGACGTAACTATTTCCTCCACCACCACTACTACTACGACTACTACTACTACTACTACTACTACTACTATTGTATTTGCTGGTGCACTACTACTCCGCGGTTCCTTGGTCTTGGGGATGGCGTGGCGCGGGGCAGTGAGGGTCTGAGGGCCTAGTCAGCGGTTAGCGGAGGTGTTGAGGGCGGTGCATGTGTTGCTTGTGTGCCCGAGGCGTCCACTCATTAGCATCTCTCTCTTTTCACTGACCGCCCGGCCGCTCGCTCGCCTTTTGTTTCTCGCCTCACCACCCTGCTGCCAGAGGTCTCCCGTGTGTTATTTGCATTTCGCGAATAGTTTTCCCTCTAAGTTTAAGATTTTGGCTGCGTGACGGAGATGGGAAAGCCAGCCTCCGCATTTCCCTAGTGTGTGTTTCTAGGTCCATGCGGCCGAGGCGGGAGGTAGACGTGCATAATAACAGAGCGTGTAATTATAGTATCAGGGGAGGACTCACTCAGGTAAATCATGGTCATGCTAATTGTGGGACGCGCTTGCATGCCTGGTGTTCCCGGCCTCCCCACACATCACCTCTAACACAGATGTTCGGCATATCACCCACGCTGCAGCTCCATCACTCGTCTTTCTGTTCTTCCAGGTGGCCGAGCAGGGCAGGCGGGGAGACAACAGGCCGCGGCGTGGAGTGTGTGGCGAGGGAAGACTGGGTGCGTCATGCCGTCTCCTGCCGCCTTCTTCACCGGCCCTGACCACTACGCCCGACTCACCTTCAGACGCTGTGGTGCCGCTGTCCGCCAGTGTGGCCCTCCCCCGGCCCTCCCTACACCTAACGGAGCCTCCATGGTGACAAACTGTTCCTCTAGTGTCTTGCTATATAACCCGAGGTCTTCTGCAACACCCCAAGGTCTGTGTTGTCTGCAAGAGGAGGCTGAGGTCGGTACAAGGTGCTCCCACGACTCCGCGTTACTTGCTTTGGTCATGTTGTGCTGCGGTGTGTGTGTATGTGTGTGTGTGTGTGAGAGAGAGAGAGAGAGAGAGAGAGAGAGAGAGAGTCAAAGGTGCTAATTTGCATATCTGCATTTCATTCTTCCATTATGTTATACGCGCAGCAATAAGTTCCAGGTTTTACGGATAGACCAGATGAGCGTTGGAGTGGCTGCGTCGTCAAGGGGTTTTCGGCTTGGAGTTAACGAGGGAGCAGTCCGGCGTATAACGTAACGCACTATAGTTGTTTTGACAAGCTGCGTGGTGCTGTGTTCCTGTGGTCCAGTCAGGGGAAGGCAGCACGCACCCAAGGCTAAATGGTGCGGTGACATGTTGATGGGAAAGCCTGAAAAATGAGATGAGGACCACACGTATAGGAGAACACCCAGCCAGGAAAATGAAGTCCACCCTTACAATGTTGAAGTAAAGTGAAAACAGTTAAACACATACGCCAAAAGCAATCAGAAACCACGTATACATCTTTTATCTAATTCTTGGTCATTCTTTTTTCTTTTTTTCTTTCATGAGTTAGCTGATAATTTTGGGATATTTATTTGTGCATACTCGAAGTTATATGAAAACAAACACATACGTAGAAGTCAGAAACAGCGTCCATCTTTTCTCTAATTCTTGGTCATTCTTCATTCTTTCGTTCATTAGTTAGTTGATAATTTTGGGATATTTATCTGTGCATACTCGAAGTTATATGAAAACAATCACATACATAAAAGTCAGAAACAGCGTCCATCTTTTCTCTAATTCTTGGTCATTCTTTATTCTTTCGTTCATGAGTTAGCTGATAATTTTGGGATATTTATTTGTGCATACTCGAAGTTATATGAAAACAAACACATACGTCATAAGAAGTCAGAAACAACGTATGCATCTTTTCTCTAATTCTTGGTCATTCTTCATTCTTTCGTTCATTAGTTAGTTGATAATTTTGGGATATTTATCTGTGCATACTCGAAGTTATATGAAAACAATCACATACATAAAAGTCAGAAACAGCGTCCATCTTTTCTTTAGTTCTTAATCATTCTCGTTCGTAAGTCGGATGATGATTTTTGGGTCTCTATCTGCACATACAAGAAGTTACATATGAAAACAGTCCATTACATACGCTATAGGAAACCAGAAGCCGTGTCTATCTTGTCTCTGGTTCTTGGTTGCTCTCTATCGTTTGTAAGTTGGCTGATAATATGGGGGGAACCCGTACATATGTTGCTGTCGGTTAATTAATATGATGGGACAGCGTATAGGTTAGAGTGGCATTATGTAGTGGTGGTGTAGTGTTGTGGTTTTGTGGGCAGTGTGGTGGTGTGGTTTAGTGATCAGTTGTGTGGTTATGCAGGAATGTGGTTGGCTATTATATGGTTGTTATGCAGCGATATAAGTGTGTAGGGACGTGGTTTAATCGTCATCAGCTGTGTGGGTGTTATGAAGGAATGTGGTTGGCTATAGTATGGTTGTTATGCAGTGATATGTGTAGAGATGTGGTTTAATTGTCATCAGCTGTGTGGGTGTTGTGCAGTGTTAAAATGTAGATATGTGGTCTAGTCTCGATCAGTTGTATGCAGCGTTGCCAAGTTATCGTACTCATCGCATTTCTTTTTCGTACTTGCTGCCCGATAACTATAACAACAAAGAACGAAAAACATCACTATTCAACAGTTTTAGCACTAACTTTGATTTTCTCACGTTACTCGTGTAGGTGTACGAGAGTTTGCGGCATAAAAATGATAGATACGATATGTGGTTAATACGATAATTTGGCAACGCTGGAACTTGTATGGCTGTAATGCAGTGGTGGTATGTAGTGATGTGGTTGTTTTGTAACGCGGAAGTGTGGCGATGTGGTTTAATCGTGATCGGGTGTGTGATTGTGTGGTGTGGGAGTGCAGTACCGTGAAGAGTGAAATGTTGCGGTGGGTGAGCGTGATGTAAGCGGTTAGGAGAACAGTACGTGCAGCGAAGGACTGATACGGTGAGGTACTGTACTGCACCGGAATTAGTGTTTTAGGAAGGTTTGGTCCAATATGAAAATGTGGCACGTGGATCAACGAACGGGTGGTACTCTACACTAGTAACGATGTGACGTATTCTTGTGTTATGCTGTCGTGCGGTGTGACAAAGGCGTTATAATGTTACAGAGATGAGGTTGGTGATCACGTCGCGTTCACCAGTACACGTATATCAAATCGGCGTGACGTAACACAAGAAACAGATATTGTTAGGTGACGGCACATTGTATTCGCAGGCTCCTGTTTGAAATCTCATCGTTCGTGGAGCGAGATGATGCAGCTGAAACCATCGTCACCTGAAATTCAAGAGACGTGGAGGGCAGGTGGGAGTCGCAAAGCTCAGGTGGCGACCGTCGGCATCCCTCCCCGGCCAGTCAGTTGTTGGATGTCACTTAGGAATGTGTGCGTCGGTCCTCCGGAGAGGTTGTGGCCTCGCTGGGCTCCACTTCACGCGCCTCTCCGCCTCCCTCTCAGCGCTGGTGCACGCCGCCCTTAGAGCTAGCCATTCGGTGACGACTTGGATTATGCCTGATGAAGGGATGTAGGTCCAGCGTATGTGATTTCTGTGAGCTGACTATTTTATGGATCCAATTTATACGTCATGAAGGTAGCAATTTATAGTTTTACTTCATCTTGCTTATACGTATGTCAGTGATGCTGGTGCTGAATTGCCTTTGATCTAACTAGTCCAATTCCTCGTGAACTCTCCCAGTGAATGGCCAGTACGAAACATAGCAAGAAAATGGACCAGGTGAATACCCTGATAAATGATCGGTGACTTCAACAAGGTAAAAACGGTTTAAAAAGAAGTGGTAGGAGGGTAAACGCAGGGATTAAAAAATGTGATAAAACGAACCTGAATGAAACGAACGTAGAGAAAGCACTGAAGCAAGTTGCACCCAGCCATTGTGTACTGCAGACGACGATCGACGGAGAATCATCTGAAATCGGGCCAAGGTGAAGGTGCCGCAAGAGTGAGGGCATCGCTCGGTGACACGCGAATGGTAATGAAAATATTGTGAGTTTGAAAGAAAAAAGTCAGCTAATAGTGTTTGTCATAATATAATTGCCAGCCTCCTCCACTTGGCCGCCGCCCACTTCTGTCTGACCAGCATGTGAGCCTCTGACACTTCCTATTACCGTACAACGAATAAGAGGCGCCGAAATGCATATACATCAAAGGTAACCAAAAGGCGTAAAGAGCGCGTGTTCCCACCTCGGTGAGAAATGAGACATCAGGTGCAACTAAGTCTTGCAACCATGGAAATTTCTTCATGTCAAACAGTGATTTTGATTGCTAATTTAATTACATAAGGTCAAGTATTAGTACAGTTCTGTTGCCATCGTAATGAAAAAGCAAAAATCTCAAATCTAACTTTAATGTATTTAAGAAGAGGGAACATATCTCTCGAGTATATGTTTCAGTACCTGTAATGAGGTGTGAGAGTCCAGATTCATTAGCCCGTTCTATAAACTGATTAATATTATATTCAATCAATAGGAGCAGTGAGTAGCGGGCTTTTTTCTTCATTATTGTTTTCTTTTTGTTATGCCCTTGAACTGTCTCCTTTGCTGTAAAAAAAAAAAAAAAAATCACATTCTATCTTGTTTCCATCCTTCCAGATTGTGCTGAAATGAAAACTACTGCTGCCTCTTCATGCTGGATGTCTTGGGTTCCGGTTCTCACTCTAAGGGAAATGTCTGCCTTCAAATTATTATGGAGGCGGTGGCGGAGTGGTCAGCATGCGGCCGTGGTGATCCGGAGGGCCACGCAAGTCACGCCCTCCACTACAAGCTGACAATTTCCAGCCATCGCCTAGTGACCGAAGACAAACCACATACTGTCCTGATGATCACCTACCAACCTGGAACACCGCTGCCAGATTATCGTACTCAGAGCCTCGTATTTTCCAGTTTCTGAGCCATAGCTATTGACAAAAAACACCAATAATTATTAACCATTTTAACGATAACTATATATGAAGGCAGTTAATGGGGTCGAGGAGGCAGTTTTTGGGTCGGAAATCGGCAAACATAGGAGGCGGTGTACGACAATCTGGCAACGTTGACCCGGACTAGCGAAACTCTCTCAAAAGGATCAAGTAGAGTTTCAGGGACATCGTGAGTCATACAAGAATGGCGCAACTATAAGATACTCGCGCCACTACGGGCTGGGGCTGACCACTAGGGTTCATCAAGAAAGCCATGGGAAAAAGAAAAAAACTCCAACCGAACTATTCACGTGTCAACAAGAACATGTAATGAATGTCAACAAGAATAATGGATGGGTGTCGGGAGGGTTGTGTCGAGTAGGGAAATTTGAGGTTTTGAGGCACTGAAGGGCATCAAGAACTTTTTACCCCATTCAGATATAATAGCAAGGTCAGAGGTTAAACAATCTGTGGCGTTCACCCTTGAGTTGTATCATTCTTGTTGCGAGGGTCGTGTTGAAAACTGCGGAATATTTCAGATTATAGTCAATTATTACTCTGAAGGAATATGACAGTTTGTTTTGTAAAGATCATTAGTGAACACGAGACAAAACGATCATTAATGTAAATACGTTCATTATTATTAGAATCAACGATAAGGCCAATCAAATGACAGATAACTCCAAGTGATGACAGGCTTCTTATTTACAGTTAGTGTATTCATGTGTTGCAGACTGAGGGTCAGTTCGACAGTCCAACAGAGTCATTGTCAGCACCCAAACCAAGCTATAATCTCCACAATGATTCGTCTTTTCTTCTCAATACCAGACACTAAAGAGCCTTCCCGTGTGGTCTGCTAAAATTTAATCCTATTTATATCAATCTCAAACACAATACAAGGAATTTTCGTACTATTTTGTGTTTGGTTGGGGAGCTTACGAACTTGCTGTACTGGACTGTAAAACTGGCCCTGAGACTACAGATCGCATAAGAGGACCAGAGAGCGGGGCCGCCAACCCACCAGGCAACACACAGGGAACTGCGAGCATCGGGAACACGTCCGAGCTGTTTTGATTGTTGCTCAGAAGGCCGGCAAACAACAGGCCTTCTCTGAACAATCAAAGGGGTACAGACTGATCCTCAACCATCAACACGGATGATAAACTACTTCAAGGTGTCTACAAGGAACAAGTGTAGCGGCAGAGCATCCCACAGGCTCGGTTCCTTCCCAGCAATGCAAGATACGCTCTCCGAAGACCATACAGAATGATTGAGATTAAAAACTGTTAATGGAAATGTACAACGTATTTCGCTTATACATCCATGCTATACGACATAAGAAAGGAAACATCGACAGTAGTCCAGTCCAATGGAGAGTATTCAGAGACAAGTACCGTGCAGAAACATTGCTCTGCGCATGTGCCGGATACCCACAACACCTGTCGGCCCTCCACTCCTTGGCTGACAGACCTAAACAAAGCACGCACTTCAAGAGGTAAGGTTTCGTTATACGCTCTGTGACTGTTACCAAACATCCAAGTAGAAAAGTATGAATATTGGAGAGCGTCACGGGCGTAAGGTCGGGCACAGGCTGTTGCGGTGAATTAAAGGCCAAGGAAGTGTGTGGCTTCTGGTGTGGCGTGGTGGCGAGCCGTAACAGTGCTGGGGAAGACTTCTTAGTTGTCTTACAGTGAGCACCAAGGAGACTATAATAATGATATAGTCTCCTTGCTTGCATTTAACTGAATTCATGTTTTGTTTACCTTGATCAGCTGACGGACGCTAGAGTGTCCGCCACGCGTCTCGAAGGCCCGGATTCGAATTTTGGGCGGGTTGTTGAGAAATATATTTCGTATAGATCAGTTCTTCATGTGTCTCGAAGTGGCAGTTCCCTGTAACAAAGACAATCTAATTATTCTTTGTTTGCCGAGCAGCTATCCGCCCAGACAATGAGCCAAATATACCAGATGAATAATGCGAGGAAGGCGTCCGGCGAGCAAATACTCTAAACCGGATATACTTGTTCTTACTGGAAATGGATTGCACCGCCGAGCTGGCATTGTTTACCCTACGTACTTGGAAAGGCCACCACCGCAGAGATACGGACGACCCGGGACGAGGTTGTGTTAGTCGAGGCAGCGAACCATGCACAAACAACTTTATACATGTGCATAGAATGAGCTTTTTTGTACCGATAAGTAATATACATGTGTGCGCACGGTGAGGGAGAATGTGGCAACGAGCTTACGGAATGACATTGATGAGTCTTTGTAATCTTTGAAGGAAACAGAATTGATTTATATGTATTAATTGATGTGAGATATAAAATAAAGGCCTCCTTCATACTTCTAACATTTAATTTATTAGAATGAGTGGACATGATTCCATTGTACTGTTTGCATGTAAGGGATAAGATTAATATTAATATCTCGATTTGGGAAAGAATTCTTATACATGATAAAACATAGAAATATTAAGATTCTATAAATAAAAAAATGCAGTTATCTGTGGTATTCAGAATATAATGAAACTTCCCATTGTCTACATCAGTGCGTATATCAATGTGTGTATAAAGGGCAGAAAGGGAGTTATGTTGATTTAGACGATTTTCCAGTCTCTCTCTCTCTCTCTCTCTCTCTCTCTCTCTCTCTCCTGCATCAAGGAAGAACACGAGGGGTGACTGGAGGCCGTTCATAACAGGCAATCAGTCAACCAGAACAGCATGACTTATCTTTTATGCCGGGGGTTGCTATAAAGCTCCAGTAACCCAACAATGATGAGCATCGCTTTATGTTTATATCTTTTTGTAAGCAGAGTCTTCCAAAATGCTATTAGTTTATCTTCTTCTATCTGCTCATGTTGGTGGTTGCTATTACGATATGTGCAGAATTTTTAATGTGATTTTGGTGATCTTCATTGTGTTGCATCAGCTGCTAAGATTACGTATTTTGGCCATTACTGTCGCTGCTTGTGTTGTGAATTAGAATCTGCTGATACTACCAATAAAGCTCCTTTCCCACGTCTTGAGATGAATAAGACTGTTTTAATACCTCTGATACAAGTCTAACATTACTGAGATATGAATGAAATGTATACGTGTGTCGTTTTCATCAGAATCAAAGTTTTGTTTTAAGATTGATAGTGATATTGAGAGAGAGAGAGAGAGAGAGAGAGAGAGAGAGAGAGAGAGAGAGAGAGAGAGAGAGAGAGAGAGAGAGAGAGAGAGATCTACATACATATTTACATAGAAAATCAGACCACACAGACCCCATGGTCCAGACTAGGTGGTCTGTCCTTAAACCTAAGTGATTCTACATTAATCAGAAGGCTCCAAAACGATGCATTTCAACTCTAGTTGATATTAAGGTGATGGAAGTGACGGTCTTGCTTGTTTTTGAAGGAGTCAATCGTGTTATACTGGACCACTGACGGTGGGAGCTTATTCCATTCTCGCACTACAACGTTAGTGAAGAAAAATTTGGTGCAGTCTGAATTTACTTGTCTACATTTGAGTTTTACGCCATTGTTCCTCGTACGCAAAGTGTCATCGATCATAAACAATGTTGATCTGTCTACATTCGTGAAACCATTAAGTATTTTAAAACATTCAATCAGTTTTCCTCGGAGGCGACGCTTCTCAAGAGAGAACATGTTAAGGGTGGAAAGCCTTTCTTCGTAAGATTTGTTTCGCAAGGAAGGGATCATTTTTGTTGCTCGACGCTGAACACCTAATTTAGCAATGTCCTTTGTATGGTGGGGAGACCAAAACTGTACCGCATATTCCAAGTGGGGTCTGACTAAGAGAGAGAGAGAGAGAGAGAGAGAGAGAGAGAGAGAGAGAGAGAGAGAGAGAGAGAGAGAGAGAGAGAGAGAGAGAGAATGTGATAACACTGTAGCCTACAGGTTCCCAGTCCAAGAAATTATATGATTGTGTGATGGATTCAAACCACATCTACCTAGGACAAGGGTTCCCAACCGGTGGGTCGTAACCTCATGGGGGTCGCCAAGTCTCGTTGGAAAAGGCTTGAGTGAATGACTAACATGGCTTATTGTTTAGGGATTGTTTTGTAAGCTTCATATTCTGCTGATAATGCGTGCTTACACTGGTGAGTGATGAGAGGGGACATCAGGGTGTCTTTTGGGCCATGTCAGAGCCGGGTATGGGTGAAAATTATTGTCTAAGAAAAAACGTGTGAAACAAATTGCTGACTTCACAGGATCGAGTGGGTTTCAAGATTTAACGAAAAGGGTCACGAGTGCAAAAACGTTGGGAACCGCTGACTCAGGAGGGTCCAGGCTATTCCTACTTTTGGTTGTTTTTTAGCCTACAGTCTCAGTATGGTGAAATCCTTTGATTCCCAGGTATCTTTTCTCCTGTAATGCTCGGCACATACAGCAATTAATTTATTGATACAAATGTGTGGCACGTCTTGCAGCATAACGTAAATAGCTGATAATGCCAAGTATATTGCCCGAATTTCACTCCATTATATCTCCACACAACCACAACGTGTCACGAAACACACGAGAAATTAATCCGCAGACCCGGAGAGGGTTTGCCGGCGCCGGCGATCAAACCCGCGACCAGATGGGTGGGAAAACCACTCGGTCGCAGAGAGAATTTTGGGAGGCTCGCCCATCAGGCCGGTGAGCATTACAAATGCAATGATAAAAATTGTCTGTTCCCTCAGTGCCTGCCGCGTCACCGTGACACATGACTCCCGTGCGCCCCTGCGCGCCGTGCCCCGCCCGGCGCACGCGCGCCTCAGTGTTTGTAAACAACAGCCGTGGGTGGCCCAGACAGGTGAGCGGCGGGAGGCGAACCAAAACACTTGGCTGCGACATTACGGCACTGCCTGGCAAACTGTTCTCGTTTACCATCATATGCAAATATATGAAGTTAATGCCATGACTCGCTGGGTGTGGTAGTGAGTGCAGGGCAAGGAGGCTCGGGCGGCCCCGCGGGGCAGGCGGGCCGCGGGGCAGAACAGCTGTGGCGGCAGTGCTGGCCCCGACGTGTTGGCGGCGGCTGTGTGGCGGCCTGGACCACGGGGCACCATGGGGGACAAGGCGGGCATGGCCACGCACCCTCCCGTCTCGGAGGCTGAACTTTCGTCCCTGAAGGGTAAGGAAGCACCGTGTGGGGGCAGGGCGGCCGTCCCGTCTCCCTGGCCACCAGCCCCACACGGCCTGCCTGTGGTTTCACAAGGTGGTTGTTGCCGTGAGAAGCAGCATCAGAAGTTAGTGTTTACGAGTCTAAACCTCCACGATTTCTTCAGGTAGTTTACAGGTGAAAGTTTTGCCTATATGAGGGTGCTGCTCACGTGGCAGGTCACCACCAGACGCGGCTGGAGCGCGGGGCAGCAGGGAGACAAAAACAGGTGGCACTCCTCTCAGTTTATCTGGCTGCGTAATACAAACATGTACAGTGGCTGGCTGAGTGAAAGGGTGTAAAGAAGAATAGTATTAAGTTTAGGTTTCTGGGTTTAATTTATTTTAGGGCCCTTCAGATTATTGGTAGGAGGTGCGGCTAAAATCTTACATTAATGCAGCTTCATCTCGCTTCCTACCTTACGAAGTATTCTTTATCATAGATGTCTTCTGCCCCGTGTGTAAGTGTAAGGAGCTGCCTTGTATAGGCCAACCGGCCTCTTGCAGACTCCTTACGTTCTTATGTTCTTCAAAGATCCTGGAAACTGTAGGAAAGAGTTTTAAGGTCAAAACTAGTGTAAAAATAGCCATTAAAGATGTGTGATAACCTGCTTGACCACGGGAAGCTGAGTGGCCCAATGCAACGTATGGAAACACAAGGGGGTCGAAGGGGGCAAAGTCCTCCCCCCGTGTTAGGAGGTATCTATATTCACTTATGTCTTTTGGTGTCCCTAAGATTGGTAAAAGGGATGAAATTAAGTAAGAACCTATTGGATTTTAGTTGTGGTGAGCTGCGGGTTTTAGATGCTGATCAAACAAAACTCCAAATAGTTACCATAGGTCTTGACTCAGAAAATTCATATATGTTTCCTTACAAATGAGACTTTCTTTACAACAAATTAAGGTCATTCTTTGTTGATTTATACCATAAGGTGCTGGCTACCATGTGTTTGAAGATACCCTAAACTTAACCTTACCTAACCTGACAAAACCCCAAACAGTAACTATAGGTCTTGACAGAAAATTCATATAGGCTATGCTTCCTTACAAGTGAGACTTTCTGTACAACAAAGTAAGGTCATTCTTTGTTGATTTATACCATAAGGTGCTGGCAATCATGTGTTTGAAAATACCTACCCTAAACTTAACCTAACACTTCCTCTGTTATCTCTCTCCATTTCCTCCACTATCTCTGTCCATTTCCTTTGCTATCCATCTCCACTGCCTCTGTCATCTCTCTTCACTTCCTCTGCCATCTCTCTCCACTTCCTCCGCTACATCTCTCCACTTCCTCTGTGTTGCTACATATGCTACATTAAACAAATCATTTCCTTTAAGGGTTCTTAGTTTAGTTCATGAATATCTGTCAAGTTACTAGAGTATTCCATGATTTATAGGATCATCTCAAGGCCCTATAGAGAAATACACTGAAGTGCCATTAATAGGAAATCCTCTGAATTATCGCACAAATAGTCTTAGGTTTTATTACTAGAAGCATAAGCACTGGTTAGGCCTTTCTGGATTATGCTGTTCAGTGTTGGTGCCCCTATTACAGAAAGGATACAGATTCCCTCAAGGCAGTGTAGAGAAGAATGATTAAAATGATCAAAGAGTCTCAAAGTTTTCTCCATTTAATGTATATGAACAGAAAGAAAATATGATATGCCATAGCTATGTCTTTTTTGGGGGTTTCATGAAGAGAACAGGGCATCAGAGCTGTAGCCAAATAGAGTGTATTTCCACTTGGTAAACATAACAAGTAAACATGTGTGTATTTTATTACCTGCAACTCTTTGTGTTGATTTCAAACCTATTTTTCAGCATTGTCCTTCAGAGACTACCTCAAGTCAGAGCTTCGTCGCGGTTACCTCCTTGAAAATGATGAGGAGAGGTACACAGCACGTCGGGAAAAAGTCTACACCTTCTTCAAAATTCCGAGGGAGGTGAGTGAGACACTGATTCAGCTTCAGTAACCTTCTCTGATTTATATTTACTTTCCTGCTTTACTCCCACCTCAATTAAACATACAAGGGTTTAATTTGCCAGTTAATTATCTTTATTTCTTATGTTGTATAGTACTGATCTTGTAACAATTGGCAGTTTTTAGGATTAGCAGTTTGTTTTTAACCCGGTAGCAGCGATGGGCCAAATTTGTGGCTTTACTGTGTATCAGCAACGAGCCAAAATTTTGCCATGATATAAACCCCCAAAATAGATGATTTATAAATTGATCACAAATGCGTTAATATATATTATGAAATGGTTTGTGTGAGTGATGATTTTTCTCATTTTTCTTGCTTAGAGGGGCCTTTCAGAAACATGATCCCTGCAGCTAATGGGTTAATCTGTGGATGATATTTGAAGATGCATCATCCTTTGTAATCATGCTAGACATAAAAATCCTGTTTCTAAACCATATTGAAGACTGCCAGCCGTATATAAATCTTTGTTTTCGAAGAGGGTAGCATCCTAAGGGCTTTCATAATTTATAATATGTTCATGATCATACATTTATTAATTTATGTTGCATTTATGACTGCTCTGCTTTGTTGAAATGAAATATGATATACGGTACATGGTTTATGGTACTTTGGGTTAGGCCATTTTTCACATCACCTTGGATACAAATTCAACTTTCATATTATACACATCTTGTAAATGATGACTGAGTTTCGTAATTTTTTTTTCAGATTGAGAAGTTTGTTGCGTACGGCTTCTTCCAGTGTGCGGACTCCTTCTTCTTTGTCTTCACCTTCCTGCCGATCAGATTCACCTTGGCCATATGGTCTCTCTTGACTCGGCCCGTCAGAAAAGTATTTGGGTTCGTAATTTTATGCTCAATGTTCCTGAGAGGGCTACATATGTGGATATTTTGTTTGCAAGCTTTCCATAACTATTTCTTAGATGTTCTTAATACATTGTGTTCCATTAAGATGTAAATTTATAATGGGGAGCTATAGCTGCATCATTAGACCATAGGAAGCTGATTATATAGTATGAAACTTGTTCTAAGAAAGCACTAGTGAAAAAATTTATTCAAGGCACGTGAGAGAAACAAAGCCAAAACATTTTTAGAGTAACACTTTGAATTCAAAACTTGTTTCTTATTATAACAGCAGCAAATTGATGAGTTTTATAATAATAGTCAATAGTTTATGTACTGCCCTTATTTTGACTTATGAATCTAATTATTTTCCCTGAAACAGATTATACTTCAGCAAAAATCGGAGGATATTAAAGCCTGCAGAAATCGTTGATCTGCTGAAGGGCGTGATGGTGCTGGTGTGCTGCTACCTGATGGGCTACATAGACACGTCCGTCTGCTACCACATTATCAAGACACAGTCAACCATAAAGCTCTACCTCTTCTTCAACATGCTGGAGATTGCTGATCGGTGAGTTGAGAAAATTCTATTTCTCTGTATCCACATCTCTTTCCAGTCTCATATCATATGTGTGTACAACTGTATGTGTGCGTGTGTGTGAAATAGAGTAGAATTTCTCAAGTCAAGCCTCTCACACTATTGGACAATATAAATCAGTTCAGTTTTAATCTATTACTGAATTCAACTGATTTTTTTAATCACTTATTTATTTATATTCTTATCTCATATTGAAGTTATTCAACATTATTATTATTATTTGGTTCTTTAGCTAAACATTGGTCTTTTTGGCTGTTTACCAGGTTGATGTCAGCATTTGGCCAAGACACTTTGGACGCCCTGTTCTGGACGGCTACAGAACCTCGGGGAAGGAAGCGGGAGCATTTTGGTGTTCTCTTCCACCTTCTCGTTGCTATTGCCTACGTGGCTCTGCATTCTACCATCGTGCTGCTGCAGGCCCTCACTCTTAACGTGGCCATCAACTCCGACAACAAAGGTCTTCTGACCATTGTCATCTCCAACAATGTAAGTCTTGACAATAGGCAGAACTCTGAACAAATTTTGAATTTGTGTTAGCTGCCTCAATGAAATTTTGCCCTCACCATTGCAATGAGTGTAAAAACTGTCATCTTTGAAAATTCATTTTCTCACATGTGAATGATTATATTAAAATGCAAAGGCTTACAACAAAATATTTCTCAAAAAAGCAACTTATGTAGGCTAGTTGGGCATTTCTTTCCTCATATTATTTTGTAGATTTGTTCTGGTCTTCGACCTCTACCATCCATAATATAAGGAATGTCCAATGAGTATGAATGATGTTGGATGACACATATTCTTTGGAATACCTTGTTAAAGTTATTTATACATTTAAATTAAAATGCTGCTTGGATGTATCAGTTATGAGATGTAAAATTTTACTTTGAATCCTATGATGTTTATTTATTTTCAGTTTGTGGAACTAAAAGGTGCAGTGTTCAAGAAGTTTGACCGGAACAACTTACTGCAGATCTCCTGCAGTGATGTGCGTGAAAGGTTCCACAACTGTGTGTTGCTGCTGGTGGTTGTTATCCAGACCATGAAGGAGTATGCCTGGAAGGAGGGTAAGCATTGCCTTATGATGATGCCTTATGAATTGGACTGACTTGTGACTTGAGGTATTGTCAGAGTGCCAGATCCTGGATTATAATGTAGCTTTGGTCAAGGTAAAGTCAGGGGCAGACGCTATAGCACTTCATCATGGAGTCAGTGGTACTTTTCATCACAAAGTTGCACAAAGGAGTGGCATCCAGGGACTGATTGAATTTGAAAACAGTTTTTTGCCTCCTGTACTCCAAAATTTCATAAGTCCCTGTGTCTTTTCTATCTGGTATTCTATCTTACTATCAGTTGTTTTGTGGTTCCAGTATTTACACACCACCACAGCTTTTCCCTTCCTATATTCCTTCCATCTTAATATTTGTTCTTACCATTATTGTTACTCTCTCTATATATTACCTTGTTTCTGAAAGCACTCCAGCCCAGCCGTATTTCCAGCTTGAGTAAGAGATTTGTTTTTATTAGTTGTCCCAAGTATACACATTCATTAACTGTTTCCAGAGCTGACTCTTGGATGACCATTTGCATCTTAAACTCTAAATGAAAAATTGCCCTGTTTAGTTGCTCCATCATTTGCTGCAGTCACAACCAGTCATAAACCATGATTCCAGTTTTCAGGTATTTCAGACAATTTAGACTGCTCAATTTTAGTCAGATTTTTTACACATAAATACTAATACAATTCAGATGATGCTGGTACAGCCAATGAAGATATCACTGTACATTCTTGTATTGACAACCCCTTCTTTTAAGGTATAAATTGTTTGATTACATTGGAGGTATTTTTCCAGAACGTCTGTGGATCCTCCTTCCAGACTGCCTCTTGGTCTGTGGAACAGAAATCCTTGTAGACTGGCTGAAGCACGCCTTCATCACCAGGTTCAATGACATCCCGGCAGATGCTTACAAAGACTACACAGTCCTGCTGGCATCAGATCTCATCATGTGCAAGCAAAAATATGTGAGTAACACTTTTGGGCAGTGTGGCTTTATTAACTTGTCCGCTGTGATTGGCACGGATTTGGCTTTCACTGGTAGCCTAGTAACATATACTCCCAGGTCTTTCACTGCCTTTGTAGTGGATAGTGGAGTGTTTCCCATGTGGTATTGGTGTGCTGGATATCCCCTCCCAAAATGCATAACTTAACATTTTTCGTAATAGAATTGTAGCAGCCACTTTTTGTTCCATTCCTGTAGCTTGGTGATGTCTCCTTGTAGGAAATCCACAGTCAAGGGGTTAAGACAATGGTTTACCAAGCAAGAAAAGCACAACTTGCTTTACATATTTGCAACATTTCTCAGTCATTAGGATTTTGTCAACTAGTCACTGTACAGATTAGGAGGGGGAGAAGTAAAGATTGTTAGATAGTTATTTCCCTGTAAGATTGGGCAGATATCTGATACAAATGGCTGAAAAGGCTGTTCATCACACTACATGAATGTTTGGTTTTATATTATCTTTTCATGAACTATAGAACAATCTCAGTAACTGTCATACTAGCAATTTCGTGTAATTCTCAGTATCTCGTAAATCCTGTTGTTAAATTTTCCTCCAGTAAAAGTAAACTAATCAATAAATCGACTCTTGCAGGCATATTCCGACCACAGTGATCTGGTAGCAAGGCGCATGGGTTTCATCCCCTTACCTCTTGGAGTGGTTATGTACCGCATCCTGAGCCAGTCCATCCGGCTCACCAGTCCTGGTTCATACCTTGTGCTGGCAGTGGGATTCCTCTGCCTCCTCTCTTTCAGGTGAAGTGTTGACCCTTCATTTATTAAACACAACATTTTACCCTAATTATTAGAGCTCATATTCTAGTTCCTTGATATTCACTGATGTCTATAGAAAGAAATATTTGAGCATGCAAATATATTAACTGAAGATGTTGTTTCAGGGTCTTAAATGGTATAATCATCCTGGGAAAAGCGTGTGACCTCATCGAAGGGGCTGAGAAGCGCCGTGCAAGAATGGAATCCACATCAGACAACACCGAGAAGTCCAGCAAAGTCAGTGAAAAGGGCAATGCGTCTTCTGCCGGCTCCAAAGAAACACTCAAGGTGGAGGTGGCAACAAGTCCCATCCGAGGCTGGAGCATGCCACCACAGACTCTTGCCTCAGGGGAAAGAGTACAGGTAAAAAGACAGTCTCTGGAGGTCTCTACTTCTGTCTCAGCTTCTACTTCTATAGTCTCTACTCCTTCACCCTCAGATCTTCATGTCAGAAGTAACTCCCTTGACTTCCTGGGAGAGTCCAAGAAAGGGCTAATGGCAAATAGCATGGTTAATCTGTCCAGTGTAGGCATCAATGAGGGGCCCTTTACTCACGATGCCTCGAGGCAGTACCGATTGCAGCACTCCCTGGAAAGCATTGTGTCTGCGGACAACTCGGATGGGGGAGAATCTGGCTCTGAGCTCCAGTCCTCCATGACACAAACACCACAGAATAATGTGATCTCTCAAACTGAGCAGGCAGAGCGCATCCAGACAGTGTCCCCGGTTCCGTCTGCACCCAGAGAGGAGCAGGGCAGCGGGATGGAGGGTGCTGCGTTAAATGTATCAAGTGAAGCTCAAAAGTGCAAAAGATACCCATTTGTTTCTTGTGATTCCCTGAGGTACAGAGGCTCCACGGATGGTGATATACTGTGATCATTTTCTACATGACTTTTTAATGTAAGTATTGTAAAGAATGCTGTAGAATAGTTTGAGCAATTTTTTCAAAGTTGTGATTGCAAGAGCATAAGGGAAGTCTATCCTGAAATTATGATTTTTTTATCATAAAGAGTTACTATATAAGTGCTTGAAAATAGTGCATCATTTTTATGTATATGTATAAAATATATCTAACTACGATCGAAGTCATGAATGTTGTATGATATTTGATATAGTATTATAAAATGCTTATAATTATCTTTTGTACAAATTCCCATAATCCTAAATTAATATATCATGTTTTTATTGCTGTTCACCAGCATTGTGACTTTGTCTTTTACATGTTATTGTTAGTCGTCTATCAAGTTATGATAGAAGTCTTTTAAGCCAGTACAACATTTTGATAGGGGTATTTTTACGATAAGTGTTTGGTTAGGTATGCAAAGATGTGCAGTGATAATAAATAAATAAATGAAGGAATGTATATATAAAGTGGGGTATGCAATAATGAACACACTTGTAGTAGCATTCATTTTGTTTAATTCGAAATAGCATAGATTGAAACACGTGTTATGAGTAACCCATTCCAGGCCCACAGCCAAGACCAAAGTTGCCTCAGCATGGCAAAGACTGGTTTTATCAATGTGCCCATATCTCTTTTTGTTGTCATATATGGTTTCAGCTAACCCTTAAACCTCTTGGAAAGCCATCGGAAACAACTTGGAGATCAAAAGTGTACTGCCACTAGCGCCTAGGCAGCACAAATCTTCCTGTGGCTCGCCTCAGTTGAAACCCAAAAGGAATGTTAACGCTCTTTCCTACGGGGAGGCTTTACCCTGCAACCCTCCTTATCATGGACACTTAGAGACAGATGAATATATATATCTAAAATCCTATAGGGGACTCCCTCAATCCCCTTTTGTTTGCTCAATTTAGTGTCCTGGGTGTTTGGGTTTGCACTCACATTTCATCTCTATTTTTACTCTTGTTTTGGTCCTTATTCTGTTTCCTATGGTTTTCCAAAATGTTTGAAGGTTAGTAGAAGACATTTCTGACAACAAAAGAGTAGTTCACTGTCATGTGTGCCGTAGGGTGTGAGGAGAGGCTGGCTGGGACGCATATTGGGCTTGAAAGCCTTCAGGGGGCACCTGAGGAACATGGAAAGGGGCAAGCAGGAAAGCAGGAGGCTGAACTGCTATAGATTCCCCTCACCTCTGCACTTTTTATTTCTTCCATGTACAAATGTTGACTTAGCCACACCAAGCCCAACAGATCTGCCACACTTTTCCACCCTTGCTTTGCAATTATTTTATTAATTTTTAAGATAATCAACTTTATCCCTCTATATGGCCAGTTCTTAGCTAAAGTTATTTTACACAATAATTGCAAAAAAATTGGTATATTTACTACTAAAGACAAAAATATATAGATACATAACTGCATGGCTGAACCTCAGAAACATTAGAAGACATGGTGCCCACGCACCACAGGCTCAGCGCGTCCCCGGACGATATTCCTCCACCTTCGTCGTAGCATTTTTATTCATTGTAGCGTCTCAATTTTATCAAATAAACATTTGTTATAGCATAATTCATAGTAACATCTGTTCATTGAAGCATACCCCACTGTGGGTTTTATATATATATATATATATATATATATATATATATATATATATATATATATATATATATATATATATATATATATATATATATATATATATATATATATATATATATATATATATATATATATATATATATGTATGTATGTACGTATGTATTCTATGTATGGTAGTAGCAGTCGGGCTACTGGACAAACCTAGTCAAGGGTATAATCTATGCCCAAGGAGACACCTAACCTAAACTGTTTATGTTCATAGAGAGAATCAGTGCTATGTAATTTTTGGGGTTTGCAAGTTTCATGCTAATTTAGTTCTGAAGGCATAATGCAAAACTCATGAATCGTGAAACTTACTGTATTGATTAAATGTTAATATGATATAGCACACTGGAGTGTGCTGTATAAAAAAATTACCCCAACAAATGAGTTGAAAAATGGCAAGATGTGCAGGGAATATTACAAGACACCATGACTAGTACAGCTTTAACAGCAGTGATATACCATTCCCAAAGGTATAGATATATCATTAATCAGTTCTTAGAAATAATATATTCATACACTCATAATATATAATAATATACGGTACATTTATCCAAGTGAGTCCAATAATAGAAACTGTTATACCTAGTGCTGAATTCAGTACTAGAGCTTTGTTGATAAACAAAGGTCAAATTCAGGCTTCCCACCTACCCAGTACTGGATTCAGGTGTTATGGCTAAATGGAAGAGGCTGCACATTCACATTAACTGATAGGACTTAGTGTGAGGTCAAAGATAAGGTTAGCCTGATGGCAGGCAGCACACGACACACAGACTCTGGGAGAATGTGTCCTGCTTGGCACTGAGTGGGGAATCAGCACAAAACTCACAAGGAAAGTGTGTAGAAATTGCAATGGGAAGAATTTAGGACTGAGTGCAAAACTCAAGAATCGCAAAACTCATAGTGCGAAACTCTCAAGCCCCTTGTAGCTAATTGCTAATTCTTAATAAACAATAAGAAATATGAAAATGTAATCAAATTTATCAGCGAAAAAGTGACATGCAAATTAATATCATGACTCGGAAGTACACCACATTGAATAAGGAGTACAGCATCCAAGCAAGCACAAGTTTGATGTGTGATGTAACGGTGTGTGTGTGTGTGCCCTTAATTAGTTCCAAATTACGGAGTTTTGTTCATTTTTGTCTTCTACTTGGACTGTTTTACCTAAGTACACTGGACATCCTGGCAAGATGTCAGATTGAGGTTGTGGTTCGATTAAAATATGTAACTGTGGGTTTGCAGCTCAGAGAACAATGCACACATGTCGAATGGATCAATGACCATTTTAGGGAATTGAAAACTGTCCTGAAACTTTTGAAATGTGTATTTGATGTTAAACTTTCGAATCATTGTTGTCATTAATGAAGATGCTTGACATGTTGTTTTGATAAAAGTTTGAATTTTAAAGAATATAGTACCTCCTTACCCTGAACCCATTTTTTGACTTATGGTTAAGATGAATAACAGTAAAACGGTATCAATGGTAACGTAGCAAACACTATATCTATGTAAAGAATAGTGGGGTAAGCAGATCAGACATGGTGTTTTGAAGCAGGGAGAGGAAGTACACCACCACCAACCACTTTGTGCCAATATGTACACCTGAGATGCTGCTGAGAAGTAAACCTAATCTGTGGAGCATGCATTCATCCTATCTACATCATCCATCTTTCTCCTGTACTTAGCCATCGGTATTTGATAGTCAGCCAGGTGAGAATACCAGGCTGATCAAGAGAAATGGTGGATAGGAAAATAGGATATAAACACGGAAAGAAAGCATCATTGAAAAGGGAACATATAGAGCCTACTGCCATATAGTGCTCGAGGGCTTTCCATGATAATAAATTGGGCAGGTCGTCGTATATATCACGGGTAGAAGGGTTAACAGATGTCCGGACAGCCAGAGTATTACATACACTCAGAAATTGTGGAAGATTAGGACAAGTATAAGCAGAGGGTATCAGGAAGAGATTAAAATAGGCTATATTAAATCAGCGTTTACCGGAGCAAGATGGGGAACCTTAGCTGTATTACATAAAAAATATATCCCCAACGAAATACCAGAAAAATAACAGACATTGTGGAAGGTTAGGAGAGATATAAGTAGAGGATATTAGGCAGAGATTAAAATAGGCTATATATTAAATCAGCGTTTACGGGAGCAAGATGGGGAACCTTAGCTGTATTACATAAAAAATATATCCCCAACGAAATACCAGAAAAAAAACGGACATTGTGGAAGGTTAGGGCAGATATAAGCAGAGGATATCCTGCAGAGATTAAAATAGGCTATATTAAATCAGCGTTTACGGGAGCAAGATGGGGAACCTTAGCTGTATTACATAAACTCAGACATTGTGGAAGGTTAGGGCAGATATAAGCAGAGGATATCATGCAGAGTTTAAAATAGGCTATATATTAAATCAGCGTCGGAGCAAGATGGGGAACCTAAGCTGTATTACATAAACCCAGACATTGTGGAAGGTTAGTGCAGATATAAGCAGAAGATATCATGAGAGTTTAAAATAGGCTATATATTAAATCAGCGTCGGAGCAAGATGGGGAACCTTTGCTGTATTACATAAACCCAGACATTGTGGACGGTTAGGGCAGATATAAGCAGAGGATATCAGTAAGAGATTAAAATAGGCTATATATTAAATCAGCGTTTACCGGAGCAAGATGGGGAACCTTATATAGCCATCTTTCTTTGTAGAGGCATTTTACTTGAGTGTTATATAAATCCTAAATCCATAAGTATTTGTGTGTGGGTGAGAGATAGAGAGGGCAATGTGATATATATACAAGGTTGGGGTTATATCTGCTCATGGAGGTATATGCTAGTGGTGTAGGCCTAAAAATATACGTGAGAGGATTAAAACGGAAATAGGCCTCGTCGAGCTACGGGGCTGTCCCAAGTGAACATCGATTATGCGCCGCCTATATATTTCCAGACATTGCTTTCCCCTCAACACATCAAGGACCAGAAATTCTAACCACAGCCTCCCGTTAGACAAACATGGATGATAACATTTCCACTAGTAGGACAGCCAGCAGATATTAGTCATGTTCTATATAATTTTACCAGAGATAGAAAAAAAATACGGGCAATGGTTAAATGCCAAATGTAAAAGAAGTGGAGATTTATAATTGATCTGGCAGTGTTTTAAAAGATTAGGGATATAAAGTGACCCCTAATGGTTGGGTAATATGTGTGTAGATGTTGAGTTAATGATAATAGAGGAGAGAAAAGGGGGAAAACGTGTGAATTATGGAGTAGATGTGGCATATAAAGGAACCATCGATACCAGATTGTCTTACTCACATCAACGTATTTACCGGTTTCTGACCCTTAACCATTACTAAAAAACACCAATAATTAACCATTTTAACATTAATTATATATGGAGTCAGTTATTAGGGTGGAGGAGACGGTTTTTAGGTATGAAATCGGGAAACATAAGAGGCTGAGTAAAACAAGCTGGCATCGTTGCAATGAACTCGCCTGACGTATTAAAATGCCAAATGTAAAATAAGTCGAGAAATAAATGGAGATAGGCGTCATTTAACACCTTAGGGATATATACTGAGTCATAATAGTTGGTTAATGTATGTGTAGGTGGAGAGGTAATGCTAACAAAGGGGTAAAAAAGGAAGAAAAAAAAGTGAATTAAGGCGTAGATGTGGCAAGGGGTAGCAACACGCCTGCGCAGGACCATCACCAAATTGTCGTACTCGGGGTCTTACAATTCCCGATTACAGACTTAAAACCGTCGCACCCACAAAACTGACAAGACCCACGTCTAGACATCACCAAAAACGTTAATTATAGAGGGTGTTACATAATCGTTAGGCGGTAGAAATAGGAAAACCCAGTGAGGTGAGTACGATAACGTGGCACCCCCGCCTGCGCAGTGGCCCTCCCCTTACAACATGGCCACAGAGTCCATCATGGAGGAGTGTGTCCCTTCGCCCGGCACTCCCGACTCCAGGAAGCGACCCCTAGACATCGACTCCGACGATGCAATGTCTAAGCGATCACATTATATACCAGGTGAGATTTTGTCTACTGCAGGTGCGCGAAAACGTAATGGCCGAGGCTTAATATCAAGGCTTTTTAGTAACGGGAAAAATTTTCGGGTGGATTGTGGAAATGTAGGGATATTTCAAGGGATGTTTTTAGGGTGGGTGGATGTTTGGATGTGTGGATTTGGTGGTGGATGGATGCGGTGGTGGATGGTGCGTGTTGTGGAGGCGGTGGAGGTGGTGGATGGTGTGTGGAGGTGGTGGAGCGGCGGCGGTGGCCTGGTGGAGGGGCGGCGGCGGCGGTGATGGCGGTGGTCGATGGTCGGGGCGGCGGGGGGGGCGCCTGCGTCACCCGCCTCCACCACCGCCGCCTCCTCCACAGCCTACCACGCCGTTCACATTTCCGCCGTTCTCAACCACCACCGCCTCCTCCACATATTACCACGCCGCCTCCAGCACCCCTGACCATGCCCCGCCGCCAGGAGGGAGCCGCGGTGCCAGTGCGGGGTGCCGTGTGCCGGTCTGCAAGTACCAACGCCGCCGGGGTGTGTTGCTTGCACCGCCTCCTCGGCCTGCCCTGCGTCACGCCGCCCCTGATGCAGCACCTAACCTTGGGGCATGCACCGCCGGCAGGGAGGAGGCCGCTGTGAACATGAGAACATTAGGAGACTGCAAGGGGCCGAATGACATGAATTTTAACATCATCAAGTGTAGCGCACTTAATGTAGGATCACGCAGCCCATTACACGGGTATAATTTAGACTCCACAGTGACAGGCAGGGCAGAGTGTGAAAGGGATCTGGGAGTGTTAGTGAACTTTGACCTAATACTACGGAAGCAATGTATTAGTGAGTTGACATTAAATGATTAACCTGGACTTACCTGGTATTCTCACCTTGCTGACTATCAAATACTGATGGCCAAATACAGGAGAGAGATACATGATGTAGATAGGATGAATGAGGCTCCAGATCAGGTTTACTTCTTCCAGTACCAATATCATTTGGTTGGCAAATACCATATTGACCTATACCACCTGTTAGTTTTTTTATGTGTAGGTTCATAGCTGACAGTTTAGGTGTTGTGCTTTGGCACATAACATCTCTTTAGCTTCAGCTGCCATGAAGATCCTAGATGGGAATGATTTGCAAGGTCTAATACAGTAAAAAATAGCTTTTGGTATTATTAATGAATTTGTCTAAAATATAGTAAACCTAGTATCTGATTTTCATAAGTTCTGAGGCTACCTATGGAAATAAAGGTCTCCATCTCGCATGAGGTTCATTAATAGTGACATTGTGGAAGACTAGTGAAACTTCAAAATATTGATGTATCAAGTTAATGTATGCAGCCTAGCACATTATATTTTGACAGTGGGGAGGGGTAACAGGTTAAATTAGATTAGGATGTAGTTAGGTTAGATCTACTTCTGTTAGATATGTTAAGTTTGGTAGTTAATAACAGACACGTTCGTGCTGCCCCGTTTTTGTCAGTGGTGGCAGAGGAGGCTACGCTCATATCCATATTCCCCAATTCTGAAAATGTGCTACCATGATTTTTCAGTCTGATGTGTAACCATATGTATGTATCTGGTTTTATTGTGGATTTAATTTGGTTTCCTCCTGATCATGAAATGGGTTTATGAAAATGAGATATGAGAGTCCTTCAATGTTTGGCAGATCTTAATACAGTAGAATTCTAAATTTCCTCAATTCCTAGGTCAGTTTTGATTTTTAATAGATAAGCAGTCTGACCGTTACCCTGATCAGTATCCTTACATACTATATTTGTAAATGTTTGAGAGAATTGTCTTTTAGACTAAGTGCAAATGTACTATAAATTCATACTTGCAATATATCATTCAGCAATAGATTTCTCATCCTTTTCAGACATGCAGAGCGATGGGACATACCACCTCAAGATCCTGGTGCCCAGCGTGGCTGCTGGTGCCATTATTGGTAAAGGAGGAGAAACCATTGCACAGCTGCAAAAGGATACTACTGCCAGGGTGAAGATGTCCAAGGCCAATGATTTTTATCCAGGTAAATTTTTATTTATTACTGTATTCTTCCAGTGTAAGCATTATTTACATGAAAGTATGATTATTAAAGAGATAGATTTTTGTAATATGAATGTTCTTTAAGTGGGAGTTGCCTGTACTTACAACCAACTCTTCAAGCTCTCAATGCGAGCTAAAAGTCAGCATATTAGTAGTCTTTTAATATCTTTTAACATTCAGCTTATGGTTCTGGTAGTCTTTTGATGGGGCCTGCTGGTCGGCCCCAGCCCGTTATGGCACGGGCAAGTGTTTATAGTGGAGCCTTCTTACTTTGCTCATACTGTCCCCTGGAGCTCATTTTTTATTCTCTTTAGTGAATTAATCTAGTCTGGGTTGATAGACGGTCATCAGGACAGCATGTGGGCAGTCTTAGGCCACTCGGCAATGACTGAAAATTGTCAGCTTATAGCGGCAGGTGGGACTCAAACCTGAGTCCTCCAGGATGCTGCACCTTCATGCTGACCACCTCCCCCTTTAAATTAGTATGATTTGTAGTTTATAGATTGTGTTGCATAACATGCCTAATGGTTTCTTTTTTTACTTGTCCAGGCACATCTGAGCGAGTGTGTCTCATCACTGGCAATGTGGATGCCATCTGCACTGTGCTGTCATTCATCATGGAAAAAATCAAAGAAAAACCAGACCCAAATGCCAAGCCAGCCATTGATTTTGATAACAAGATGACTGCTGAGAGAGAGAAGCAGGTAATTTTTTTATTTTGGTTGAAATCTTGCAGTTATATTTCAATTTGATGATCATTTACAGTCTTTTGGTCAGAAGCCGGAAGAGCATCCACAATTCTGTTAAATTTCTCAGTTTTCGACATGAGCCATTAGGATAATAAGGTCTGGTTTAGACTGCTCTTTATTTGTCAAGTTTGCTGATACCAAGGAAGTATCATGAACTTCTTGGTAATAGTTACCTGATTGTAGTGAAACCAAATTGTCGAGTCCGTTTGGGCGTTGGGTCCCGTGGGTCCGTTTCTCCCCTCTGCTCCGCCACACAGTCCCAACACCAATTTTTTCCTCTCATATGTTACCTTGAGCTTACATATGAGAGGAAGAGATAGGTGTTGGGACTGTGTGGCAGAGCAGAGGGGAGGAAAGGACTCGTGGGAGCCTACGCCAGATCGGCCTCGACATATTTGGAAGACTTTGGTAAGATGAAAAAGTCAAGTATATGAAACTTTTTGTAGTGAGCTGCCCATGGGATATATAAAACAGATGAATTGAATGGGTATCCAAGTATCTAGTGTTGCTTTGTCTATGTTAGGGACTCAGCCCAGTTACAGTCTTCAGCCCTTGTTATCTCCCCGCCAGCCATATCTCCCTGTCCACTTAGTCAATTTCTCTTCCTCTTTCTGAGTTGCCTTCTCTGCATTTTCTTTGCTATTAGTTATTCAAAATGTTTTTGATTTATGCATAAACTTGCATTTCACTTCCACACATTTCCACTTGTGGTTTACTGCCTCTAAAACACTTCCTGTATGGATTTTACTTCAGTTTTCTAATTAACAGAAAAATAAATAAATAAAATCTTCAGGTGCTCAGGGCAGGACTGTTCTTGTTTGTTCCTCTGGCTGAAGCAGAGGGATGGATGTAGTGCCTCTCCTTTGCTTCTCTTAAAAAAAGCTGTGAGGCAGACACATAGAATGTTTTAATAAATTGATAAAAATGCTTTATGAAACTATAGCAGAGGAGAAAGCATCACTTGTTTTAATTCTTGCAAAATGCAAAACAAGGTCAGTCAGTGTAGGGAAATCTTGACAACTCCAGTTTCTTCTTGTAGTCTTTTTATCAAGCTGATGCAGAGGGGAATAAAGTCAGGCTTCTTGTGATATGTCAACCAAGCTAAGGTGTGTTTTGACAATGTCAGTTTTGTTTTTGTCAAAAAATCAATTTTGAATAAATGTTATCATGTAATATCCCATACACTGTAACATCATAAAGTAAACAACATCAATACTTTCTTGTTTGAGTGTTTTGGGGACATCACATGCTGACATTTATACATTTATTTACACCAAAAAGAAGCCAACACTTGAAACACATACATAGTTATATTGGAAGTCTAATTTTACTAATTTTTACATCAGCTTGATAAGAATAAGCTTGCCAAAACACGATTTGTTAGGTTTTCCCTGCAGTGACTTAGCTTTAGAAGAACTAAACAAGGTTGCCAAGTACAGGTGCCCTCAGCAGTGCCACTGAGTCATGGTATCTGTCCAACCTGATGAGTCAGGCAGTGGACTCAGCCAGAGTGGCTCACCCCAATAGTAGACATAAGACTGACGACCTGGAGGGAGGGCAAAAATGTTTTACCTAAGGTTATTGAGACCCTTTTTTAGAAAAATATTATTATATGTTATAGGAAGTCTTACCCTGAGAACCAAGTTTCAGTGGCAGTAAAGTTTCATAAATTTGGTAGTATAATTTTTCAACCGAGTGAGCATTGGTGATAAAGAGAACAGATAGAGAATCGTGGATGCTTGTTTAGGGATCATTCTTTTTTTCATATGCTTAGAGCCTGTTTTGACAGTAAATTTATAAAAAAAGGCAAAAAAATAATCATTAGTCCAGCAAGGGAGTTTATATTTATTTACTTTGCTGTGGATGTTTTGTACTTGTCACAACTGTCTTGTTTGTTGTTGCTTTTATCATAATTTTTTTACAGAAAGACTAGCACTTCTGCTTTATAGTTTGATTTACTTTTTTACTGAAAAAGTAACTAAGATTTCTCAGAATTACTGGGTTTCCCGTGTTAGATGATGATATTGGGATTTTAAGAAGTTGTTGTGACGTTTGAGAGCTGCTGACATTTTAGTATTAGTTACTGTTTAAATTATTAATAATAGAATTTTCTTTAATAAAAATTTAATGATTTTTTTATGTAGTACAGTGTAAATGCATGCACTGTCCTTTTTGAGGCACTTGTTTAAGGATGAAAGGTGATGCATCTTTGTGAAAATTGTCTGAAAAGTGTTTGTGAAAATTTATTTTAGTGTTCAACCTTTTCTTCATGACCAAACTCTCACTCTCTATTCCATGGATTTACTTATATATTTTCTTTGGCTGAAGACTCATTTTAAGCTGCATTCATTATTATGGTTATTATAATTTTATTATTATTATTTTTTTATTATTAAGATTTTCATTCTTTTTACATAGTTATTATCTTATGTTTGAAATGATTTTTTTCCCACGGCAAAGTAACATTTGTCTCGCTAATTTTAATTGTGGCATATCTAAACCAGACCCGTCAGTAGAGTACAGTGTTTGCAGTAGAAGCTAGGTCAGGGGGTCTCAATCTTCAAGAAACACCAATGATTTATGACACGAGGCATTGGCTCTCATCCTTTCCACTTTTGCAGCCCCCTGTTGTGTTCCACTTAACCTGGTACAAGCGACAGGCCAAATTTGTGGCCTTACCGTGTACCAGCGATAGGCCAAATTTTTGCCATGATATAAACCCCCCCAAAATAGATGATGCATAAACTAATCACAAATTCGTTGATATATATTATGAAACGGTTTGCGTGAGCGATGATTTTTTCTCATTATTCTCGCTTAGAGGGGCCTTTAAGAAACATGATTCGCACAGCTACCGGGTTAATTGCCACTTATGTCTTAAAACTTTTCATGCTTCTGGAGGCTTACATGACCCCTTGGTCCTTCTATGCAACTCTTGGGAAGTGCTAAGCAAGTCATTTGCCACACTATAACATTTTATTTATATTTTTTGGAGAGGAGGAGGATAGTGTGCTGTGAAATGGTTAAGATTAAGTTTTGGTTGCTGATAATGTAATACATACACATACTGTGGTACCTTGAGATGTAGAGTGAAAATCATTTTAGTTGTTTTACAGTGAGGTTCATTTAAAAAGTTAATGAAGTTCAATTATTTTGCATTAGAGAGAAGATGGCATTTAACTTTAACATAAATATTCAAATATTAAGTTTAAAAACATGTGTAGAGTTAATTGGGAATAATGGATGAGGCGGTCATTTAGGAAGTGTATAAAGTTAGGCAGAGTTGGGGGCTTATGCTATAGTTGTGCTTGGTCGCAGTACTCATTTCCAACCCATTGGCCATTGACTCTGGTGGGTGAGAACACATTACCTTGGAACAGAGGCTAGTGCAACATCCGGATTTCCAGTTTGCCTTCCCCAAGTTTCCCCAAGTACCTATTTATTGACCAGTGAAAAGGAGGCTGAGTAGCTGGGCGTATTGTGCACCTCTGGCCCAGGCTGGGATTCAAACCCAGGCCTGTGGATTTGTAGCTAGCTGTGTGAACCACTATACCATGGAGATGTATATGTTCCCACGAAATGCTTGTAACCATGCGAAAAAAAATAAAACTAGTATCGATATAAAGTTTGAATATGCTGTCTGTAAATCAAGGTACAACTTATGTGCTGTGTTTTGAAGAGAGCTCTTTGTGTATGTTATCTTTTAAGTTGTGATTTAGTCATAATTTGTGTTTACGTGCATAAATTGGAATTTAATACTATTTGTATGTGCTTTATTTGAAGCTTTTCATTATGTTGAATTACTGTATTTATGTGTATTATTCGTTTTAGAATTTATGATAAAAGCAAAATGTTTCCATTAAGTACAATTCATCTACCTTCATCAGATTTCAAGAAGTGCTCATTCCCTGCAGGTGAAGATTTTGGTCCCCAATAGCACTGCAGGCATGATCATTGGTAAGGGTGGCACTTACATCAAGCAGATCAAAGAAGAAAGTGGAGCCTATGTTCAAATCTCTCAAAAGGCCAAAGATCAATCATTGGCGGAACGTTGTATTACTGTCATCTGTAAGTCATGTGGTGTTTTATGAAGTATTATGTATAAGGTGTGCACTCATCAAACATTAAGATTACTTTTTCCAAAATACAGACATAGATATTTATGTATGCAGTGAAACCCTTTGGCATCTTTGGGGAACTGCATCTCTTGGTAAGTTTGATTTTGCAGTTGTATACAAGCTTTACAGTCTACTTAGTAATAACCAACCCTATATGCATATTGTTATTACATGCGTAAACAGAGTGGAAACAAGTCTTAAAGTCGATGTAAGTAAATCAAGGTTGGGAGCAGGTAGAGGGGCCACAAGACAGGAGGAAGACCATCCTCATGCTACTGTACAAGAGAAAAGGAAGTAGGAATTATTGTAACAGATATAAGGGAATAAGCTTACTTAAATTAGAAAGGATTTGTTGAAGGGAAGTAAATGAATGATGCAAATCACCAAATGTAGGTGTGATGACTTATGAAAGTGTGGTGTGCTTGGAAATTTCTTGGCTCTGAAAATGATGGCAGAAGAGTACACAAGATAAGAAGCTGATCGCTGCTTGCATAGACCTTAAATAGGCTTAGGAATGAAGGATTGTCAGGAAGAATTAGTGGAATGTCCTTAGGATGTATGGTAAGGGAGGGCTTTTATTTGAAAGAATCAGATTTTTTAATAAGGATTCTTGTGTCAGTGCCTAAACAGGAATTTTGGGGTTGGTGTGGGTGCAAAATTTCTGCATAGGGATGCTGATGAAACCATTGAATGAGAGCTTCAATTTGTTTATTACATTTTCTGGAAATTCTCGTATGCAGAAGAGCAAATAAATGAGAAGGTTACAAAAGAAAGGTGCCAATTCCATTTTGCTCTAAATTAAATTGTTATTTCTATGCAATTATTTTGTTTGGTGCCTGCAAGAAACACACTATACCAGATATATTCAATTACATGGCCGTGTTGAAAGGACTGAGCAAGGGCCCTCCAAGGATGAGCAACAAATGTGAACATTGAATCAGGAATTCTCTGCACAAGTTGTAACTGCTGCACCCTGTTTGGTGGGCAGGGTTTCCAAGTCATTGTTGGGGTATTTTGCAGAGTTCTACAACCAAAATAACCCACAATATCCCAACATTTAGAATTTAAGAATATTTTACATGTATTATTAATTGTGCAAACTCATGACTCCAATATTTTTCACAAAAAAATTATCAGAAATAATCCATTTAAGTGATAAATCTGTGACCTGTGACATAGATAAAATTATGCAACAAAATAATGGTATGCTCACATTGTCAGCTGATGAACACTTGGTCCTGCAGATCAAATCAGACTTCATACACCTCACTTTCTGCCAAATTTTAACTATGCCTAATAGTGTGTATTCATATAAAATTGGTAATAAGGTCTTCAGTATCTCATGTTAATTTAAGTAAAATTATTTGTTGAATTGATTTCCTAGAAATTTAGAGTATTTAGGTATGTGTTATAATAACCAGTTTTATTGGTTTATTTTATGAATTTATCTATTTTTCAGTTTGTAGATAGATCAGTGATTTTGAGCCATATGATGGAGGAATACATTTAATTATGTTTAATTTGTAGGGTTGGTTGTTTTCAAAATACAAATCATGTAATGCCATGTAAGGACTGGCTCCTGTTGGTGAGCTGAACTTTTTCCGGTATCACTTTCCCTTGTGTGACATTTAGTGAAACTTGTTTGATGAGAGTTCACAGTAACATTGTTGTATGAAGTATATGAATAATATAATATTGATGCATTTTGAAGATTTGAGAAAAGGCATCGACTAGAATAGTAAGTAATATAAAAACCTTTCTTATTTTCTTTAGCAAATGATGTAGAAAATAGCAAGAGTGCCTGCTTGATGATCCTGGCCAAGATAGTTGAGGACCCTCAAAGCGGCACCTGCCTCAACGTGAGCTATGCTGACATTACTGGTCCCGTGGCCAACCCCAACCCCACCGGCTCTCCCTTTGCCAACTCTCCAGGCGGCCAGAACATGCAGAACGGAAGCTTGGGGTCAATGAATAATCCACTCTCAGCAGGTATGTGGCGACTACTTACACTGTCTACAGGTTTCATTTACTTACTCTAACATCCTCCAAGGGGATAAATTCAGGATTTGAAAAGTCTCCAGTTTTGTCTTGCTATTTTTATTAACTGCTGGAGTAGGTTGAGCCAAAAGTGTACAGATACTACAAGTTACAAATCTGTAACTGTGGCACACCTAAGACATAGAAGAATTAAGGAGATAAAGTAAAGAATAGGTAACAAAAATAAATGGTCTAACTTACTGGTAGGGTCAAGGAATAAAATAATGTAAGAAGAAAGTTTTGTATCTACCGTATTTTGTGGCGTATAATGCGCACCTTTTTCACTTTAAAATGCCTGAAAGTTTACCCCTGCACGTTATATGCCGAAGGTACAAATTTTTATTGAATTTATTCTTCTTTGGGCCGTTTTAAGGGTCTTTTTTTTTTGTCTTGTCCAATAACAATTGTAAACTTACCTTTATTATTGTTTATGATCCTTTGTAGTCCATAGCTGTCTTATAATATGTTACCATAGAATACAGGGCGATAAAATAACCAGTAAAAATAAATAAAGAAATGTGGAGGATTGCCAACCCGACCTGGCTGCCATTTGCATCATTTTGTTTGACAAAGGTGCACTGTTGCCAATTTGAGCAGTATAAGCTACATAAAAAAAAAATTATATTGGAAAAAAAATATCCATGTGTTCATTATTTATTATTAATATTACTATATTAAGTGCAAATAATAATCCTTTGATTGATGTATTCATGTATTTCTCGCAACACCAGCCTGACCGCCATTTTCATTGCTTTGCTCAAGGACACGTCAATTCGAGCAGTACAGGCTACACCAAAAATATAGAAATTTCGGGAAACTTTACATCATCAATGTTCTTTATTATTATTGTATATTATGAGCATTTTAAGAATTTTTTTCTCCAAAATTATTGTCTTAAAGTTTGGGGTGCGTGTTATATGCCGGAGCGCGTTGTACGTCGCAAAATACGGTAGTTAAATTATTATTATTGATCAGTACTGACTGAGGGTTGATTATACATACACAAGGCCATAAGGAGACTACAAAAGGCCAGATGGTGTACACAAGGTAGCTTCTGAAGACGGTTTGCTCACCAGATTCCCTCCCCATCCGTAAATGCGTCTAATCTCCATTTAAAGGATTCAGTTGTGTTTGCCGCAATCAATTACATACCAATTCAGTTTGTTCTGTTTGTCCACTACTCTACTTATGAACCAGTTTTTGCATATTTCTTTTCTAAACTTGAATTTATCCAACATATACCCATTACTGCATGCTCTGACACCAGTTTTTAACCCTTCTACCCTGTGATAATATGAGTGGGTGGTGTTAAGTTACGTACATAAAAAACGGGTAACAAATGTTAACAGGTGTTCCCTTGCTTACTTTAGTGTTCAGTCAAATTATTTTAACAAACACTGGGACAATTATATATAATTTGAAAGCTTAGAAGTTGCTCTTTGCTATGGGATAATCATAAATGAACAAATGGAACTTATATATACATGAAAAAAATAACCTCCAGTATCACCTCACACTCGTCATCTGACATCATCCTTGTACCACGTTCCACTCTTATCTAGGTCAATAAGAAGACTAAAAAACAATTCTCACGTATTGTCTTGTATCATATGTGCCTGAAATACTTATTTACTGATGAAAATACATTTATGTCTGCTATCTTGCCTAGAAATTGGTAAAAAATTGATAAAACACGGCATACATCGCGACCGTGTACTCACCGTGGGAAAATTTGGGGCCTGACTACAACATAAACAAATCCTTGTAAAAGCTGGGATGTGACTGGCCAAGCATCCTGCATGTTGAAAACAAAGGGCCAATGACAGTGCTTGATGTACGATGCATAGCCTCAAGTATAAACAAACTGTGTGTCATAAAATGAGCTCGATAGTTGAAGAACGCCACAATTGTGGCATGACGGAGACTAACATAAAAGCCACGATCGTGCCTAATGGAGTATAAGGGTTAATGAAGAAAATCTGCAGTAGGGATAACTATAAGGATATAGTTTTTAATTGAATATGTAAATATTCTCTGGATTACAAATTTCAAGCAAGAACCTTGGAAAAAGTACCCCTGGAACTGGGATACACTCTCTCCTCAGCCACAAAAATCACAACTATGTTTATCAAGGAATACCTAATCGTTTTAGATGATAGAAATGATTTGGAATGCTGCTGTGCAAAAGGCAAGATGAATGAGACAATATTATATAACATGAAAAAGGGAAAAAGAAAACGGTGGTGTTCATTATGTGATAAAAGAGAGTATTGATATCACAGTAATGTTCAAGATCACATATTACCTTTCCATGGCACAGAAAATTGTTATGAAAACCCTTATCAATTTTTGCCAAGTTATATGCGGCAGCAGAAGACCACAGAGTAGAGCATAGAATCGGAGGTGTTGTTTTTTAATATTAGTGTGGAGCTGCAGTCATGATCTATGGGTTGCATGCTGTCTTGACTGCTGTATTGGTGTTTAGTACCATTCCTTCTGACTGATACTAAATTGCCATTATGTGCCTCTGTGTTCTAGTGGTCAAGTACCATTCCTCCTGACTGATACTAAATTGCCATACATGTACTGCTGTGGCCTAGTGGTCAGTGTGCCTGGCAAACACTCCATGGGGCTGCCTTCAGATCCTGGCCTGGGTAGTCGGCGTGCAGTTCACTCAGCTGTTCGTCCTCCCTTCCAGGCTGGTCGATTAATGAGTACCTGGGGAGGAGGAGGACAAAGAAAAACCTCAGAGTGAGAGAAAAGCAGGGGCCAAAGCTCAAATATCACGTGGAAGAAATTTGGTAAACTTTTGGCATGGGCCGTCCTGTGATTCAGAATGTCACCCTTTCTCTCCTTTTTTGCCTCCTCGGGTTAGCGTCCCTAGCTACGAATCTAAGGGCTTGGGCAGTCGGCAAGCAGCCCACCCAGTTGTTCAGCCTTTCTTTCGGGATGGTCAACAAATGGGTGCAAGGGGAAACCTGGGGAAGATGAACTGTGGCAAACTGAATGTTACACTGGCCGTGTGTCAGGTTAATGGATTCTCTCCCACCACAGGCTCAATGGGCCAGTGGGGCAGATGACCACTGCTGCCATGTGCAGCTTTTTTTTTTACTTCTCACTGTAATTACTGCAAAAAGTTTACTCAGGTTAAGAAAATCATGTTATAGTTGTACATTGTGTTAGGTGGTGGAGGCGTCAGACACCCCGTCTGCCAACAGCCAGTCCACAGCATCCTTAGTTCCTAAGCCAGGAGCCTGGGATCTAGCTCAGGTGAATGGACTATAGTCAACACCCGTGACTGTAATCGTCAACCACTCTGTTCTCTCTTGCCACAGGTGTTTGGATGTTTTGTAGAGGCCTCAAGGAAACTGGGTTATTGATGATCGGTATTAGTGTTATCATTAATAGTGGATGCCACATTATTATTATTATATGAATGATTATTATGATAGTGATTTTAATGATGATAGTGATAATGATTTTTCTTGTTTCAGTGAGTGGATTAGGAAATCTCCTAGGCGGAGGAGTAAACCTCACACTAAACTTAAGCTCTGCATACCCTAATGGTGGGGCTGGAAATCCTGTGGTCACTGCCCAGTTGCTGGAACATGTGAGGTCCATTCTTCGTAGTTCTGGATTTGCTGACCAGTCTAATGCTGAGGTGTGCCAGGCCATCAACACACTTATCAACTATGGCATTATTGGGCTGGGTCTGGGACTAGGCAACCCATCTGGACACCAGGGTGGACATGGTGGTCAGGGAGGCCAAGGCCAAGGCAGCATGGGAAATAACCCAATGCTACCCAACATGAACAATTCAAACAATCCAAATGACTCTTACCATGGCTCCTCAATGAGCAATGGCAATAATGGCCCTTTTGGGCCCATAGGCACCACAGTAGCTTCAGGCCTTAACTTGGGACAGGGTTTGGGAGGACCTACTTCCCCTCAACGCCAAGTGGATCGTTTCAGCTCTGAGCCCCCTTTTGATCCATTCCGTCGGCAGTCTACAGAAATGGGTGGGAGTCTGCCCCTGAACAGCAACTCCTTTGGACTTGGCACTCCACTGAGGAAGAGTCCTTCCCCTGGAGAACTTCCTCCAGGAGCACCAGATGGTAGCAAGAAGGTGGAGGTGGAGGTTGGGGAGCACATTGTTGGCGCCATCCTGGGTCCTGGAGGAAAGTCTCTGGTGGAGATCCAGCATATCTCCGGCACAACTATTCAGATCTCCAAGAAGGGTAACTATGCTCCTGGTACTCGTAACCGCATTGTCACCATCACAGGTCTACCTTCAGGCATCTCAACAGCGCAGTTTCTCATTGAACAACGCATCTCAGAGGAAGAGGGGAAACGTGCTCGCCAAAATGCCATCATGGGGGTCATGCCTTAAAACATCTGCTCATATCCATCTCACACATTACTGATACTACCCATTCAAGGGCTTCAAAATACTTGTGCACACCATTACATCTCTCCCCTTGAATTTCTGTGACTAATGTTGATGTTTAAGTATTTTATATAAACATAAGTCATTTCAAACTCTGTCATCTTATCATAATTCACAGGTGCTTTTCAGTGTTCAGTGTGGGGATCAACATCACACCTTACTTTCTGTGTTATTCCATCAGACATCCCTCCCCCATTCTCTCTCTCTCTCGTCCTCTCCTGCTCCTCCCTTTCTCCTTTACTGACAAGCACCTTACTTCCCAGTTTAGGTCACAGTAGCTCACTGTTCATAGCATCAAAATTTTGTGTTCAAATTTCACCTAATTCATGAAGCACATTCATTACAGACTTCATAATTGGCCAAACTCTACTCCTTAGATTTCCCCAGTCACCAACTACAGTTGTTTAGAAGACTCATATTTTGTTTAGGAGCAACTGTAAGTATTCTTCATTGTTCAGATGGTTAATTACTCATTTGTTCGACATAGCATTTTGTTTAGTTTTATTAATTTCCTTCAGTGTGTAATGGTTCCTGGTAAAGTGAACCTTAAGTGGGTGTTGTCTGGGGCTGCAGCATCCCTCACAGGTAGAGGACAGGCTTTTCTACAGCTGCCCCTCTTCTCGTGCTATTAGCCAGATTTTCATAACCAGATCTGCATCTGTGTGCTGCTCCGTTGTTTTTATGTATCAGATGTTTGATTTAAGTGAAGGGCTTACTCTACATAGGAAATATTGTTTTTTCTGTATAATTTTAAAGTAATTAAGACATTGCAAAGCTTAGTTTAATATATACATCGTATAAATATGTATATATATATAGTAAGCAGATCTGGCCATGAACATTTCATATACATCTCTCTTCTCTTCAGTCAGAGAACATCCTACATGTTTATTCATATCAGTAGATATGAATGTTTGGCATCTTTGACTCATGTTGAGTTTTTATATGCTGCTGCTGTCAGGATATCTGCTTAGACAACTTTACTGGGGAAGTCGCATTTAATAAGGAAACTGTGAGGTTCTAATTCTGAAGTAAGTAACATTTCATGTCCCTCTTGGAGAGATTACTGTAGGTGGGTGGGCAGTATCTTATATAAATAATAACAAGGGAATGGCAGTCACAGTCTTAAAGAGCTGTGCATATGATCATAGTGAAGACCCTATTTTGGGCTAGTTAACACATTTTCATTAATGAGCATATTGTATGCAGATAGTTTTCCCTTGGTACAAAACTGATAGTTATTTTAAAGAGGTAGTTTTAAACGGAGGAAATTTCAGCGATAGTTAAATTTTCATTCATAATGCCCCGAAGTTTAGAATCTAAATTTCCAAGTGTCTCAACCAGGGGATAGGCAGAAACAGTCATACATCTTTCTTCATTAAATATCATTGCTCTATAAACATGTAAAAATTGGCAATAAATGTGTATCCATCAGTGGCCATGACTTTCCATAACAGCCTATCAATCAGTTTCACCGCACCAAACTGACATCCCAGCGCCCTGAATGTATGGAAAATGTGACATTCAGGGCGCAGGCACTCAATCCTTCATCCTGCATTTCAAGTCACGCCTCACGACACAGAAAGCACCACCAGATGACCCACAAAGTCAGTTTGTTGCGGCTTGCTTGTAACATGACGACCACATTGACCTGATCTGAAATGTATTTGGAGGCGTGTCACAGTAAGTAGAGTAATCATCCCTCTTGGAATTAAGCTTGTCGACAACTGACTCAAGTCATGAGGTGCTCAACACAAGTCATGAAGGGCATGTGGGTACTGGTGATCACTCCTCACCACCATCCCAACCTCTTGGTTGGGGATTCTCACTCATTAGCTGTAGTGCTACTCATGTTTCTTCATTGACATAATGTTGACATATATGACCATAATGTCAATTGCCCAGATGTTACTAAGTAATGACATTCTTTTTTCTCCCATTTCCATAATTTAGATAATGGGTGACCACAATGTCATGAATGATGAGTAAGCTGGTGTGTATGTGTGGAGCTGACAGTGCCAGGCTGTTGTGGTGGCGACGGCAGGAGTTGAGAGAGGTCTTCCACGCAGGTTCGGCACCCCTCCACACAGGTAGTGACTTTGGCTCACACCACCCTCCACTACCCTGCTCTCACTCCACCCTTGCCTCACTCATGCCCTCCTTACCCAGCCTTACCATAATTTGTGGGGGAGAAAAGTCACATTGATGAGTACCGGTATTGAAACTGGCTGTTATCACTGTTAAATGTGACATAATAATCGAAGGCTCATCATTCATGCACTTAAAAAATACTTAATACAAGGAGACAAAGGAGTGCATTAAGTATGCTGGACTTTTGAAAAAAGTTACTCATTATTAAATTAAGTATCTGAATTTGTGGTTGGTTGATGATAACGCAGTGGATCTGAAACCCTTGATGCCAGAAGAATTCCTCATAACTTTTAAATACGTATTACTTTAAATTTAATATTTCTTTTATTTGATAATTTTTTCTCACGTGGTTTAAAATGTTAAAGTTTCCAACACTTGCCCCGTCACACCTTTGCCCTTCACCATCATCCTATTAATTGTAATTTCATAAATTTCTCAGCATCTCTAATACTAATATTTTTCATCTTGCCTTTTTTTACCAATGAATATTTGAAACAATCTGAAATTTATACCAAACATGCTCTATAAATCAAGTTATCATCTTTGTCAAATTTTTCATCAATGTTTGGGATAGCTTGAACCTGCCTAGAGGGCTACTTTATTTTCCTGATTCTGTTTTACTTATGACATATATTATTGAATTTTTATAATGCATGAAACACTCAAACTGACTGGGCTTAAATTTCTTAAAAATTATATATATATATATATATATATATATATATATATATATATATATATATATATATATATATATATATATATATATATATATATATATATATATATATATATATAGTTTTTAGCAAAAATAAGTTTTCTTGGGGTGGGAAAGGAATTCATGGCTACGTATCTTAAAATATTTTTTTGTTAAAGAAAATGACCTTTCAATATCAAAGTATTTACCTTTTTAATTCTTGAAAATTATAAAAAAAATTATGGAATGGTAATCATATTGACAGTTGGTTAGAACTTTGGAAAAAGTTATTCATTTTGGGGAAGTGGCCGTAGGGATGTCATATGCAACAATTTAAGTGATTTTTTTTGTTAAATGAATATCTAGAAATCATATTGTACGCAGGCAGCTTTCAAGTCTTCCAATAATGTGTGTATATGAGAAGACATTTGAGTTGTGGAAGTGGTGAAATGCACGGCACTCTGTGTGGTGGTGGGGATGAAGATGGGATTATATTAATGCATAGTCACCTTGCTCCTTGCCTGGAAGTTGCATTTCCTCTCTGTTATAGATTGGCTTCTCCAATATAAGTGAATGAGATGAGCCTACAGTGCCGGTAGACTTTCTTGAGGGGATTGAATGGTAGTCGGTCCCAGCCCGTCATGGCGCAGGCAAGTGTTTTATAGTGACGTAAGTGACGAGCAGAAGAGGACTGGGGGAGGGGGGGATTCAGCCATAACTCTGTCATTTTTGCTTATTTCTTCATAATATTTTGCCACAAGGTAGCCGAGGCGTGTCCAAAGACGTGTGATTTTTTTCAATTTTTCTGATTTTTTTTTTAAATATTAGCGGTGGATGCTTTCCATCCGTGACGCAGACGTCAGCGTCACAGTATTGAAAGGGTCAAGAGGAAATGGAAGAGGATTAATCCTCCTCTAAACCTCTCAATTCCTCTTCCATTTCCTCTTAAGAGGTTTAGAAGAGGACTAAAACCCTTTCCATACTGTGACGCTGTTGGACGTCGCCGAAGTGAAGGGGTTAAACCTTACAGAAAAAGCTCAATTGGCAGAACGCTGCGCTGCGAGGCTTAATGGCCTAACAGGCGGCGGTTCGAGGCCCGCTCAGGCCGGATTCTTTCAGTTGACTAGGAGTGGTTACTGTCCCCCCTTGAGCAAGGGGGATGGGGTGTGTGGTGTGTGAGGTCCTGGCAGTACCCAGAGATCGACGCGTTAACCCAGTAGCAGCGGGGATCATGTTTCTTAATGGTCCCTCCAAGCGAGAAGAATGAGAAAAAATCACCCCTTACACAAACCATTTCATAATATATATCAAAGCATTTGTGATCAGATTATGTATCATCTATTTGGGGGGGGGGGGGTACATCATGTCACAAATTTGGCCTGTCGCTGCTACAGGGTTAATGAGCACTTCCTCTCGTCGGGAGGGTACCTGCTGGCGAAAGCGAGTCCAACTCGTCATCAGGCCGTGGTGAATTGCAATTGTTCATGTATGTAATTTATTATGTTAGCTCTGATGCAGAGAAATAAGCTGTCTGTTGCTATAATCATGGGTGCTGTGTTTAGATGAATTATGGAATGAATGCTTGAGCATTCTAGGTCCACTGTGGAGTCTTGGTGGAGTGGTGATGTGATGGGTTACTGCAGTTAGGAGGCTAGTAGGCCCTCTATACATGCCTTGGAGGTGCCCTGAGGAGCAGGGATGGAGGGAATACCAGAGTTGTGTATTCGTATACGAATACTTAAAATTCCAACGAATACAAATGCACTGAAATGGTTTCAATTCGAATACAAATACGAATACTTCTTTAAAGTATTCATGAATATTTTTAATTGAAAAATGCCTTCTTGCATAACTGGGTACAGCAGTGTTGTAAAGTTATGCAGCAGTAACATGAGCTCATGAACCTGTGCCATACACGACCATAACACGCCTGCCCAGGAGACTGGACTTACATGGAACAACAACGGTTATTTATGATAATAAATTATTACGTATTCGTCAGATTATTCGCACACAATGAATACTCTTCCTTTGTATTTGAATACAAATGAGGATATTTTGATTTATATCAATAAATATTCGAATATGAATTCACCCAAATACGAACACTCCATCTTTGCTGAGGAGTCCTACGAGAGAGAGAGAGAGAGAGTAGGACACTAGCGAATCAGCTGATTGGGGGCGGGGTATGTAAAGGAAAGGGAACTGTACCTAGTCACCTTAGTCAATCCACGCAGCCCCATTGTTTATGAATACTTAGGTGATGCCCTGGCTGTACCACAGCCCCTCAGTGCTGCAGTGAGTACATACATACATGTAGTCAGGAGATGCATTTCTGTGTGCAAGTACCTGTGTAAACATGTTTGGTTAAATTGAAGTGCATGGAAACTTGCAGAAATTGCCCAAGTATCCAGAAGTCCTGGTTATCCAGCACCACTAAATCGCTGCAGTTATTGGATGGTCTGGGTTTTACTGTACTTGTCATTTTTTAAATACATTAGCAGCCAGGCTCATTATTCTACCATAAGAATATACTAGTCTGATGTGCCAGACTGCAACACTTTGACAAAAGCTTAAGGGCTGGTGTGTGCTTCGTTTCTCTAGTTTTCACCAGTCATTTCCATCCTGTATAATTTATTTATAATTTAAAACCTTCCTCAGCTTCACTGATTCAGTTCATATGATCATGAATAAACTATGTCCTGCAAGTGTCAGCTGACAAATTTTATTGTGTGCATCAACAGGGCTGCGGAAGGGTTTATTGGCTGGCTGTGAGATGTGTGGCACCAAGCATATAGCATATGCACATGGCATTACCAGGTTGATTTGGTGTCTCTTCATAGACATGGGCAGTTTGATCCATCAAACCATGCATTATCTCTCAATAAAACTGGGGACGATGTCAATAGAAAACTGAATATTCCACTCGTACACACAATCCCCCACAACACATCATTAAAACTCCAAGCCATAAAACAATAATGAATAATTTTGATAAATTAATGAGTGATGTAGTCAGTGCTGCCATATTTGTGTACTCAGCTACAATACCTTACATTCAAAACAGTAAATAGTTTAGTATCAGAACAGGCTAAAGATATGGTAAATTTCCCATCAATGATTAAGTGTTGAAATGAGGTACATGATGGATAACTATGAATTTCACAAAAAAATGAATTGTGGATGAGATATCTTGGTGATATAATACTTTTAGTTGCTTGATGTGAAAACCACAGTTGTCCTAATAGACAAACTAAAGGGTCTCCAGACTCAGCTGTGCTCCCTTACATCCTAGTTATTGTTGATCATTTTCAAAGTTTATTGTTTAATGTGCTTAAATTCGAAGAGTACATTAATCTTGTTTTTCTTGAGTTATTTATTATACCAAATCAGGTTCCTGTAACATTTAATAGAAGCTTGGCGAAGAATTTATAATTTATTTTTCTTGAAGCAATAAATTATTACTTTTAATTTTGTTAAATTCCTCTGTCTTTTCCCCCCAATGTTCCTGCTTCTTCTACGTTGTCACTCATTAGGGTACCTGTGCCAAAAATAGGCAACCATGTGCTCGGCACCCTTGAGGACCCTATAGAACTGTGGGATACCTTCAAACATGAAACTCTCCAAGCTGCAAAGGAGTGCATTGGAGAGCACTGGAGATCTAGGAGTGGTTTTGCCTTGGAGAAGATGCTGGAGAGTATCTAGGAGTCGTGCTGCCAGGCTTGCTGGGAATTGGGACCAATATTGGGCTTTGGCCTGTAGGACTAGAGTTCTCCTGAGGAGAGGCATGTTAAAAGTCTCAATGAGGAAGTCAAAGGACATTTCAATGCAAATGACCTGACCTGCTTACTGAGCCCTGAAGAAGCTCCCTTCTGAGCCTACCTCCTCAGGTGAGCACTACCCAAACAGCTGATGACTGCCTCGTATGAGACAAGGATGGGCAGAGGGCTTGTGAGGTGGGTAAATGAACAGTTGCACATGGTGGACCCTCCGAGTGAGCAGCTTCCAGCTGCTGGGTTGCAGGTGGCAGATGCTAATCTAACCATTGACAAAACCTCACCCTCTCTTGATGAGGTCAGAGAGGCTGTGGAAAAGTTGAAGGGTGGAAAGGCAACTGGCATTAGTAAATCACTGTGGAGTTGCTCAAAGCTGGGGGTGAGGCCATGATCTGCGAGTTGCATGTGGTCTTGACTGCCATATGGTAATCTGATACCTTTCCTCCTGACTGGATGGTATTATGCTGCTCAGTGTGCCGAGCAAGGTGCTTGCCCATCTATCACTGATGCAGATTTGTAACCAGCTGCTGAAGCTGCAGTCCATGTTCACACCCGGTAAGTTGACAACCATCCATATGCTAGCGATTCCAGTACTGCTGGAATGCTGATGTGAATTTCAACAGGGGATGCTTACTGTCAATGTTGATCTCAAGAAGGCGTTTGATTCAGTGAATCACAATGCACACTGGGATTTATAACTGCAGAATTCTTGCAAAGACTGTTGGTCTATTGATTGGCCTGTACTCTGGGACTGAAAGTGCTGTGAAGTGTGTGTGGTGGTGGTGGTGGTGGAGGGTCCACCGTCTTTCCTGTGAGAGTGAATTTAATGTTTTCCTTTTTAGACTAATATGCCTGATTTCTTCTTCTTAATGCCTTCCTTAAACTCTAAGTGTGCTTCTTGAGAAAAGGGTTAGTGATGGCAACCGGGTGGACAAATTCAATGAAATTTCACTGTAAAAACAATAGTATGTAGGAATCTACTTACAGTAGCTACACAAGAATACCAAAGTATATATATATATATATATATATATATATATATATATATATATATATATATATATATATATATATATATATATATATATATATATATATATATATAGATATTAGGCCGAGTGGCCTAAGACAACCCACAGGCTGTCCTGAAGACCACCTGTCACCCAGACTCTAGATTCTCTCTCTAAAAGAGAGGATCATAGATGAGCTCCAGGGGGCAGCATGAACTGAGCAAGATGATGCTACTGTAAATATTTGCCTGCACCATAACAGGCTGGGGCCAACCATCAGGCCCTACCAAAAAATCCTATCGGTAACATTGGCAGAAAGTATATATATATATATATATATATATATATATATATATATATATATATATATATATATATATATATATATATATATATATATATATATTGCAAATCATTTTCCTTACTTCTTCCCCCTTCCTCTACCATCACCCCTATCCCTTCCTTCCTCCTCTGCTGTTGTTCTCCATATCCTGACATGATGGATTGAGAAGTGCATCTTAAATCATTCAAAACAACCCTTGCTAGTTGTGTAAGGAGAGGGAATGACTGCAGCAGGCTGTGGATAAACACTGCTATTGAGTACAAACTTTACGGTCAGCAGCGGCAGTCTTGAATTCATCACCAAGTGATATTGCTTTACTGCACAGCAGCCCATTCTTCACTCTTGCTTTGCCCTTTACCTGGAACATGTGCTTGACTCAGGAGGCGTGCTTCCACTAGTTAATCTTATTTATTCATTTTTTCTCAATGTAGCGCAGTGCTCTCATTTATCCTGAACAAGTGGCTAACAGCTGCATACAAAATGCCCTCCTTGTACTTATCAAGCACTTTCAATTTTTCTTTTTGAGACATTACTTTTTTGGGGTGTCCACCACTGAGCACCAGTCAATGCAGCTTGTTGAGACCCAGGGCTAAATGTAACACTGACCAGGGAGTGGAAGTCAGAGTTAAGTTACAAGTGCACTTCATCATGCAGCACATGCAATACAGAGACTAAGACAGCGTTGCACCTACACGAACGAGTGAACTATAGAGCATAATAAAGAGACGTGATCAACATATCATATGAACAAAGTGTTAATGTCTCATACAAAACAGATTGGAAGCATATGCAATATTGTCTTTGACAGTACAATCCAGATTATGTTGCCTGACAATAGTAATGAGACAGAATTAAGAGTATTTTCACATGGCACCTTGTTAATTCTCCTTCAATAATAAATTTCCCTGGGTCCCCTGTGAATAACTGAAGCCACAAATGCTGAGACTGCAAAAGTCAGGTGAAGACTATATCTGGTTGCGTTTCTAGTTTAAACAGACTACTGTTACAGTGGTGCACCGGCGCCGCTATTCATGATTAGTTGGTACCACAAGTGTGAAACCTGAGTTAAAGAAAACTTTAGCATTGATCCTTTGGAAAAACGGTAATTGATTCTGAGCTCGTTTGAAAACTGACTCCAATGCTCTTTTGTCAATGAGAAAAAACAAATTTCTGAAATAAACATACATGTGTAAAATATCAACATACAAGACGGAAAAGCCTTACCTGGCAGGCTATAGTGAAGTGGATATCCGGAGCTGGTGGATGAGGCGGCTGTACCCCATTGCTGATGGCACCTGGCGGTCACACTTGGCTTTCCAGCAATCTTTTGAGTGTCCCAGACCTGTGCTTTTCTTCATTTTCACCACCGCCAGCATCCCCTTCCAAACCACCAGATGTGCAGGTAGCCATGACAGTACAAAAACATGTTCAGACATGAGACAAAAAACAAACTAGGTAGCAGGTACTGCAAACATTTGTACTAGTTGTGCTTATATTAGTAAATATTTTCTTATTGTGCTTAAAATTTTCATTGTTTTTACCAGACGTCCTGATGGCCATGGTCCCTCTGAGAGAGAGTTATACCAGCTGCCAGCAAAGGCCTTCTTGTGGGGATGATGAGGTATGGATGGAGGTGGGGATTATCTCATACTGTGGGGTGGGAGGAGGGGAGGGAGGGATATAAGAATAGCTTGATTAATGATTATGCACTGAAATGAAAGAGTGAGATCATAATGTGAGCCCCAAGGGTGTAGGAATGTATAGAGGGTGAAGGAGTGGTATTAGTGACAAAATTGCCATGGTTGGGTGTGTGCCTGCACCCCCGCCTTGTGCTGTTCCCCCTCGTATCATGATCATCAAAACTTTGGAGCTGGAGTTTGATAAAGAGGTGTGCTGATATCCTTAGCTCCTTGCCATGAACTCTAGACTTTGATTCAACTAATTTTTCATTGGTCTTGTTGATACGTTTGCTATCTTCAGGGGAGTGAAGGGAAGAGAGGACTGACAGAAAAGATTAGTTTGAATGGGAGAGGGGATCAACAAGGGGACACAGAAAGAAATAAAAAATGATGTGAATAAGATATAAAAAAATGCAGTCATCCACTTAGATGCACTGGACTGGAACAGCATGGACAAAGGGATAGTGGACTCCTGAACACTTCTGACTTTAAAGCTGTATTCAATAAATTGAAACTAAGATGAGACCCCCCACGGTTCAAACTGAATCCGAATGATCTTTAAGCATACTAAACTTTAATTGCAAATAAATTTCTTGATTGTATTTCTTTTCATTCTCATCTGTCTGCTTAAAAATGAGTTTGCAGCAAGGTGGGCAGCTGAGGGCCGGGTCAGCCACAAACCCCTGCAGGTGCTCAGCACAGGCTAACATTGCAGAGGACACTTCAGAAGGTGAGGCTCATTTGTTATATACTGTAATATATTATTTTTTTTTATCATTACAGAATATTTCTGTATTTACTAAGTTTGATAAACTTTTGCTGTGTATAAGCTGGAGTTTATTAAAAAAATAAATTGCTTGTGTTTTTTCATTCCCCTTTAGTCATTCCTAGTTGATGAGAGACATTTAGCACCTGTTTCTTCTCACTGATAACAAAAATGGACTTATAAATCATTTTTGAGAATTAAAGTGATTATGAGGAAATATGCAGTACAAGAGCAAGGAAGCTGAAGCTGTGATCAGAGGAGCAGTTAAGAAGAGGGTTTGAGTGTTGGGAATATCTCAGGCAGTCAGGGATGTGTAGGGTGCTGCTCTAGAGGATTAAGGAGAGCAAAGGTGTAGGCTTGTTCACAAGGCTGGTCCATGAAAGATGATTGCCAAAACTGGTGGTGACCACTGAAATCTCATAAGAAAGATATTTCACCTAAAGGAGAATGAGTCATGATGTGCTCCAATTTAGAATTAATAAAAAAGTCTAGTTTTACCTTGTTGATAGATTTAGGCAAGAGAAACAGCACACATATTTAATGATAGAATGACACTCAGGTGGTTGAAGAATCTGGAGTCTAGACTGGATATGAGATGATGAGAGCAAATAGCACTGTTGCACAAATGGATGCAGCATCCAGCTTTGAATAGAAACCCAGGATAGAAATAGTAGGATGGAACAGAATAAAGATTACTGTAAACAGCCTCAGAAACCTGTTTTGATTAGGAAGAGAAGGTGAGGTTTAGAGAACAAGGAATGGTGTTTAACAATGTGAATAAGAGCAATGACTGCTAGTGTTGCAGAAGTTAATAAAGAGAAAGTTGGGGGAACTGTCAAAACACTACTTTGGGTCATTAATAGGAGTCCAACCTACAGACATATCCCTTTGTGTTTGAGTGACAAACCTCACAATGCACACAAATGAAATAGTCATAATAAATCTATTATTTTCTCTAGTTATAAAATGGGATCCTAAGAAAGGTTGGCAGTGATGGCCAAGATAGAAAACACCAGACTGAAGAATGAAATGATGGCAATATAGTGGGGTGTAGGTGGATAGTATGAAGAGCATGAAATTAAGTGCAGAAAGTATTGTGAAAATACATACTGCCTAAAAAAGCAAAATTATAAAGGTATGACATGAAGCAATGTTAAGAATGTATAAGATAGTTTAAAGCAAGTAAGATGTATAGAAAAATTATATTACCATGAATACATTCAGCCTACTTTCTTGACAATTGTTACCGTGAATATTCTTGTATCTCTATGGCAGTATAAAAAGGTTATAATTTGTACCAACATTATTACTTGTACCTGATGGGGGGGTGGGGGGTCACGCCTCAATGTAGTCTATTATACGTTGTCTGCATTGGCTTCTTCGTCTGTGGCTGTGGTTTTGTTTTAGTGCTCCTTCGGCAATGAAAAAAAAACTCCCTTGAAGTACTGAATGAGGTGATCAGAGTCCTCCGCTTTAAACCTGTTGGCCTTGATGGGTGATGCGTACTCAGGACTCTGAACCACCTTGGAGAGATTGAGTGCCGAGTACTTTTGTAGGATGAAGCAGAACAATAAGCCATAAGGAATCAACAGCAGCATACAAGGCCTTTGATGGACATTGTGGTTTTGGAGTCCTAGTTTAGGGAGTATAACTTCTCCAAGTGAATCATCAGGTTGCCCGTATGCAGTAGCCATCAAAGTCATATATATTTCACTTGAGTCAGTCTTGGTGTTACTGAAGACTGTTGCAGGACATGTAGCAGTGCCCAGGGATGAGGCAGTAGTGGGTCACCCCATTTAGCTGTTTACTGTAGTGTCCTTGCAGATGGGTGAGCATGATGTTAATGTTATTGTGCCTTTGTCACTGAACACTACAAGCTTTCCCAATTCAGCATCTTGTACTTAGAGATCCACTTCTTCAGGGATGACACAACTTCCTTTACTAAACCATGCCAACCAGTCACTTTGTCCCACACACAAGAGGTGTTCTTCAAGTTGCTTGTGCACAAGTTGTACATAGAGATTTTACATTTGTAGTAATACACTGGAAGACAGATATGGAATGGGAATAGGGCTGAATTTGCTGCAAGTTCAAGCACAATGCACTGATGTATCTTAAGCCATGTCCTTCATCGGCTGCTAGCCCTGTTTTACTATTGCAATGGGTGCCTCTAGTTCTTGCTCCAGTTTTGCTTTATCAGCCTCTGGATTCTGATTCTTGGTGGACTGGAAGGTGGTAGTGAAGTCGTCACAACTGGACCAGGTTATCACTTCCTGCACTTGTTTTTGTTGTTCTTGTTATCATTATCATTATTATCGTGTGTGTGCATGGGATGGAGAAGGGGAAAGCAGGGTGGGACAAGGATCAGCAGGGCAGAGCAGGATGGGATGAGGCTGGGTGGTGCAGGGCGTGGCGAGATGAAGCAGGGCAGGGCAAGATAAGGCAAAGCTGGGTATGGCAGGAAAAGCAGGGCTGGGTGGCGTAGTGAGGTGGGGCGGGGCAGGGCAGGTCAAGTAGAATATAACTGAGGTTAAGCGCCCCTCGTTTCGCCCCAGTCTGGCAACAGACAATTTCAATAAAAACATTTAAGTTCTTCATCCTCATACGAGATAAAATTATGGCAGGACTTTCCTTTTTGGCACATTAGTCTCACACAGCTGGTACCTAATATCTTCATTGTTTTATCCCTTCCACAGGCAGACACTGGAGCAGCCTTCCTTCTACATTTCCTCCTCCATACACTATGAACATTTTCAGAAGGGAATATCAAGACACTTCTCCATCTGTATCTGACCTTTGTTTATAATTGTCTGTCCTCTCTCTGCAGGAGCAGTGCTCTGGCAGGCTTTTTCGCTCTCTTTTGCCCTGAGGTGCCTTCTTTGCTGCCACCTCCCGCTAAAAAAGAGGAGATAATGCTCATGAAGAAATCATGTATACATAAAATTTATTTAAAAAACTGCGATAAACTGCATACGTGTTGACTATTTTGAACCTTATATAAACAAAATTTAACATTTATGTACATTTGTGATCACGAATCACTCAAGCAGTTGTAGCTAATTTAACAGGATTTGCCTGCAGGTCATAGAGCTTGTGGTCGATCTTGAACTGTTCTCTGCTGGGAGGACACAGAATCATGGCCTGTGGAAGAAATACAGTTTTAATAATAGTAACACTAACTTGTGTTAAGGATTTTTAATTCCAAATGAATAATGAGGTTATTCAAAATACACTAATTTTTATATGTTGGATTTTTCAGAGCTATAAAAACATTTTTGTTAAGACTTTTGGATTTGACCACTTCATTGCATTTGGCAGTTTGTGCAAAGAAAAGGGAAAGCAGTATCTGATGTTGCACAAACTGTTAACAGATAAATGTAACGAAGAGGATCATTGTAATTTTTCTTCCTACCTTCATGAGAAAATGAAATAAAGTATCTTTACACACATACCATTGTGATGAGGCTGCCGGACTTCTTCTGTGGTCTCTGCTTCTCCACATCCTCAAGGAGCGCTGCAAGGTTCTCCTCTAGTTGATCGTTGGACATGCCAAGCTGTTTGACAAGTGCAATGCATAAGTCACTTTTCAAAAGTTTGCTGTGAACAATATGGCTCCAAACAAAACATATAAACGTCTATTCTTCCATCTTACCCGGCCAAAAGGTGCTCTGATCGTTGCATAGTCATGGTGATATTTATCTTTTGTGGTGCTGTATTCAACACCTTTAGTGAAGCGCTCAAGCAGTTGCAGGACATCATTGGCAGCAGTTCCTGCAAAAATAATAATTCACAAGTAGACGTCAATATAATAAAAATATAGTTTTGGAAGAAAAAATATAGTTAAAGCTACACAGCTGAAGTAGACATATTCCTGTGCCTTGAAAATAATGGCCGGCATATGATGCATCTAACTACTGATTTTTATAACATCTGAATCTTGAATTCCTAGACGAACAGGTGAAATTCTTTTGGGATTTGCAGAAAACAATAATATTTAAGAAGCTATATAATACATAAAATTACACTTCATCTCAATGATTCTCACTGCTCCCGGGAACACATCCCCACCACTCCATGTTATACAGGTCTCGCAAAGCAATATTCTTGACTAAGATCAGGTTTCCAGGAAAGTATCCCAATTCTAAATCAAGGAAGACCTATACTAATCAAAGAAGGCAGAGCAATTATTTTAAGAAAATATTTACTCACCACCTCTGACTGAGGGAAACTTCTTCTTGATCAAGCCTCTGATGGCAACAAGTTCTGGAAGAATTTCAGTGTCTGCAAGATAATGATCATACTCCCTCAAGTTGATCTCCCCAGCCTGAAAGAAAACAATTACAATACAATTACCAGCATAAGAGTTACTAATGCATCAACTTCCACAATGATAGTATTAGGTTAAGTTTAGAAGATCTTCAAACACATGATAGCCAGCACCTTATGGTATAAATTGACAGAGAATGACCTCACTTTGTTGAAAGTCTTGTGAGCATTTACAAATTTTCTGAGTCCCACAGTAACTTTGGGGTTTTGTTAGGTTAGGTTAAGTTCAGGGTATCTTCAAACACATGATAGCCAGTACCTTGGGGTATAAATCAACAAAGAATGACCTCACTCTGTTGTATAGAGTCTCATAAGTAAGGCAGCTGACATGAATTTACTGAGTCAAGACCTATAGTAATTGTTTGGGGTTTTATTAGGTTAACCGGAGGGTGACACGAGCCTCAATAGGCATTACTTATACAATTCTGCCTGTACCACCTCTGGGCTATGGGGCATTCACTAACAGCCCCCTAAAACTGAAGTCTAAAGAGGCAAAGGCACCGTAGGCAAACTTATAAATTTTTCTCAATTCTCAAAGTTCCCGAAAATTCCCATGGAAAGTTTCTCAGTTCAAAATTCCTGGGAATTTTACAACTTTAATCAAGATCCTGAAGGAACCCAAGGAAGAGGCTGTAGCAGCCACAAACTAATGTGTAACTTCATTGTGCTTCCATCTCTGGCTCCATCAATCACCTCCGGGCATAAAATATATCTGCTGCTCACAAGACTTATATGGCCAGAGCTTTAAATGGAAAAGATAACACAAGGAGCAGTCATGAGGAACACATCTATGATCTCAGTTGATGTGAGGGTTGTAACACAGCAGCTGCAGCACCCCCCTCCCCCCTCAAGCCTAGCCAAATACCACTCAGTCCAAAAAGACAATACTGTGGTTTCATGACTCGGACTGCAAACCTAAACTTGACAGTCGCTATGTATGACTGAGAGACAGGTTTTTTTTCTCAGTGCTCAGGGAAAAGAGCTGACTGGCTACCCTAAGAATGTTTTGTGATAAAGTGGCAAAGTGTGGCTGGCTGCCTCATACAGCGTGCCATTAGCTCATCACATTGAGCGACAGTGGCAAGAAAGTACTGAGTTTGGTGCCCAGTGGAATTATATGCAGTTGGAGAACTTACTTAAAATTGAATGTTATGAAAAAACTATGAATCTATATATGATATAAATGACGTCAATTTAACCCGGTAGCAGCGGGGATCATGTTTCTTAATGGTCTCTCTAAGCGAGAAAAATGAGAAAAAATCATCACTCACACAAACCATTTCATAATATATATCAAAGCATTTGTGATCAGTTTATGTATCATCTATTTTGTGGGGTTTAAATCATGGCACAAATTTGGCCCGTCGCTGCTACCGGGTTATTTAAATGTCAACTCTGAGTAAGTTAAATACCTGTGCTAGCTTAATGATTTCAAGACCTGCTGCATGTGTTGCTCCCATCTGTATGGCTTGCTCCTTCACCTCCTCGTTCTTGGAGATGACAAGGACTGATCTTTCTTGAGTAGTGTCAAAATCATGTGGCATGCGAACTACACTGTAGAAGTCATCAACAAACCGGTTCTGGAAATCATAAGAAAGTTATATACTACAGGTTGCAGTCCTGAAATTAAAGTCTGTGAATGTCTTTAATATTTGTAGTGTAGTGTAGATATAATATTAGCACAAACTCTGCATAAATATAATAAATTTAGGATCTGGGACAATCAAGGAAATTTGCTCATTCTTTATTTTTAAGGCTCATTATTAAAACTGGTGCTTGAACCTTGAAACAGTGCATGATAGATAAATAAAAACATGCACCAGTTTTACTATATACAACACCAGATCTTTGAACAGGCAACTCTGAGGAGAGAGAACGAAGCTTGGAAGGACTGTGGTTTGAAGAGTGGATGATGAGTGTGGCGATTAGGGTCTAAGCATCTCAATTTGTCCTCAAGAGTTTGTATGGTCCCTTCAATTTGTACCCCCCAAGATACCTTTTTGTCCGCCGTCATGTTGAGTTCAATGACTGCATCCAACAGAGCGTTCGGGAGACCAATCTGTGTCGGGTGGTGAGTCTCCCGGTGCATGTCAACAGCCTCCGCAACGCTGTACACCTGCCAATTAGAATATGACTCTTTACCTCAATACACCACAGCTGAAAGTTTTGGTTCCTTTCATATATTGGGGAAAACAAGATGCAGAAAGGATGTTAAAAAGTTTGGCTTCCCTAATAGAGCCACTGATACTTAGAATAGTCTGGATGTGGAGCTGATTATAGATTCATGGAGTGGGCTTGAGTAGAAGAAATAAGGGTACAGATCTATAAGTGCAGCTGCAGCCATACCTTCCACTTGTAGAACCTTGTAATCCAAACATTGTCGCTTGGATTTTTTAGGTGGTCTTCAAATCGGCGAGGAGACACACCGCCTGTCTGCCTGGTGATGGGGAATATCAGTTGGAATAAACTTCTTTAAACAAATTTCACATCATTCAAAGCTCCATTTTCAATTACAGTAGATCTCTAGGGGTAAACTTTTGGCAATTTTTCATAACTCTGGAGCATAGTAGTGGTGGACTGGGGTGAGTTTGTAGTGGGCGAGTCCCCGCTCAAAGCACTTACCAGTGACCAAAGAAAATTATGTGCTGCAGCATAGACTGTATTTTTGTCATTTATGTTTTAATGTTCTTGTCTCGTCACGCTCCCTGTTGTCCGTGTTGCGTCTCAATTGTTTATCTATTGTTACTTGTTTATCTTCCACTGTCTCTCCTCGTCCTTATATTGTTTACTCATACATATTGTTTACTACACACACTAACATTTATATGTCATCTACACCATACAACATTCATACACACACCTACACACAAACACCTTTTCTATGTGTTTTGTTTGTTCTTATGACCTGAACTATACCTGACGGATATTGACTTTCTCTATCCGTGAACCAATTAGCGCTTAAAACACTAGCTATCGCCAACAAGTTCATATATGTGACAAGCCTTCTTCTAGTAGTTACTGTAGGGATAGGTCAAGGTACAGACAGACTAGAAAAAGTGATAACTTGGTAAGTGCTGGGTTGTGGTTATGAATCCAGTTTGGTGGATTCAAAGTTGTTAAAAAATTCAAAACATCCTACCCTCAGATATTATGGTTTGACCTTCACTTCTTTAAACTGAATACTGAAATCCAACAACTGTCTTCAAAATAATAAAACTGTAGTGACCATTGAATGCTAATACATGGCCAGTAGGGTCGGCCACCTAGCAGCAGGGTGGATATCTGACACACGATTTGAAAATAGAAATGTTGACAGCAGAGACTGAATAAAAGGGTGTTACTGAAACAGAAAACAAAAACAAAGTACCAATAGATGAATTCAAAAGATTATTGGAGATTTACTTACTTCAGTTCAAGCCGTTTCTTTAATGGAATAAATTCTCTTTTCACTTCCTCCTTCTTTGACGCCTTCTTTTTGGCTTCTGCTTTGGCACGCGTCCCTTTCCTGGCTGCCTCGAGGGTGGAACCAGTGTGAAGGGTCGCTGCGGCCCACCTCAGCACAGGCGCTCTTACCACACCTACCAAGGGAGAGAAATATAATAAGTGTACACAATCCTGGAGAAAAAACACCAATCCCCTCCTGACTTACCACACCTACCAAGGGAGAGAATAATAATAAATGTACACAATCCTGGAGAAGAAACACCAATTCCCTCCTGACTTACCACACCTACCAAGGGAGAGAATAATAATAAATGTACACAATCCTGGAGAAGAAACACCAATTCCCTCCTGACTTACCACACCTACCAAGGGAGAGAAATATAATAAATGTACACAATCCTGGAGAAGAAACACCAATCCCCTCCTGACTTACCACACCTACCAAGGGAGAGAAATATAATAAATGAACACAATCCTGGAGAAAAAACACCAATTCCCTCCTGACTTGCCACACCTACCAAGGGAGAGAAATATAATAAATGTACACAATCCTGGAGAAGAAACACCAATCCCCTCCTCAGACTAGTAAACCATCATGTAGGGGAATTTACACTCAGTCATCATTCTCCATGGCTAGTCACACACATCATCAATCACTGTCACTCTTAAACAAACATATCCCCTGCTGACTTACCACTTACACCAAGGGAGAGAATAATAATAAATGTACACAATCCTGGAGAAGAAACACCAATTCCCTCCTGACTTACCACTTACACCAGACTAGTAAACTGTCATGTAGGAGAATTCACACTCACAGTCATCATTCTCCACGGCTAGTCACACACATCATCATCATCATTATTATTATTATTATTATTCATTCGTCAACCTTCCTTGGGCCCTAACGAGACACCGCCCCCCAATAACTCCACAAGAAGACAACGTTACCCCTTCATATTACCACTACGGAATCTTGAATACTTCCCCTACTGTTAAATACTCAGCAACAAATCCTCCGTGACATAATAAGAAGCACAGACAAGAAAATCGCCACTCACCCGAGAAACCCGCGGCGGATAGGGCAGCCATGTTTACAAAGGTCTCGGTCTTGGTCGCGGGTCACCTCATCGCCTTCCACGGGGCTGATTTTTATATTGATTTTCATAGGATAAGAAAATATATGCGCCCATGAATCCATCACTTATGTTCAAGGAGATTATAATGTCAAAAATGTGGTGGCGATTCTCTCTCTCTCTCTCTCTCTCTCTCTCTCTCTCTCTCTCTCTCTCTCTCTCTCATTAGCGTAGATCTTTAAGTCAAATTTGTATTCCAGAATGACTCCAAGAAAGTTTCCCTCGGGAGGTTAAAAAAGGCCCGTATCCTCAGACGCTCTCGACTTCACAACAACTATTTCCAAAAGTCACAAAGGAGATTAATCGGGTTCCCATTAGTGTTTTTCGCGTTCACGGTGCAGAAGAAGCCTTGTCGAATTATCACCAGGCTCATAAAACTACCCATGGATATACCTACAGCCTCTATGAAAGCTTTATCCTATGTGGGTGTGAAAGCCTGGAAATGTATAAGAATCTGGGTCTGTTCGTGTTTGCAAAGCCCAGACATCCCCCCCATGGATATACCTACAGCCTCTACGAAAGCTCTATCCTATGTGGGTGTGAAAGCCTTGAAATGTATCAGAATCTGGGTCTGTTCGTGTTTGCAAAGCGCAGACGCCCCCTCATGGATATACCCACAGCCTTTACGAAAGCTTTATCCTATGTGGGTGTGAAAGCCTGGAAATGTATAAGAATCTGGGTCTATTCGTGTTTGCAAAGCGCAGACGCCCCCCCATGGATATACCTACAGCCTCTATGAAAGCTTTATCCTATGTGGGTGTGAAAGCCTTGAAGTGTATCAGAATCTGGGTCTGTTCGTGTTTGCAAAGCCCAGACGCCCCCTAATATTTTTTTTATAGTCTTGTCCAATTCTGATTAAAGGAAAAACGATTAAATTCTGGTTAAAGGAGATGATGTTAGAATCCATTAGCTCGTTTTTTACAGTTTCTTCTTTTTCTTTTAAGGTATTAGAATGTTTGGTGGTGTCATAAGTAGCTGTAGGAGTCATAAAAGGTAATGTCCACTAATTTGTACGCACCAAGTTCCATCCAATCAGTACGCACATCCGAATCCAAGCACTACATTGTATTATGAGCTGGGAAAAACGAACAATCAAAATGAACTATCTATTTTGACTATCCTTTACTCAATCCCTCATCTCAGTTTTCCATAGTATTGGATCTCTCTTCTCCCTCTGATGTGCGTACTAATTGGATATGCTGCGTACGGACTGGCGAGCCTACCCTATATACGAGGCATTACTATGAAGGAAGGGGAGACTGGCTATACTAATTGCACCTTCTTGGGCGTCAAAGGTGAGAGGAGTGACTTCCCTTTCCTCTCCTCCTCCTCCTCCTCCTCTTCCTCCTCCTCCTCCTCTCTATCAATAGCGTGGAAATTACACTACTACATCTCCATCTAGCTGAATTGTTGTTGTTGTTGTCGTTGTTATATAGCGTTATTAGTGTTGTTAGTAGTTAGTGTTGTTAGTGCTGTCGTTAGTTATAAGTGATGATCGTTTGTTGTTGTTGTTAGCTTTGTTGTTAGTGGTTAGCGTTGTTAATTGGCTGTTAGTGCGGTTGTTAGCTTTGTTGTTAGTGGTTAGCGTTGTTAATTGGCTGTTAGTGCTGTTGTTAGCTTTGTTGTTAGTGGTTAGCGTCGTTAATTGGCTGTTAGTGTGGTTGTTAGCTTTGTTGTTAGTGGTTAGCGTTGTTAATTGGCTGTTAGTGTTGTTGTTAGCTTTGTTGTTAGTGGTTAGCGTTGTTAATTGGCTGTTAGTGCGGTTGTTAGCTTTGTTGTTAGTGGTTAGCGTTGTTAATTGACTGTTAGTGTTGTTGTTAGTGTCGTTGGGAGGGTCGTTATGGGAGGGACCGTCGCAAAGGGCCATACTATTAACCATTTCGGGGGCCATGGTCACACATTTAACACGTCTTTCATATGACTTCGGGGCATTTCCACGGATACTTCAATGACCCTAGTGGTAGTTTAACCCTTCCTCTGCACCAACAACCCAAGAAATCACTCATGAGAATCCGACAGCTCCCCTTTTTGGCCTTCGGAAATAGTTGATGTTGTGAGAAGCAGCGGCGGCGTCGGGAGCGTCTGAGAACACCCACCAAAGGGCCCTCACTATCTCAGAGGAAGGGGGCCAATTAACAGAGGCGGGCGGCGTCGACGGCTCGCTCGCTCGTCTGTGCTGCCGCGTCTTGAGATTCAATTACTGTAGGTGCAGCGAAGGGGGGAGAGCCGGAGGGGGAGAAAAAGGTAAATAAATAACTATGAGAGAGAGTGGGAGAGAGAGAGAGAGAGAGAGTAGTAAAGGCTTTGCTAATGAGGCTCCACTCACTGACGAGGCGAAGGAAAGAGATGGGGTTGGGGGGAAGGTGGAAGGAGGAGGAGGTAAAGAGGGAAGGAAGGAAATTAAGAAGAGGAATAAGAAACGTGGAACTAAAGGAGAATTGAATGATATAAAGAAGAAAAAGAAGAAGACGAAGATGAAGAAGAATTTGTCATTTTCATTATTAGAAGAAGAAGAAGAAGACGAAGAAGAAGAAAATAAAAAGAAGAAGAAGAGGAAAAAGAAACGCGAAAATATACAGGAAAAGGAAGCAAAGGAGACAATGATGATGACAATGAAGAGGAGGAGAAGGAAGAGGAGGAGAGGAGGAGAAGGAGAATAAAAGGAGGAAGAAGAAAAAAAGAACACAAAAGAAGAAAAAGAAAAGGAGAAAATGAAACACAGAAATCAAAAACACGCAGAAAAAGGAGAAAAAAGAGAAGGAAAAAGAGAAGGAGGAGAAGAAAGGAGCAGGAGAAGAATTAAAAGGAGCAGAAATCAACACGCAGCGTCTTACGAAAGGGAAGGAGGAAGGAGGAAGAGGAGAAAGGAGGAAAGGGGAAAAGAAAGGGAGGGAAGGGGAGGGAAGGAAGAAAGGTTTACATTGAGTGCCTGAAGCTACAACGCCGTCAGGAGAGAGAGAGAAAAAAAAAAAACCGAAGCCTACATACGTACTTCTAAATGCTACAGTCCACCCTCGTCAAAGCCAAAGGTAAAGGGAAGTAAATTAGAGATGGAAAAAAAATCGATATTGTGGTTTGTAGATCTTCCAAGACACACTAATAGACGTAGTTTCGAGGTTAACTAAGATGGAGGAGGAGGAGGAAGATGAAGAATGAAGAAGAGGAGAATAATAAGAGAAATGAATATGAAAAAGAGGAATAGAAGAGAACTAGAAGAAGATGAAAAAGATGAAAAAGAAGAGAAAGAAAGAAGAAAAAAGACGAAAAAGAAGAAAGAAAAATAAGAGTGAAAAGAAGAGGATAAAGAAGAAGAAGAAGAAGAAGAAGAAGAAGAAGAAGAAGAAGAAGAAGAAGAAGAAGAAGAAGAAGAAGAAGAAGAAGAAGAAGAAGAAGAAGAAGAAGAAGAAGAAGAAGAAGAAGAAGAAGAAGAAGAACCACTACCACCACCACCACAACAACAACAACAACAACAACAACAACAACAACAACAACAACAACAACAACAACAACAACAACAACAACAACAACAAGCCTCCTCTCTCTCTTTCTCTCTGTCTCTCTCTCACTCACTTCATTGTCCTTCCTCCTTTACTCCTTCCCTTCTTACCTTCCTTCCTTCCCACCCCGAGGAATAGCACAGCCCCCCCTTCCCCCCCCTCCAGCCTCCCCCCCTTCAGTAGACAAAGAGGCTCTGTCAAGAATAGGCAAGTTAGTTAATGAAGAGATGTGTCCGGGGAGGAGGAGGAGGAGGAGGAGGAGGAGGAGGAGGAGGAGGAGGAAGGAGAGGTAAGAGAGGAAGAGGGAGGAAGCATGAGACTGGAGGTGGGAGAGGAAGACACACACACACACACACACACACACACACATACATAGGAGGAGACGTCTATCTATGTACTGTAAAAGAGAGGACGAGAGAGAGAGAGAGGAGAGAGAGAGAGAGGGAAGGGAAAGGAAGGAAGGAAAGGAGAACAAAGAGCAAAGCGTAGAAAGATCAAGTATTTCCTAATGGCATTGTTAAGTACGCGCTAATTTTCATCATAATTACGAGAAGGGATGCGAGTGGCGTTAAGAGGAGCCGTGAAGGGAAGGGAAGGGTGGGAAGGGAAGGGAAAGGGTGGATAGGGAAGGGAAGGGGTGGGGAGGGTAGGTAAGGTAAGGGAAAGTAAGATAAGGTAGGGTAAGGTAAGGTAAGGGAAGGGAAGGGGAGGGAAGTGGTGGGGAGGGTAGGTAGGGAAGGGTGGATAGGGAAGGAAAGGGAAGGGAAAGGGAGGGAGGGGGTGGGGAGGGTAGGTAAGGTAAGGTAAAGGAAGGGAAGGGAAGGGAAGGGAAGGGAAGGGAAGGGAAGGAAGGGGAAGGAAGAGGTGGGAAGGGTAGGTAAGGTAAGGTAAGGGAAGGTAAGGGAAAGGGTGGGAAGGGAAGGGAACGGAAGAGGTAGGAAGGGACGGTGAGGTAAGGTAAGGTAAGGTAAGATAAGGTAAGGTAAGGGAAGGGAAGGGAAGGGAAAGGAAGGGACGGGAAAGGAAGGGAAGGGAAGGGAGGAGAATGGTGTGAAGGAAGGAAGGAAGGAAGGAAGGAAGGAAGGGACAACAACGAACTCTAGAAAAGAAATATAATGTGGGAAGGAAGGAAGGAAGGAAAGAAGGAAGAAAGAAAGGAAGAAAGGAAGGAAGGAAGGAAGGAAGGAAGGAAGGAAGGAAGGAAGGAAGGAAAAGGAGGAAAGGACGAACTAAAAAAGAGCCCAGTATAAGAAAGCATAACAAGAACCAAACAAATAACCAACAGAGGAAGAAAAATAAAGAAAGAAGGAAAATGAGAGTCAGGAGGGAAACAAAAGACGGGGAAAAAAGTTTGTTTGGGAAGGAAGGAGGAAAGAGAAATGAGGGAGAGAGATAGAGAGATATGGAGGGAGATAAAAGGGAGGAGGAGGAAGGAAAATTCGAAAGAAAGGAAGGAAGGGGAATTCTGTTGAGAGAGATTTGGAGGAAGAAGAAGAAGAAGAGGAAGAGATAGAGATAGAGATAGAGAGAGAGAGAGAGAGAGAGAGAGAGAGAAAGCAAAAAGAACTTAGGATATCGTTGCAACTACTTCCACAATCAATTTCTAAGGCACTCCGTCACTTCCTAACGATATCTTTAAGTTCCTGATGACTAGTAAAACCTCATACAGTGTGAAAAAGTTAACCAAAATAAGTTCTCATCTGTCACCCTTGTAAGAATTCGCTAAAATATGATTGTGTGTTATAATTCCCTTCACAAAAGCCCTCTTCCTACATTTCATAGCTACGTAATGAAGTGGTTCGTTAATTCTCAGCCTTTACGATTTCTTGAGCATTTAATTAATATATGGGGGAGGGAGGGATGGATGGAAGCAAGGGAGGAGGAGGAGGAGGAGGAGGAGTCTGGGAGGATAAGGGTGGAGAAGGGAGTGGAAGGCGTGAAGAAGGGAGAACGTGTGTGTGTGTGTGTGTGTGTGTGTGTGTGTGTGTGTGTGTGTGTGTGTGTGTGTGTGTGTGTGTGTGTGTGTAGGCGCCATTACCACCTTCCTCCTCACCACAGCCACAGCGGAGGGAAGATAATGAGACGGGGGAGTTTAGCAGTATGGTTTGGGGAGCGTCTTGAATATTCACGGGACGGGACTGAACGGGACGGAACGGGACGGGGTCGGGGTGGGGTCGGGGTGGAACCGGGGTGGGGTCGGCGGTGTGGCGGGGCGAGAGGAACCCACGACTGCAAGCGCTCCACCAGGCAAGTCATCAACGACCCCTAATGACTCTGCCAATTAGTAACATGTGCCAAGGAGGAGAGACACTCACACCCTGCCTGTCTGTCTGTCTGTCTATCTGTCTGTCTGTCTGTATACCTTCTTATTATGCCTGTCTGTTGTTGATATTGCTATTCTGCCTGTCTGTCTGTCTGTCTGTTGGTGTTCTCATTCCCTTCCTTTTTGATTTTTGGCTTTCTTTTATTCAGTCTTCTTCATGCACTGTCTGTCTGTCTGTCTGTCTGTCTGTCTGTCTACGTCTGTCTGGTGCTGTTGTTGTTATTCCTTTCCTTTGTTTCCTTGAGTCCTTCCTTCAGTTCCTTTAAGGCGTTGTTTGTCTGTCTGTAAGGTGTGTTTTAAGGCATTCAATTGATTCGCTAAACTCCAGTAGGACAAAATTAACCTGAAACAAAATTAAACTAAAGAAAAAATAAACGAAAACAAAAGAAAAAAAAAACGAAATTAATCTGAAGCAAAATTAAATAAAAAAGTAAACGAAAATAAATTAAACTAAAACTAAAGAAAAAATAAAACTATACTAAATTAAAACAAAGAAAAATGCCAAGTAACGATAAATTTGTCAAAAAATGCAAGACTTCTGTTATTTGACGTTATTTTCATGTTTGAGAGAGAGAGAGAGAGAGAGAGAGAGAGAGAGAGAGAGAGAGAGAGAGAGAGAGAGTAGGGGGGGAGATTGATGTGTTTCATTGTTATCGACATTGTTTTCGACATTCCCCAAAGTAAATTCCAGGAGGGGGAAGCATGAAGACGCGGCTCAAATTAATCGGACTTTCATTTTTATAGCAATTTTGGTGACTTTTTCTATTTTATTTTTATTTTATTTTTCGGAGCACACAGATGAGTTTTCCCTCTGGTTACGAAAAACAAATTAGATTTCTGATTTTCGAAGCCACTTGGAAGATACATAAAGAACCTTGGGTCTTATAAATTGTATTGCTGTTTGTTGTGTTTCTATTTCAACACACACACACACATACACACGCACACACACACACACACACACACACACACACACACACACACACACACACACACACACACACACACACACACACACACACACACACACTTTAAATGGACGAACACATGGATATAAAGTGGTAACTGACTGACCTGAGGAGGACAAGACTGTTCACTCCTGACGGCAGATTTTCAACACTAACCCTCCGAAAAATTCTATGGTGCCACTTATGTTCACAGTACGGGGTCATCAACCTCTTAATGGCACACACACACACACACACACACACACACACACACACACACACACACACACAGAGACACCTTTGATCACACCTTTGGCCCTCTTCTTATTTATCTCCTTTTAGGTCATTTTCCTCCATTAGACTTTTTCCCGTGTGGTTATTTGATTTCCCTCCCTCAGTCCCTTCTCTCCCTCCCTCCCTCCCTCCCTTCCTCACCCTGAAGGGGAGGGTAAAGTGGAGGGGAAATTGGATTATGTATCAATGACCGAAGAGTTCCCTCCTGTCTGTCTGTGTGTGTGTGTGTCTGTCTGTCTATCTGTATGTATGTATGTATGTATGTATGTGTGTATGTATGTATGTGTCCTCTCTCCTCCTATGACCCCCTTCTTCCTATATGAGTCCTACAGCACCTCCTTCAGACATCCTTTCCGCCTCCTCCTCCTCCTCTTGACCGGCGCCCTTACACACACACAGTTCCTGCAGACAGTCTCCCCTCGCTGCTCTCCCTCCCTCCCCCTTCCCTCGGCCCGCCCTTCCGTCCGTCCCTTCGCTTCACACGTGTTGCTGATGGACGCTTCACCCACCTCTTGGAGTGCCCGAGGTGGTACCATATGATCAAAGCAGAGACGAGAGGTGATGGTCTCCTCCTCCTCCTCCTCCTCCTCCTCCTCCTCCTCCTCCTGCTGCTTCTGCTACTGCGACTATTGCTACTGTTCTTCTTTTTCTTTTCTCTTCTTCCTCCTCCTTCTTCTTCTTCTTCTCCGCTTGTATTTCTGCTTCTTTGTGCCTGCTTCGCCCTCACTTCCATCTCCTCCTCCTCCTCCTCCTCCCCCTCCTTTTCTTTTTCCTCTTCTTCTTCTTCTTTTTCTTCTTCTTCTTCCTTCTTCGTAAGAGTAGACACGTTGCGATGCTTTCTTCTTTTTTTTTTGTTCTTGTTCTTGTTGTTCTTGTTCTTCTTGTTCTTCTTCTTCGTCTTGCTCTTCTTCGTTTTCTTTTTCTTCGTCTTCCTCTTCTTCTTCTTCTTCTTCTTCTTCTTCTTCTTCTTCTTGTTCTTCTTCCTTTTCTTCTTCTTCTTGTTATTGCTCTCGTTCTTCTTCTTGTTCTTCTTCCTCCTCCTCTTCTTCTTTTTCTTCCTCTTGTTCTTCTTCATCTTCTTCTTAAGCATATACAAGAGCTAATCCTTATCTCCTCCAATACCTCCTTTTTCTCCTCCTCTTCCTCCTCCTTCTTCACATACGTAGATTAGAGGTGATGTTTTTTCCCTCTCCCTCCTCCTCCTCCTGTCCTCCTCAGAAATGAACACACTAGCGCCCCTCCTCTGTTTCCGTGCAGCCGCCAACACTTTTAGCTCTCGCGCGCACCCTCTGGCGGCGGTAATAGGTTCCAGGGCTCCCCATACACGCTCAATTCCTTTTATGACTTTAATCTCTCCACTCTACCGCATCTGACTCTCCCAGACGACTGCAGCTGAAATTCAAACCACCATACACTCACACACACACAGACACACAGACACACACTCTCTCTCTCTCTCTCTCTCTCTCTCTCTCTCTCTCTCTCTCTCTCTCTCTCGCTCACTCTCTCCCAATTTCCGTATCATAAATAGCATAGTTTGTGTATCTGGTGAGGCGTGTCAAGTCCATCCTTTCTCTCTCTCTCTACGTATGCTGTTGTTGTTTACTTATTGCGGAGATACTTTTGAAATATACGTGAAAGAGTTCGTAGTTGCTTGATCAGTGTTGTGTGTGTGTGTGTGTGTGTGTGTGTGTGTGTGTGTGTGTGTGTGTGTGTGTGTGTGTGTGTATTTTCTCTTTTATACAAGCTCTCCCTCTCTCTCTGTACCTTTCCCTCTCTCTCTCTCTCTCTCTCTGGATTTCACTGTATCTGTCTCTCTCTGTTTCTCTTATTTTTTAGTTTATGTGATTCCTTTGATTCTCTTTTTCTTTTACTTTCTCTTTCTGCTTTTCATTCTAACTGTCTCTCTATTTCTCTCTTTTTCTATGTATGTTCTTCTGATCTTCTTTTATCTTACATCTACCCTCATATCACTCCCTCCCTTCCCTTCCCTACCGCTCCCCCCCTTCCCGCTCTCTCTCACCTGTCCTCCCTTATCCCGCCGCTCTCCCTCTCGCCCTAAGCCACCGTCTACCTCACACGCCGCTTGTCCAGCCTTTTCAGCCCGTCGCTTTTATCTCCGCCACCTCAATTCCGCGCGTAAATCCATTTCTCGCTGGACTTTTTATCTTCTCTCACCTCCACCCTCTCCCCTGATCCTCCCCCTTAGGTTCATCGGGAAAGAGGGTGTTGAGGGAGGGAGGCGGGAAGGGAGGTGGAGGGAGAGGTGGAGAGAAAGGTTAAGAGAGAGAAAAGAGAGATGGAGGGAGAGTTATGGGATGAAAAGTACGGAGGGGTGAATGGTATAGCGAAGAACGAAGGAAAAATTTAAGAACAGGTGGAATGGGAGACTGAAAGGTGAAGCAAAGAAGAGAGAAATGAAAAGATACAAGCTCAGAGAGAGGATGGAAGACTTAACAGTGAAACGAAGACATATAGGAAAAAAAAGTACAGTGACGGTGGCAGGGAAAATAAAGGAAGTGTTAGGTAGGGAAGAAATGAGACTGGGACTGGGTAAAGAAATAAATAAAGATAAAAAGATACGAGCTCAGAGAGAGGATGGAAGACTTAACAGTGAAACGAAGACATACAGGAAAAAAAAGTACAATGAGGATGACAGGGAAAATAAGGGAGTGTTAGATAGGGGAAGAGTGGAGAGTGGAAGTGATATTGAAATGCGAAGGATAGAATACGTGTAAAAGGAAATAGAACATGGAGGGTAGCAGGGGAAATTAGGGAGTGTTAGATAGGGGAAGAGTGGAGAGTGGGAGTGATATTGAAATGCGAAGGATAGAATACGTGGAAAAGGAAATAGACAAATGTGAAGAAAGGTATTAAGTCAGAGGAGAGTTAATAGTAAAACGAAGATATATATAGGATAAGAAAAGTACAGTGAGGGTAGCAGGGAAAATAAGAGAGTGTTAGGTATGGAAGAGTGGAGAGTGGAAGTGATATTGAAATGCCAAGGATACAATACGTGGAAAAGGAAATAGAGTATGGAGGGTAGCAGGGAAAATAAGGGAGTTTTAGATGGGGAAAAGTGGAGAGTGGAGGTGATATTGAAATGCCAAGGATACAATACATGGAAAAGGAAATAGAGTATGGGGGGTAGCAGGGAAAATAAGGGAGTTTTAGATGGGGAAAAGTGGAGAGTGGAGGTGATATTGAAATGCCAAGGATACAATACGTGGAAAAGGGAATATACAAGTGTGAAGAAAGGTCGTGAGTCAGAGGAGAGTATCAAGACACCTCTCCTGCTAAAACTGACCTCTCTTTTTGCCACAGGGTAGGTGGTGGCTGAGTGGTTAGCGTGCTGGGCTCACATTCACCAAGCCATGGACAACGTCGGTTCGAATATGCGTAAGGGGTGGAAGAATATTAGGAAGGCCATAATAAATTTCAAAAAAGGTCAATTATGTCGAAAAAAGGAATTAAAAAGGCCGAAAAAAAGCTAGTAAATCTGAGATGGATATGCATAAGAAGTGGAAGAATATTAGGAAGGTCATATTAATTCTCAACAAAGGTCAAACATTAGGAGCAGCGAGTAGCGGACTTTTTTTTTATTATTGTTTTCTTTTTTTGTGTGCCCTTGAGCTGCCTCCTTTCTTGTAAAAAAAAAAAAAATGTATAAGGAATAGAAAACTTCGAAAAAAAGATATAAGTCGGAGGCGAATATGTATAAGAAATGGAGTAGACCGTAACATTAATCCTCAGTGACGCTAAAGGTGACGCAGAAAAGGAAAAAAATGACAAATGAAAATCGCTGTAATGGAGAAGTTGAAAGTTGGAGTGGAGGTCCCTAAGAGTAGCGCAGAAGTAGGACGGTAAGAACAGGGAAGGGCGGGTGAATTATAATACTTCTCAGAGACGCAAAAGGTGACACAGAGAAGGAGAGATGACAAATGTAAGAGACTGTCATGGAGGAAGTTGAAAGTTGGAGTGGAGGCCCCTAAGAATAGCGCAGGAGGACGGTAACATAGGGAAGTACAGGGTGAAGTTAGCGAACAAAACTTAATTACAGGGAGGTTAGTGATACCAACAGCAAAGAGTAGAACAAGAAGAACTAGAACAAGAACGAGAACTTAATTATATGCAAGTTAGTGATACCTGAAGGAAAGAGAACAACAAGAAGAACAGGAACTAGAACAAGAACGAGAACGAGAACTTAATTATAGGCAAGTTAGTGATACCTGAAGGAAAGAGAACAACAAGAAGAACAGGAACTAGAACAAGAACGAGAACGAGAACTTAATTATAGACAAGTTAGTGATACCTGAAGGAAAGAGAACAACAAGAAGAACAGGAACTAGGACAAGAACGAGAAGAGCAACGAAAAAATGAATTGGTAGATATAACATGATTGGAAATAGTTATCGTACATCAACGTTTGGAAATATATATATGATTATTATCGAAGAAATATGGCAAAAAAACAAACGAGTGCACATAAGAGATAGTGAAGAGCTCTTGAACACACTTACGATTTATAAAAAAAGGTATTATGTTAGAGATTAGAGGTATAAATATTTTCCAAGCCCTTAAGAAAAGTAAAAAAGAGAAAAAATAAACACACACACACACACACACACACACACACACACACACACACACACACACACACACACACACACACACACACACTTAAGAATAAATGAAAATAAAAATGAAAATAAAAGTAAGTTAGAAATATAAGAAAATAAAAATAAAATGATACAAATTAACAAAATAAAAATAAAATATGATAAAAACTAAATAAAATAAGAAAAGTCATAAATATTTGCTTACTTGACACTCTTTGCAGCGTGACGAAAAGCGGCGCAGGTCAGGTCAGGTCAGGTCAGGTCCGGTCAAGAGGAAGATAGAGACTGTTGGCAAGGTCTTTTCTCAGCATCCATGTTGAGTAAGATACCTGCAAGCACACAGAAAATATATATACCTCTCTCTCTCTCTCTCTCTCTCTCTCTCTCTCTCTCTCTCTCTCTCTCTCTCTCTCTCTCTCTCTCTCTCTCTCATCTGCTTTCCTATAAATAATCTCCTTTTTCACCTTCTCTCCCTCTGTTGCTTCGCTCCGTGCATGTTCCTCAATCTGTTCGCAAATCTTTCATCTTCTCTACACCACTCCGTCTCTCCGTCTTCTCTTTTAAACATTTCTCCGCTCAAGCACACACAAACACACACATATACAATTGATACGGCTTTCGTGGGAGTTGTGAGGCTTTTCAAAGGTAGATTTATGACCCTGGTGGTAGTTTGACCCTTCTTCTGTACCATGAACCTAAGAAGACACTCATTAGGCTTTCCAGGGGTAGATTTCTGACCCCGGTGGTAGTTTGACCCTTCTTCTGTACCATGAACCTAAGAAGACACTCATTAGGCTTTCCAGGGGTAGATTTCTGACCCCGGTGGTAGTTTGACCCTTCTTCTGTACCATGAACCGAAGAAGACACTCATTAAAACCCCATTGATCCCTTTTTTGGCCTTTGGAAATAGCTGATGTAAGAGGCAGGAGAGTCTCAAAGTACGGGCCCGTCCATGCAGCTGGGTCACCGTGCATCCAACCTCCTCCTCCCCGCCGCCTCCCTCCAGCCCCTCCCGAAGCACATATTACGGGACACATCAGAAAGAGTAAACAGAACACCCTGAGCACTCTTGTCCACTGCGGGAAAGAGGAATAACAGGAGAAGGATGAGGAGGATGAGGAGGGGTTTGCGAAAGAGAGGGATGAAGAAGAGTGCCCGCGGGGTAAGAGAGAGAGAAAGAGAGAGAGAGAGTTGTGTAAAGCAGACGAACAAAGAAGAGAATGAAGGGAATAAGAAAGAAAACCAGAGAGAGAGAGAGAGAGAGAGAGAGAGAGAGAGAGAGAGAGAGAGAGAGAGAGAGAGAGAGAGAGAGAGAGAGAGAGAGAGAGAGAGAGAGAGAGAGAGAGAGAGAGAGAGAGAGAGAGATACACACTTCTCTTTGATGACAAGGGCAATCATCATGTATTAGTTGTGGTCAGTGGTCACGTGGTCTCATTTTAACGTAGCTACGGGCATGGGTGGGGGAGGAGGAGGAGGAGGAGGAGGAGGAGGAGGAACAAAGGAAGGAAGTGAGAGGGAGGAGGCAAGAGGAAAAGAAAAAAGGAACAAAGAAAGAGTAAAATTATAAAATGAAATCAGTTAATGGAAAAACTAGCCATGGAGAGAGAGAGAGAGAGAGAGAGAGAGAGAGAGAGAGAGAGAGAGAGAGAGAGAGAGAGAGAGAGAGAGAGAGAGAGAGAGAGAGAGAGAGAGAGAGAGAGAGAGAGAGAGAGAGAGAGAGAGAGAGAGAGAGAGAGAGAGAGAGAGAGATTTACTATATGTCCTTCTTGCCTTTATATACATTGTCCGTCTTTGTCTGTCTCCTCCTCCTCCTCCTCCTCCTACTCCAACTCTTCTTTCTCTCCTCCTCTTCCTCCTCCTCATCTCTCGTCTCCTTCTCTTCTCCTCCTCTTCACCCTCTCCTTTTTTTTCTTCCTCCCTCCTTCTTCATATTTTATTAGCCTTCTCTTTCTCCCTCCTCCTCCTCCTCCTCCTCCTCCTCCTCCTCCTCTTTCAAGTGTTCTTCTCTCTCCCTCTCTTCCTCCCCTTTCTTTCATTTCTTCCTTTGCTTCTTCTTCTTCCACTTCTTTCTTATTCCCAGTCTGATTTTGTTGTTGTTGTTGTTGTTGTTGTTGTTGTTGTTGTTGTTGTTGTTGTTATTTTAGGTCTTATTTTCTTTCTCTTCTTCCTCTTTTTCTTCTTCTTTTCCTGATCAGCAACTGTTCTACCCTCTGATTATACTCTCTCTCTCTCTCTCTCTCTCTCTCTCTCGGTCAAGTTTTCCAATTAACCATCGAAGGCAAATAGATGGAGTGGGAAGGTTACGTCCTGTTTTGGGGCGGGGCAAGGCTGGGGCAGGCGGGGGCGGGCTGGGGCGGGGGGAGGGGGGGCGGCGGGCAGGGGGGCGGGCAGGGGCGTGAGAGCTTTCATTAAACTTGGGCCTCTGATAAAAGTGCAATTTAGCGATACAGTTTTTACCCCCATCGGAAAGTTCGGAGACGTGACGGGCGTGCGGAAGAACTTGATGCCGTGTGTAGGGGCGTGAAGTGGGTGGTTGTTTGGGGAGGAGTGGATGGAGGAAGGAAGGAAGGGGGTGAGGTACTGTATGTGTTTGTATGTGTGTGTGTGTGAAAGGAGTGGAGGGTAGCGTATGTGTGTGTGTGTGTGAGTGTGTGTGTGTGTGTGTGTGTGTGTGTGTGTGTGTGTGTGTGTGTGTGTGTAGGGGGATAGTTTCTCTTTTTTTTTTTGTGTGTGTGTGTTTACGATACAGGAAAGTGACTACGGTAACAGCTTTTAAAAACTAAGGAGGTGAGGTAGTGTGTGTGTGTTTGTATGAGTGGGTATGTGTTGTGTATGTGTGTGTGCGGGGGGGGGGATGTGGCATTTTTTCTGTGAGTGTGTTTATAATCAAAGAAAAAAATAGGGTAACAACTAATATAACTAACCAAAATCAGATAAAAAACACCATAACATAGCCTACTTCATACCCAGAGAACCTAAGAGAACAGAAAGAACAGAATATAAGAGAAATAAAGGAACAAGAGAGAGAACAGAGACAGGTGTTCCCCAAAATAACAACTTTCAGTTCTCGAAGTGTCTTGAATAATACTCAGAATTTAGGTTGTAAGGTGTGCTTTGAAATATCGCTGCTTTACAAAACATAACTCTGGGCAATAAATATGATCTCATGGAAGACTTCAATACGATGATCGCTGCAATTTTTTTTACAGCAAAGGAAACAGCTCAAGGAAAAAAAAAATAATTAAAAAAAGCCCGCTAATCACTGCTCCTATAAAAAAGTTCACAGGAGTAGCCGAAAGAGAGGTCAATTTCGGGAGGAGAGTGTCCTGATACTCTCCTCTTGAATGAATTTAACCAGGTAGCAGCGGGGATCATGTTTCTTAATAGTCCCTTCAAGCGAGAAGATGAGAAAAAATCAACCCTCACACAAACCATTTCATAAGATATATCAAAGCATTTGTGATGAGATTATGATTCATCTATTGTGGGGGGTTTATATCATGGCACAAATTTGGTCCGTCGCTGCTACACGGTAAAGCCACAAATTTGGTCCGTCGCTGCTACACGGTAAAGCCACAAATTTGGTCCGTCGCTGCTACACGATAAAACCACAAATTTGGTCCGTCGCTGCTACACGGTAAAGCCACAAATTTGGTCCGTCGCTGCTACACGGTAAAGCCACAAATTTGGTCCGTCGCTGCTACACGGTAAAGCCACAGATTTGGTCCGTCGCTGCTACACGGTAAAGCCACAGATTTGGTCCGTCGCTGCTACACGGTAAAGCCACAAATTTGGTCCGTCGCTGCTACACGGTAAAGCCACAGATTTGGTCCGTCGCTGCTACACGGTAAAGCCACAAATTTGGTCCGTCGCTGCTACACGGTAAAGCCACAAATTTGGTCCGTCGCCGCTACCGGGTTAAGTCGTAGGCAGGAGGAAATTCAGATTACAGGAGGAAATACAGAGAAATGAATTAGTGTACAGCGATGACGAGTACCAATATTATGCTTGGACAGTTATGGAGGCAAGAAGATACAGGTGCAGTCAGGTGAAGGTGCCCACGATGTCTACCAAGGCCATCACGAAGGGTCTGCAAACACATCAGATTCTTGGTGGACAAAATACGCCAAGGCCAGTGACGGACAGTGAAAAAAAGCGTACCGGATAACTTTTACATTTACTATTTCAGAACCAATGCCCATAGAGTACAGAATCCAATATACAGACTTTTTGATTCCTTTTTTTTTCTGCCTCTCGTGATTTAGGAAGTGATTTAATTTCTTTTCCTCCACAACGGATAGCGCGCGAGCCGGGAACGGACCGGATTCCTAAAGCTGACAGACAGACGGACGAGCTCCTGGGAATGTGATCCAACCGCTCAAAGTACCGCGTAAAGCACTTCGAGACCCCCACGACCTCGGCTCTGTCTGGGTCTCCTTGGGTCTCGCGTTTTTCGTAGTGATTCATAAAAATAAGTTATCCCGTAAGTCATCTTTGAAACGAGTGAATATGAAAGCAATACTCTGTTGGTAGTGTTAGTATTCGTATTAGTGGTAGTAGTAGTAGTAGTAGTAGTAGTAGTAGTAGTAGAAATGTTAGTATTAGTATTGGTATTAGTGGCAGTAGTAGTAACAGAAGTGGTAGTAGTGATCATTGTTGTTGTTGTTGTTGTTATACTGGGAGTTCGTGGTAATGACAGTGGTGGTGTAGAGGGACGTTATAAAGGCAAGGTGGACATTGTACCGAAGGGAGGCAGACGGGGCAAGAATAATGGGAGAGCAGGGACGGAGGGAAGGAAGGTGAAGGAGACGAATAAGGGGGGGGGGGGCGTAGGGAGGAAGGAAGGAAGGAAGGAGAGAGAGGGAGAGGAAAGGGGAGCTGGCTCGTCTACCTTCTCCCTGTCAACTTGCTATTCAGGGGTCACAGTTTCCCCCCCTGCCAAGTGACCTATGTCCACACACACACACACACACACACACACACACACACGCACACTTGCTCTGGCCCCTCGTTGTCTCTTTTCCCTTTCCCCCGTTTGCTGACCGCCCGAGGAGCCTTGATAGACCTAACCCTGTCTCTCCTTGCTCTCCCTCCTCCTCCTCCTGCTCCTCCTCCTCTTCGTCTCTCCTCCCTCTTCATCCTCCTCTTCTTTCCTTCCTTTCCTCTCCATCTTCTCTCTCCTCTCCTCTTTCTCCTTTTTCTCCTCCTCTCTTCTTCATCTTTCTCCTCTTCCTCTTCCTTCTGCTCTTCCTCTTCCTCCATCCTGGCCCCGTCTGTTCAGTATGTCGGGCGTGTTGTGGCGCGCGAGTTGCCCAAACTAACTTGATTTATGTAGTTTGAGAGCTGTGGTGGCCGTGTGTGTGTGTGTGTGTGTGTGTGTGTGTGTGTGTGTGTGTGTGTGTGTGTGTGTTTTACTACTACTACTACTACTATTACTATTACTACGACTACTACTACTACTACTACTACTACTACTATTAGACTATAAGGCAGGATTGTATGAACGGCTAGAGTGGTCATCCCTATCAAGAAAAAGTAAAATGTATATTGGCTTACTTTCCGAAGGGCGAAATGCAAGTTAGTGAGTTAGATGTTAAGGAAGAGAAACAGCGGAAAAAAAGAGGGAGGAAGAGGAGGAAGAGGAGGGGGAAGAGAGGAAGAGGAGAAAGGGAGGAAGAGGAGGAAGAAGAGGAAGCGGATTTGGGAAGGGAGAGGAGAGGAGAAAGAAGAGGGGGAGGAAAGGAAGGGAGGAAGTGGAAGAAGAGGGAAGGAAAAGGAGGAGGAGGATGAGGAGGCCCCCCCAAAAAAAAGATAGAGGGGGTTAAGGAAAGGAAGGGAGAAAGTGGAAGAAGAGGGGAGGAAAAGGAGGAAGAGGTTGAGGAGGACAAAAAAAGAAGAGAGGGGGAGGAAAGGAAGGGATGAAAAAAGGAAGATAAAAAAAAATGAAAGAAAAAAGAAAAAGAAAAAAAAGAAGAGGGGAGGAAAGGAAGGAAGGAAGTGGAAGAGGAGATGAAAAAAGGAGGAAAAGAAAAGAAAAAAAAGAAAAAAGAAAAGAAAAGAAAGAAAAATAAGAAGAGAGGGGGAGGAAAGGAAGGGAGGAAGTGGAAGAAGAGGAGAGGAAAATGAGGAAGAAAAGGGAAGGAAAAGAAGGGGAGAGGGGGAAGAGGGGAAGGGGAGAGGGGAGGAAAAGGAGGAAAACGAGGAAAAGGAGGGAAGAGGGGAGGAAAAGGAGGAAAAGGAGGAAAAGGAGAGGAAGGGAAGAAGGGAGGAAAAAGAGGGGAAGAGGGGAAGGAAGAAGGAAGGAAAAGGAGGAAGAGAAGGGGAGGAAGTGGAAGAAGAGGGGAGGAAAAGGAGGAGGAAAAGCCTGAGGAGGACAAAAAATAAATAAGTATAACATGAGCCCAGCGAGTCTACGAGCCGCGTCTGGGTCAAGGCCACGCAGAAGGAACAAAGAAAAACTCGCTGGGAAAGAAAATAAGAAAATACAATAATAATTACGTAGATAACCTAGTTAGTGGTGGATACGGGAAAAGGGAAGCGGTATATTGTTCAAGATTTAATAAAGACAATCGAGTTAGGAGACAAAAGAGGAGACAGTGGCGCCATCTAAGCTGCTGGAAAACTGGAAAAACATGAAGACAATATTTTTTTGAAGTTACAAGCTTTGCGAGGTTACGCCTGTAATAACAAAAGAACGTAAGGAGTCTGCAAGAGGCCGGTTGGTCTGTACAAGGCAGCTCCTGTAACCCCGCCTCGCCTCACTATCCATGAATTTATCCAACCTCTTCTTGAATGTATGTGTGGTATTGGCACTCACTACATGACTGCCAAGCTTGTTCCACTCATCCACGACTCTTGGTAGATCAATTTTTGCCTGTGTCTTAGCTGAATCTGAATTTATCTAACTTATACCTATTACTACGTGTCCTACCTGGCTCTTTTACAACCAGAACCCTGTTAACATCCCCTTATTAAACCTCAATCAAGTCTCCTCGTAACCTTCGCCTTTCTAGAGCAGGCAGCTTTAAATGTGTAAGTCTATCCTCATATGGCAGTGCATTACAATACAAAACATCAGTACTAGAAGAACAGACGATTTCAGAATAACGCTTTGCAGAACTACCCGCGCTCAACACTCTTCTTTTCAGAGGTGCAACGTGCTGGAACGAAGGTGTCCGCCCCCTATGCCTACAACTGCCTCCTGCCCCCAATCTCCCTCCCCCATTGCCGCAGAAGACCAGACGATCTCAGAACAACGCTTCGCAGAACTACTCATGCTCAACACAGTGTTCTTTTTAGCGGTGCAAAGTGCTGGAACGAAGGTGCCCGCCCCCGCTCCCTTGCCTACAGCTGCCTTCTGCCAGCCACTCCCCCCTCCCCTCCATCGCCGCAGAATACCAGACGATCTCAGAATAACGCTTTGCAGAACTGCTCATGCTCAACACAATGTACTTTATAGATGTGCAAAGTGCTGGAACGAAGCTGCCCGCCCCCGCCCCCTTGCCCACAGCTGCCTCCTGCCCCCCCCCCTCCCCCCATCGCCGCAGAACAGACGATCTCAGAATAACGCTTTGCAAAACTACTCATGCTCAACACAAGAGTTCTTTTTAGGGGTGTTGCAAAGTGCTGGAGCGAAGCTGCCCGCCCCCGCCCCCTTGCCCACAGTTGCCTCCTGCCCCCCCCCCCCCCCCCATCGCCGCTCCCTATCGCCCACACCTACATTATTTACCTCGCGCGACTAATCCGGGAAAAGTAGCTCAATTCCTTGGAAGCGGTGTTTACAGGGAAACTAATTTTGTCCCGGCCATCAGGCTCGGATTGGCGAAGAGGATCATCCGGAAACCTGTTCTAAAAGGCTCCGGCGCGTTGATTGGCCCGGAATGGAAGTGTTTTGGAGGAGCAAGACGCCGCCTGATTGGCCTAAGAGGTTGATGTCGTCACCGCCAGGAAGAAAGTGACGCCTCCATTGGCCGGCCGAGGGTGGCGTCATTATCTGCCCGGGTGGCGCTCCGGCCCCTGGGGAGACAGCCAAGCGGAGGCATTTGTACGGAGGTAATGTATGCAGGCTGCTGGGGCGGGGCGGGGCAGGGGAGTAAGGGAAGCTGATTACCCTAATGGTGCAAGTGTGATCGTCCCGCGGGGCGACGCGAACACGTGTGCGGCGCCCCGGTACTCAGACGACGACAACACATACAAAGTTTGCCCCAACGACGACAGCGGCGGCGGCAACAAGACCACCACCACCACCACCACCAGCACCACCACCACCAGCACCACCACCACCACCACCACTACCACCACCACTACCACTACCACTACCACCACCACCACTACCACCAACACCAGCACTACCACCACCACTACCACCACCACCACCACCACCATTACCACCACCAGCACCACCACTACCACCACCACTACCACCACCACTACCACTACCACTACCACCACCACCACTACCACCACCACTACCACCACCACTACCACTACCACTACCACCACCACCACCACCACCACCACTACCACCAACACCAGCACTACCACCACCACTACCACCACCACCACTACCACTACCACTACCACCAACACCAGCACTACCACCACCAGCACCACCACCACCGCCACCACCACTACCACTACCACTATCACCATCACCCCCTCCACCACCACCACCACCACCGCCAGCACCACCACCAGCACTACCACTACCACCACTAGCACCACCACCACTATTACCACCACCAGCACCACCACCACCCCTTCCACCACCACCACCATCACCACCACCCTCTCCCTCCACCCTCACAAACAGAAACGATAAAATAAAACAACAACAGCAACAACAATGAAAACAACAACACTATCAACAAAACATATAGCTGTAGCCACATCAACAACAACATCAACAACAACTACTACTACTACCACTACAGCAAGAACAATAAAGATACTAACAACAACATTAGCAGTAGAAGTAGCCGCTGTAGGGGGGAGTAAAAGTCGCATTAGTATAAATATTAACGACTAAGGCTTCTACTGCTACGTATTGCTACCCTTCCTTCTAGTAGTAGTAGTAGTAGTAGTAGTAGTAGTAGTAGTAGTAGTAGTAGTAGTAGTAGTAGTAGTAGTAGCATTATTATTATTATTATTATTATTATTATTATTATTATTATTATTATTATTATTATTATTATTATTATTATTATTATTATTATTATTATTATTATTTAACTATTTAGACTGGAGTAAGGTATGATTTTAAGGCAAAAAAAAAAAAGTCTCAGTTAAGGTAGCATAAGACAAGTACAAATCAACTAGACTTAATTAAGGTAACATTACAACCCAGCATGGTACTTTCTCACCACAATAAATCAATAAAAAAATATAAAATCCCATCATATTTCTTATTATTCCTTATAGTAGCAGTAGTAAGGAGGGCATCAGGACACCTCTTCACCCGAAATCGACCTATCTTTCGGCCACTCCTCTTGACTCATGTAGGAGCAATAAGTAGCGGGCTTTTTGTTTTCATTATTGTTTCCTTTTTTATTTTTTGACAGCAAAGGAGAGAGTTTAAGGACGTAAAAAAAAACAATATTAAAGAAAAAAAAGCCCGCTACTTACTGCTCCTGAATAGAGTACAGAGGAGTGGCCAAAAAGAGGCGTCAATTTCGGGAGGAGAGGTGCCCTTGAACTGTTCCCTCTACTGTAAAAAAAAATATATATAGACTGTGGTGGTGGAAATACACTCAACAACAACAATAAAAAGTGGTGCTACCTTCAAGCGAATTCGAAACAATGTCAATCGGAGCTACGGGCGCTGAAAAGTATTTGCTTCTAACCGGAAATATGCCTAGCGGTGCTTTCTGGCGGGCGGACATGGTGGCTTGGTCCCACACTCACGCCCGCGACCGACGTGTGTCCTGGTCGGATGGGCGGGAAAGGGGAAGGGGGGAGGTAGCGCGAACGGCAGCTGCGAGGGCGGTAAGGGCGGTCATGGAGTGCCGGTCACCTAGGCCTCGGCGGTCATGCTTTTGTGATTATCGATTAACTTCCCTGGCTGTCATATTTTTTTACTATTCACGTTATTGTTTAAGTTTACGTAAGTTTTGTTTCACGCTTATGATTTGAGGATGCACATTTTAAAGTTAGTGAAGTTTACCTTTTGTTTTACGCAGACAAGCTAATTTAAGGCCCGTTCACACTGTGCCGACTCTGGGCCACGACAACCCAGCAACTTTTAGGCCTGGGGTGAAGTCAACAAAGGTACCTTCATCCTTTTGAGGCTATATATGTATACTGTTATATGTATGTGTATATCTCAATAAATGTATAAGATAAAAAAAAATAAAAAACCCTTCACACTATACCCAGTCAGCATCCGGCGATCGTTTCTAGACCTCTTTCCGACGATGTGCGACCCTTTCACATCAACATTTCACACCCAAGACCTCGTATACCCCGAGTCGCTTAGTTGTCGTGGCACAGTGTGAACGCGGCTTAACAGTACACTTTATCGTTCCATTCCAAGCCTCCTCTTCTTTATGTTGATGTTAACCTTCCACTTTCCTCATCGTGGGCTTGAGAGTGACCAGGATTGCCTCGTGGGGGCTCCGGAACAGGCCACAAACACTTCTTTCTCGGGGACTAACGCAAACAGATGGGCTCGTAACTTTGTGTCAAGTCGTAAAGCAGGAGGATTTACGTAGCCTTTAGGAAGCGTTCTGAGTCACCCCAAAGGTCCTTCAGGGCAAAAGTTATCCCTGGGGAAGTACACACACAAAAAAAGACAAAAAAACAGAAAAAAAAACAGGGAGTCTACGAGTATAAGGATAGCGGTGGAGCGTTTTTGGTGTGTGTGTATGTGTGTATGTGTGTGTGTGTGTGTGTGTGTTGGGATGGGGGGTGGCGGAGTGGTCAGCGTGCGACGTGGAGATCCCTGAGGACCCAAGTTCGAATCCCGCCGATGCACGCTGTCACTTTTCAACCATTCCCGAGTGCCGGACGATTCCCCACACGCTGCCCAGACCTTCAATCAACCCTAATTTCAGCGACCTCGGTTAAATGGAGCACCGGGGGTCAGCATGGCCAAGCAAGAGTCATACATAACGTGAATCACTATAAATAATATTCGCCTGCGCCACTAACAGGCTGAGGTCGCCCAAGAGGCCGCTCAAGAGAGACTGCCCCCCAAAAGAAGAACGAGGCGTGAGTCCCCGTGAAGTATTGAGGTAGGGGAAGTGTGAGCGAGAGAGGTCCGCGCCGCTGCTCCGGAAGGCGGCACCAGTACACGGTAATGTTGTCTTGAAACACGTGGACGACGGGAAGGAAAACGAGGGACAAAAAGGTGAGGGGGACTACATCACTTAAGCAAGCAGTATTTTTTTCGTTAAAGTGTCACTCACGAAGGAAATAGTGTCTCTAACTGGGCGTATGGGGAGGGAGCGGGGCTGGGCGGGGTAGGCTTGGTGAGGCGAAGCGGGGCTGAGTCTGGACGGAGCGGGTTGGACTTGGTGGGGTGGGACTGGTCTGGGAGTGTGACAGAGATTTTGGGCTGTGCAGGACGCGACGAGGCGGGCTGGACGGCTGGACTGACAGACGGGCGCGGCAGCAAGACACGATCGTAAATATTTCACGGACGCCACGAATTTCCATTTCGCAACAACATTAGCCGAAAAAAAGTTGGTGCGATCAGTTAGTCTCGCCTGGCGGTGCCGCGTATACATGATGAAGCAGCGGCAGGCGGGCGGGGGGTGGCGCGCTGGACATTGCTGAAGCTGCTGCAGTCTTTGGAGGATCATTTTTTGGGTCTTACTTAAAATAGAGATTAATATAAACACCCGATGAGCGCTTGAAAGGTTGTTTGGAAGCGCTTCCAATGCCCAGTGCTGATCGATAAGTCTGTCTAATATTTTTTTCATTTTTGTCTGTCTGTCGAGATAGATAGATAGATAGAGATAGATAGAGATGGATAGATAGACAGATAGATAGAGCAGCGAGTAGCGGTCTTTTTTTATTATTGTTTCCTTTTTGTGTGCCCTTGAGCTGTCTCCTTTGTTGTAAAAAAAAAGATAGATAGATAGATAGAGAGAGAGAGAGAGAGAGAGAGAGAGAGAGAGAGAGAGAGAGAGAGAGAGAGAGAGAGAGAGAGAGAGAGAGAGAGAGAGAGAGAGAGAGAGAGAGAGAGAGAGAGAGAGAGAGAGAGAGAGAGAGAGAGAGAGAGAGAGAGAGAGAGAGAGAGAGAGAGAGAGAGAGAGAGAGAGAGAGAGAGAGAGAGAGAGAAATAAAAGAGAGGAGAGAGAGATTGTCATTTTCACAATATTCATAAGCGATAACATGAAAACAGGAGCGTGCGTCGTGACAGAATATTGAACAGGTTGTCTGCACGTTCAGCGGCCGCCAGTATTTCCCCGCCAGATATAGGATCACAAACGTAAACATGTGAGAAAAATTCATAATGGTGGAATATTAACATTTCAGGTCTTTTAAACATTAACTGGATGTTCATATGGAAGCCCCGGCGGGAAGGTGAACATACAACTTGATCATATTCCAGTAATTGTATGTGTATGTATGTAGAGGAAATGCAATTGTAGAGTTTTCGTAATGTGAAACATCTTTTGCCGTTCTGATATACGCTGGAAATTCACTGGAGCTTCGAGGCATCATGGAAATTTTTGCTTTTGTGTTTAAGAACGTGAGATGAATTCATGACACACATAATAATCATAGCAGTAATAATGAAGATGATACTACTTCTACTACTACTACTACTACTACTACTACTACTATAATAACAATATAATAATAATAATAATAATAACAACAACACTCAGTAAGTAGCCGAGTTCTCAACGTCCTCAAAACGTGCCTCGGGTCGCCGCGTCGCTCCTAACAACTATACGACCGCGGCATTAGTCACGGCGCGGCGGGTAGAACAGCGACGCGGCGCCCGACACGAAGAGGCTGCGCGTCATGAACATAATTCCCGACACTGTGAGCCTTGATTCTTCTCGGGAGTTCATCGTTAGGGCAGAGAGGAGAAGGGAAGATTGTGCAAGGTGGCTCGTAACAAGACTACAAGACATTTTTTTTTTTTTTACAGCAAAGGAGACAGTTCAATGGAGAAAGGTACCAGTCAACAGCGGCAATAAGCTAACAAGATAAACAAAGGAGACAGTTCAATGGAGGAAGGCACCAGTCAACAGCGGCAATAAGCTAACAAGATAAACAAAGGAGACAGTTCAATGGAGGAAGGCACCAGTCAACAGCGGCAATAAGCTAACAAGATAAACAAAGGAGACAGTTCAATGGAGAAAGGTACCAGTCAACAGCGGCAATAAGCTAACAAGATAAACAAAGGAGACAGTTCAATGGAGGAAGGCACCAGTCAACAGCGGCAATAAGCTAAAGATAAACAAAGGAGACAGTTCAATGGAGGAAGGTACCAGTCAACAGCGGCAATAAGCTAACAAGATAAACAAAGGAGACAGTTCAATGGAGAAAGGTACCAGTCAACAGCGGCAATAAGCTAACAAGATAAACAAAGGAGACAGTTCAATGGAGGAAGGTACCAGTCAACAGCGGCAGTAAGCTAACAAGATAAACAAAGGAGACAGTTCAATGGAGGAAGGTACCAGTCAACAGCGGCAATAAGCTAACAAGATAAACAAAGGAGACAGTTCAGTGGAGGAAGGCACCAGTCAACAGCGGCAATAAGCTAACAAGATAAGCAAAGGAGACAGTTCAATGGAGGAAGGCACCAGTCAACAGCGGCAGTAAGCTAACAAGATAAACAAAGGAGACAGTTCAATGGAGGAAGGCACCAGTCAACAGCGGCAGTAAGCTAACAAGATAAACAAAGGAGACAGTTCAATGGAGGAAGGCACCAGTCAACAGCGGCAGTAAGCTAACAAGATAAACAAAGGAGACAGTTCAATGGAGGAAGGCACCAGTCAACAGCGGCAGTAAGCTAACAAGATAAACAAAGGAGACAGTTCAATGGAGGAAGGCACCAGTCAACAGCGGCAGTAAGCTAACAAGATAAGCAAAGGAGACAGTTCAATGGAGAAAGGCACCAGTCAACAGCGGCAATAAGCTAACAAGATAAACAAAGGAGACAGTTCAATGGAGGAAGGCACCAGTCAACAGCGGCAATAAGCTAGCAAGATAAGCAAAGGAGACAGTTCAATGGAGGAAGGCACCAGTCAACAGCGGCAATAAGCTAGCAAGATAAGCAAAGGAGACAGTTCAATGGAGGAAGGCACCAGTCAACAGCGGCAATAAGCTAGCAAGATAAGCAAAGGAGACAGTTCAATGGAGAAAGGCACCAGTCAACAGCGGCAATAAGCTAGCAAGATAAGCAAAGGAGACAGTTCAATGGAGGAAGGCACCAGTCAACAGCGGCAATAAGCTAACAAGATAAACAAAGGAGACAGTTCAATGGAGGAAGGTACCAGTCAACAGCGGCAATAAGCTAACAAAATAAACAAAGGAGACAGTTCAATGGAGGAAGGTACCAGTCAACAGCGGCAATAAGCTAACAAGATAAACAAAGGAGACAGTTCAATGGAGGAAGGCACCAGTCAACAGCGGCAATAAGCTAGCAAGATAAGCAAAGGAGACAGTTCAATGGAGGAAGGTACCAGTCAACAGCGGCAATAAGCTAACAAGATAAACAAAGGAGACAGTTCAATGGAGGAAGGCACCAGTCAACAGCGGCAGTAAGCTAACAAGATAAGCAAAGGAGACAGTTCAATGGAGGAAGGCACCAGTCAACAGCGGCAGTAAGCTAACAAGATAAACAAAGGAGACAGTTCAATGGAGAAAGGCACCAGTCAACAGCGGCAATAAGCTAACAAGATAAACAAAGGAGACAGTTCAATGGAGAAAGGCACCAGTCAACAGCGGCAATAAGCTAGCAAGATAAACAAAGGAGACAGTTCAATGGAGGAAGGCACCAGTCAACAGCGGCAATAAGCTAGCAAAATAAGCAAAGGAGACAGTTCAATGGAGAAAGGCACCAGTCAACAGCGGCAATAAGCTAACAAAATAAGCAAAGGAGACAGTTCAATGGAGAAAGGCACCAGTCAACAGCGGCAATAAGCTAACAAGATAAACAAAGGAGACAGTTCAATGGAGGAAGGTACCAGTCAACAGCGGCAGTAAGCTATCAAGACTTCTACCCATGGAGGAAGGCTACATTTTCGAGGCCATTTCACAGTCCAACGCAGTGACTTTGTAATAGCCCGAACCAAACTAATATGAAAAGAGAAGTTGGGAAGTTTCGTTTAGTCGGCGCAACATCTGTGGTCGTATGCCGGAGAGAATATGAAAAGAAAATCAGCGGACAGGGAAGGAGGGAGACAGAGAGATCAAAGAAGCGAAGAAAGTAGGTCAAGGAATTCTGCTCTCAAAAATTACTGAATGAAAAAATATGAAAAAAATATTCGTTAGTCTATTTATTCATTTTTACGTTTATTTATCCAACCTTTCACTTATTCATCCATTCACTACTTCATCCATCTATCCATACATCGATTTCTACGTCCATTTCGCTATCTTTTTAATTTATTTTTCTCCTTTTAAAAATCTAATAAATATCTCCCTTTTTTAATATACTCGATTTTGAAAAGACGCATTAATCTCTCTCTCTCTCTCTCTCTCTGAAACACACACACGTACACACAAACACACACACGTACACGAGTTGAATCACATAGACTCTAAATAAACTTTTTCTACAATGTTTATGAGTATATATACGTATAGTGTTTCGACGTGTGCGTGTGTGTGTGTGCGTGTGTGTGTGTGTGTGTGTGTGTGTGTCCCTTCCTCCTCCCCTCCTCCTCCCTCTCTCTCCTCCCTCCTCCCTTCCTCCTCCTCCCCTCCTCCTCCTTCTTCCTCCCTTCCTCCTCTCTCCCTGTTCCTTTCCTCCTTCCCTTCCTCCCTTCCCTCTCCTCCTCCTCTCCCTTCTACTTCTCCCCTCCCTCCTTGTCACCCACCCCACCCTCCCCTTCTTCTCATCCCCACCCCATACAATTCAACCCTTCCCTCCCCTTTCCTTCCTCCTTCACCCCTATCCCTAGTCCCTTCCCCTTCCCCTCTCCTCTCTACCCTTCCTTTCCTCCTTCACCCCTATCCCTAGTCCTTTCCCCTTCCCCTCTCCTCTCTCCCCGTCCCATCCTTCCTCAACCCTTTCCCTCCCCTTCCTCCCCGTACCCGTCTCCTCTCTCCCCTTCCCTTCCTCCTTCACCCCTAGTCCCTTCACCCTTCCCCTGTCCTCTCACCCCTTCCCTTCCTCCTTCAACCATATCCCTGATCCCTACCCCTCCTCCTCCTCCTCTCTCCCCGTTCCATCCTTCCTCAACCCTTTCCCTCCCCTTCCTCCCTGTTCCCGTCCCCCCTGTCTCCCCTAGGCCGCCAGGGACGCAGTTATCTAGCGCCAGCACCGCCTCAACGTCCCGCCCAACAATGGCTCCAGCACATTCACGCCGCTCTGACTTCTGACTGATTAAAGCGTGGCCACAAGGGACCTCCGCACCCCGGGGCCGCGCGGCTACACTGGTACACTGCAGGCCGCGAGGGTTGCAGGGGTGGTGGTGGTGGTGGTGGTGGGTTGGGGAGGGGGGTGATGGATGCAGTGGTAATGGGTGGGGGCTGATCCACACACACACACACACACACACACACACACACACACACACACACACACACACACACAAAACAAAGTGAAGGAGAAAGAGAAGAAAGAACAAAAAACGAAGAAAGAGAAGAGGAATTAGAAGAGAAATTAAGAACACAGAGATGATGAAGGAGGAAGAGGAAACAGAGAAAAAACAAGAAAGATGAAAAAGAAGAGGAATTAGGCACACACACACACACACACACACACACACACACACACACACACACACACACACACACACACACACACACACACACACTAGAAGAAGAAGAAGGGAACAGAATGGAAAAACAAACAAACAAAAATAAAAGATAAAAAATAAGAGAAATACCCCCCCCTTAACACACCACAAAGCTACCCCCTCCCTCCCCCTTCCCTCCCCCACACAACCATATAATGTGCCCCCCCCCCCCCCTACACACACACACACACAGACGTATCAAAAAAGCCTTCATCTGTTCGCACTGTTATAAGCTGTACCAATTTCCCTCAGACCATCCCCCTCTCCCTTCCATCCCCCTTCTTCATCCACCCTTCCCATTCTCCCATTTCGCTATTCCGCGGCTCCAGCTCCCTTTTCTCCCTTCATCCCTTTCTCCTTTCTCTCCCTAGTGGTCCCATCCGCCGCTACAACGCAAGCCAAGACCAGAGACACAATATTCGTTTTTGTTGTGGATTTCCAGCGGCCTAAATGAAGTCTGGAGGTCTGTGTGTCAACTGGGCGACGAGGGAGGGTTTTAGGGAAGAAGGGAGAAAGGAGGAGGTAGGGAGGGAGAGAAAGGGAGGAAGGGAGACCGAGGGAAGATGTACAAGGGAAGTGAAGGAGTAATGGAAAAGAGAAGGAGGGGCAGACAGGAGGAAGGGGAGAGAGGGAGTGAGACAGAGAAAGCGAAGATGAAGAAAGGGGAGCGATAGGAAGAGTTTACAGAGGTAGGGACGGAGAGGAAGGAATGAAGGAGAGGAAGAAAGATAGACAGAGAGAGAAATAAGGTATAAAAAGGGAGATATTGGAAGAGTTAAGAAAGGGAAGGGAGAGAGGAAGGGAGAAGAGGAAGAGAGACAGAAAGTGAAAGAAGGAAGATTTGAAAGGGAGATATTGAAAGAGTTAACAGAGGGAGGGAAAGGAAGGAAGGGAGAAGGGAGAGGAAGGGAGACAGAGCAAGCGAAGACATAGAAATGGAGAGATTGAAAGAGATAAGAGAGAGGGAGAAGCGAAGAGAAGGGAAGGAAGGAAAGAAGCCTGGATAAAGGAAGACAAGAGGAGGAGGAGGAAGAGGAGGAGGAGGAGGAGGAGGAGGAGGAGGGAGAATGTAGGGTTACGGATGCATAATTAAGAAGAGAGAGAGAGAGAGAGAGAGAGAGAGAGAGAGAGAGAGAGAGAGAGAGAGAGAGAGAGAGAGAGAGAGAGAATAAGAAAGAAGGAGATAAAGAAAACGGGAATAGACTGATGGATTAAAACGAACGAAGTAAAAAAAGAAAAAAAAAACGAAGAAAATAAAGAAAAAAAACACAAACCTTAAGTAACACAAACAAAAACAAACATTAAAATAGGAAAAAAAAGAGTAAATAAAGAAAAAAAACAAGACTAGGGAAACTAAGGAGGAGAGAACAAAGAAAAAAACAAAAAACATTAAAACAAACAAAAAAACAGGCAAGAAAACAAAACAAGCAGACAAATAACTACATGAAAAAAGAGAAAAAAACACACAAAAAAATAAAATAAAACAGGAAGGCAAAAAAAAAAATATATACATAAAAAGTCAGACTGGGAAGAGAAACACATCACTTGCAAACGCACACACACACACACACACACACACACACACACACACACACACACACACACACACACACACACACACACACACACACAGACAAACACACGGGAGCAAACACAAGGCAAAGATCTCCCTGTGAGCTAACAACGAGTCGAGGAGGAGGAGGAGGAGGAGGAGGAGGAGGAGGAGGAGGAAGATGAGAAGTTGGGAGTGAAAGAGTGGAACGAAGAGGAGGAACAGACAGAAGTTATGGAAGAGGAAGAGGAAAAAATAGGATGAGGATGAGGAAGGAGGGGAAGAAGAGGAGGGGAAAAAAGGAGGAGGGGGAAGAAGATGACGAGGAAGAGAAGAGGAAGAGAAAGAGGAGGAAGCGGACGAAGATGAGACAACAGAGGAAAACAACAGAATAAAGAGGCAGAAGAGGAGAGAAAGGGGGCACAGAGGAAGAGGTGGAGAAATCGGAAGAAGAGGAAACGAAGGAAGATAAAAAAAGTGGAGGAGGAGGAAAAGGGGAAAAGCAGAGGAAGAAGAAGGAAGAAGCGAGTATGGAAGAGAAGTTAATAATAGTGGTAGTAGAAGGAGGAGGAGAAAGTAGAGGAGGAAAAAGGAGAGGAGGAGAAAGAGGAGGAGGAGGAGATAGAGGAGAAGGGGAAGTATGGCCCACGATAACGTGCCTAGAGGGGGCCATTGAGCCTCATTCTTCAAACACTACAATGCCGTACACGCGGAGACGGTTGAGTGCAATTGGCTGGTTGTTGTTATTGTAGTAGTAGTAGTGGTAGTAGTAGTAGTAATAGTAGTAGTGGTGGTAGTAGTAGTGGTAGCTGAAGTTAGACCTCGAAGTGACTAGTTGAATTCGCTGAGATTGTGTAATGCTTCTCTATGGCTGCAATTATACCTGCTTATGAAATACACTGTGGCATGTTTAATTAAGGAGTGGCTGTCGCTGATGGTAAAAGAAAGCTGGAAAGTATCGTTTAGTCGGCGCAATATCTGTGGTCATATGCCGGTATCGCTGATGGTAATAGAGGAAAAATGTAGATGTTTTTTGACTCCGGTACTGTCGAAAGTTACTTGAAGACTCAGCGAAGTCCATTCAAATCAACTAAATAAAACTCGACCAGCAACAATCACGCACTAAAAGCATTTAAGAACACAACTATTCCTGCAGCGTCAGCCGGGACGTGAACACTCCCCACGGTTTGCTAAAGTTAGTCTTTGTAGCCCGTCACAACCGGCGGGCCACGTCAGCACCAGCGTCAGTCCATCATGCAGGCCATAAACTCAGCGCTAACAGAAATCTCAGCAGTCTTAGCAGCGGCCAGAGGTGATTGCGGCCCTGAACGTATCCGCAGCCGCCGTGGTACTGCCGCTACTTTCCACTGGTCCGCTGATCCAACGAAAAAGTCTACGGACGGCGGACAATTTTAGAGGCTGATGGGAAATGGGCGGCGGAAGTCCTTCGGCTCCGCTCCCGAGAAGTTTGACCTTTAGGACCTGCATGACCCGGCGACCTTTTGCTGACCTCGATTCCGCCTGTCTACTGGAGCCGCTGGAGGCAGTTCCGTTTTATTCTTACGGCCGGGATGAGGCAGGAAGCGCGCCTTTTCCTGAGCTTTGCGCCACCGTTGGGTACGTCTCCAGGATAGAAGGAGGAGAGGCAGGGAGTCTGGGCCTTGGCGGGGGAGGGTCAGCGTCGCCAGATCATCGTATTCATCATCGTATTTACCGTTTTTAGACACTGAACTATAGCAAAAGGACACTAATAATTAAACCTTTCAACGGTAATAATAAGTAAATGTAGTTATTGTACTGGAGGTGACAGTTTTTGGGTCGGAAATCGGAAAACATTATAGAGGCGAAGTACGACAATTTGGTAACGCAAGGGATGGACTGAGGCTGTGGAGAACCTTATTACTGTCACCGTGATACTGATTATTACCTAACAAAGATGAAGATGTTGAAATTAGCAATACGGGTCCGATGATTATGACTAACGTGCACGATCCAGCCATTCAGATCAACAACAACAACAACAACAACAACAACAACAACAACAACAGCCCCTTACACACCCCTTACATTTTTTTTTTAATTATGGTTTCCTTTTTTTCTCCTTGAACTGTTTCCTCTACTGTAAAAAAACAAAAAAAACATTCACGACACACACACACACACACACACACACACACACACACACACACACACACACACACACACACACACATACATATAACCTCCCCCCAAAAAACACACTCATACCAACTCATTACACACACAATACCCCCTTACACCTCCTCCCAACTCCCAAACACATCACCCCTCACACGCAACAACCCCACTAAACACATCCCACCTCCTCCATTGCCTCCCCCCACACAACCCCCCATATTCACACACACACATACCCTCCCCCTCCTCCCCCCCACACACACTCAGTCTTTGCGGCGTCTCAACAGATCGAGTGTCGAGTAGGTGCAGCGGCGGCGGCGTCAGAGGCGGGTGACCTTCTTTACAGCACGGCGGGTTTTAATAACTCGGAGTGTGCCTTTCCATTTGCTGATTACTCGTGAAGGGGGGCGTCTCTCTCTCTCTCTCTCTCTTAATTGTATCTAGGGTAATTTTTCCATGTTATTTTATTTATTTATTTATTGAGGTGTTAGTTGGAGCCATCATGTCGTAATATGGCGCCGAACTTTCACAAATACCTGCTCAAAATTTACCTGGGATCACCTGTTCTCTCTCTCTCTCTCTCTCTCTCTCTCTTATTGTATTGATTAAGTTATTGGGGTGTGAAGATATGGCGCCGGAACTACTGTGGTCATGTGGCGCCGAACTCTCTCAAACACCCTTCCTCAAAACCTACATTATCAAGCCAAAAAGAGAGAAAAGACTGTAGATGTTTAAGGGAAAATGGTAGAGTGAAAGGAGAGCAAAAGGAAAGTGGTAGGAAGATGGCGCCACTATAAACATCTGCCTGCGCCATGACGGGCTGGGGCGGACTACCATCTAGGCCCCTCAAGAAAAGCCTACCGGCGCTATAGGTGTACCCGTAAGAAAAAAAAAATGAGGAAGGGAAAATGGTGGAGAGAGAGGAAAGCAAAAGATAAGTGGTAATGAAGAAGTATTTGTATTGAAGTGAAAGAATGATGAAAAAACAATACAAGCGGATAGTTTTTTACAGCAAAGGCAAAGGGCAAAAAAAAAAAGAAACAATAATGCAAAAAAAAACGTTATTATTATCAAGCCAAAAAGAGAGAATGGGAAGTAATCGATTAGGAGCAACAATGACACGGTAAAATTAGTAAAAGGTAAATGTTAAGTATTCGTAACAAAGAGATGGACTGATACATAAATATTACAAACGGATCATTAAACAAACAAACAAATGAATGATTAAATAAGCAAATCATTAAATATTTACTTATCATCTCCCGCATTAACGGACAGCAAGGATGGCAATTGGTTTTCCGGCGTTGTCCGTCTGTTGGTCTGTAAGTTTGTCTATTATCAAAATGTATGTTACCAAAGTAGAATATATATAAAAAACGTATAATCATAGTAACCAACATGTTCAAGTTAGTATCGCAAAATTATCAACTTCTGGGTAAACTTTGATAAAATTTGGCTGATGGCGATATGAACAAAAAATACTGATTGACTAATGGCGTAAGACTTCTTGATAATGAGACCCGCCGTTGTTCTGTAAGAGGTCATGTGAAAACTTCCAGTACATCAATATCCTCGCCACACGCATGAACAGACTGCATGTACTGTTTTATCTAGCAAGCCTCCAAACCAGTACCTTAGTCTTGGCCCAGGAGACCTTATGGCCGATATGAAATTACAAAACAAGAAATTCGGACATTGTAAAGCTGGAAAACACTACGGGCCAGTCTTACAGTCCAATACAGCAAAATACGACGAAATTCCTTGAAGCTCTAGTGTTTGGCGTTGATATTTAAAAGGAGGAGGGAATTTTAGAAAACCACACAGGAAATTTCTTTATCAGTATCTGGTTTTGAGTAGAAAGAACGGATTATTGTGGTGGATATGGATTGGTTCGGGCGCTTACAACAATGACCGGGGTGGACTGTCGAACTGGCCAAAAGGGGAAGGAAAGGACAAGACCAGAATAGGAAACCAGATTACAGAAAACGCATGAGGCTGATGAAACTATTTTACGACTAACTTATCTATTTATCAACTTACTTATATGACTCATTAACACAGGAAGGGCAAAGAAAGGAGACAAAAGTAGACAGATAGATAGATATATAGATAGCGTTACATAGATACAGAGACAGAGATAGATAGATAGACAGAGTTCCCCCCCTCCCCCCCACACACAAGTTACATATATGACTCATTAACACAGGAAGGGCAAAGAAAAGAGACAAAAGTAGATAGATAGATAGATATATAGATAGCGTTACATAGATACAGAGACAGAGAGATAGATAGATAGACAGAGTTCCCCCCTTCCCCCCCACACACAAGTTACATATATGACTCATTAACACAGGAAGGGCAAAGAAAAGAGACAAAAGTAGACAGATAGATAGATATATAGATAGCGTTACATAGATACAGAGACAGAGAGATAGATAGATAGACAGAGATCCCCCCTTCCCCCCCACACACAAGTTACATATATGACTCATCAACACAGGAAGGGCAAAGAGAAGAGACAAAAGTAGACAGATAGATAGACATATAGATAGAGTTACATAGATACAGAGACAGAGAGATAGATAGATAGATAGACAGAGTTCCCCCCCTCCCCGCCCCCCCCACACACACACAGACACACACACACGCGAATACTTGGCGGGGCAGGAGTCGCGAGTTGGGCTGGCCTGGGAACGTTCGGTATGTCCTCTAATGAAAGTCTCCGCTGAGTGCCGAGGCATTTTTCCAAGACGAAATTGTACCCGATGAAGGACGCAGTCGGGAGCACGTCGGGCGGTCGGGTGTTCGGTCGGGGAGTCGGGAGGGATGGAGGAGGGAGAGAGAGAGAGAGGGAAAGACACAGGAAACAGAGATAATAAAGGAAATAACTGGCGAATCCATACTAATAAAATGAATTCAGGTGACGCGGCGCGGGGGACGAAGAGGACGTGTGCCATCTAAGCCTCAGGGAATGGGGAGGGGAGGGGAGGGAGGGAGGGAGAGAGAGGAGGGAGAGAGGGAGAGAGAGAAAGGAGGGAGGAAGGGACAGAAGGGAGACATATCAATCACGTATCACTTAAACTTCTTCATCTATGGGTGCTCTCTCTCTCTCTCTCTCTCTCTCTCTCTCTCTCTCTCTCTCTCTCTCTCTCTCTCTCTCTCTTCCCCCCTTCCCCCCACACATACAGACTACCTTCGGGTATTGCAACTTCGCTAATCTGGTTACTAAATTATATAGTTCTAGGGCAGCCGTATGGAAGGGGCCAGCGGGGAAAGGGAGGAATCGGGTGCAAAGGGAAAAATAGGAGGAGGGAGAAAGGGGAGGAAAGGGCAGGTAGGAATAAATGAGGGGGTGAGAGGAGAAGGGAGAATTGACAAACGGAGGGAAAATGGGAATAGCTGAAGGGAGATGGAGGAAGAGATGGGAAGGTAGAAAGGGGGAGGAAGGAAAAAGAAGAGGAAAGGGAAGGTAGGAACGAATGAGGGAGTGAATGAGAAAAGGAAAAGAAATGAAGGGAGAGAAGAAGGAAACAATTGACAAGCGAAAGGAAAGAAAGGGGATAGTTGAAAGGAAAGGGAGGAAGAGGTCGGAAGGGAGAGAAAGGGGAGGAAAGGGCAGGTAGGAACGAATGAGGGAGTGAGAGGGAAAGGAAAAGGAATGAAGGGAGAGGAGAAGTAAAAGGAGACAATTGAAAACGGAAGGGAGAGAAAGAGGATAGTTGAAGAAAGGGAGGAAGGGAGAGAAAGGGGAGGAAAGGGCAGGTAGGAACGAACGAGGGAGTGAATGAGAATAAGGAAAATAAATAAAGGGAGAGGAGAAGAAGAAGGATACAATTGACAGCCGAAAGGAAAGAAAGAAACAGCTGTTGATAAAGACTTAAGGTGGAAAAAGGAAAGGAAGGATAAACTGAAACGAGAAACAAGTGAATAAAGAAAGAAAGGAATCAAAAGGGAAAAGAAAGTAACAAATAGCAAGAAATAACATCAGCGCAGGAAGACTTCGATGTTACAAGCTTACACGTGAAAAGGATCAGAAGGTTTATAGAGGACGGAATGGGAAGGAAGATACTAAGCAGAGGAGCGAGAAGGAAAAACAAAAGCAAATCGTTTATAGAGGACGGAATGGGAAGGAAGACACTAAATAGAGGAGCGAGAAGGAAAAACAAAAGCAAATCGTTTATAGAGGACGGAATGGGAAGGATAATACTAAATAGACGAGCGAGAAGGAAAGAAAAACAAAAGAAAATCGTTTATATAGGACGGAATGGGAAGGAAAATACTAAATAGAGGAGCGAGAAGGAAAGAAAAAACAAAAGAAAATCGTTTATAGAGGACGGAATGGGAAGGAAAATACTAAATAGAGGAGCGAGAAGGAAAGAAAAAACAAAAGAAAATCGTTTATAGAGGACGGAATGGGAAGGAAAATACTAAATAGAGGAGCGAGAAGGAAAAACAAAACAAAAGAAAATCGTAAAAGAAAGAAAGGAGGTAATGACTAAGAGAGAGAGAGAGAGAGAGAGATGAGGGGAGACAGAGTGGTGAGGGAAAGGGAAGTGAGGGATGGGAGGGTGGCAGATTGAGGGCGGGGCGGGGTAGGGAAGGAGAGAGGGAGGCATATGGGAACGCCCGGGGCCCTCTCTCCTCTCCCTGCCGCGCTACAAGTTACTTCATCAACAACAACACAAAAAACGGGGCTGCCTTGGAGATAGGAAGTGCCATCTGCAGGTCCAGGAGGGAGGCGCTGCAGGAGGAGGAGGAGGAGGAGGAGGTGAGGTGGCTGATGGCGACGTATAAGAAGGAAAAGGAAGGAAGGGGTGGAGGGGATCGCTTTCCGCAGGGCCTCTCCCCTTCACACCTCGCGTCCCTGGAGTGGTTTGCTGCCCATGACTTGTTGACGAAGACGGTAGGTACTCTCATGCTCTTTTTAGGGGGGTCTCAAGTTTTCTTCGAGCGGAGTTGCGTATATGCATCAACACACCCGCGATCCCTTGCTGTGAGAGTTGTTCAGGCGGTCCCAGATGAAGGATGCTGCTTTAGTTCTTCAAATGTTCGTGTAGTTTTGATTTCAAGCGAGTCTTTTTATGGAGTGTATGATATTATTGAGTTGAGTCCTGTTTATATACATCAACACCCGCGTTCCCTTGGTGAGACTTGTTCAGGCGGTCCCAGATGAAGGATGTTGCTTTAGTTCTTCAAATGTTCGTGTAGTTTTGATTTCAAGCGAGTCTTTTTATGGAGTGTATGATATTATTGAGTTGAGTCCTGTTTATATACATCAACACCCGCGTTCCCTTGCTGCGAGAGTCGTTCAGGGCGTCCCAGATGAAGGGTGTTGCTCTGGTCCTTCAAATGTTCATGTATAGTTTTGATTTCATGTTCTTTTTATGGGAAGTCTCAACTTTTCTTAGAGCTGAAACGCGTATACACATCAACACAACCGCGTCCCCTTGCTGCGAGAGTCGTTCAGGGCGTCCCAGATGAAGGGTGTTGCTCTAGTCCCTCAAATGTATTATAGTTTGTCGATCCGGAACCGGAATGCCAGAACAATTGTAGAAAGTTGCCGTGAGATATTTAAATTAGATGTCTTTCATAATTTAACGGACAATAGAGACGCACATATATTTATTGAGTCCCTTCCACTTGAATATTCAGACTATTATTTACTTGGTGTTGGGAAAACGCGGCATTCACTTCTACAGATTGACATTATATTTACAAGTACGTCATTTCCAGATATTTAAATTAGATGTCTTTCATAATTTAACGGACAATAGAGACAAACATATTTTTTGAGTCCCTTCCACTTGAATATTCAGACTATTATTTACTTAGTGTTGGGAAAACGCTGCATTCACCTCTACAGATTGACATTATATTTACAAGTACGTCAATTCCAGCTCCTTGCATTATCCCGACACACTGCACATTCGAAGCGGAAGAAACGACCAGATTCTGACAGCGGCATTTTGTCCATGACGTCGCAAAATAACAATACTGAAATACGGTCCAGCGGCTTGACCAGGTCTTGCGAGGCGGTCTCCGAATCCTTAATCAATGGCTGTCAGGTGCAGAGTATTGGACGGTTGCTGTACCTGGAGAATTTTGTTTCCGCTTGGCGCAGGTGAGCGGCCGCGCGGTGACTGACTGCGGACACAACTTAAGGAGCTTTCGTTTAATATTTCACGCGTGGACTGACTGAGGAAATAAGACTGTGAGCAATGAGATGATATACTGGACATACATACATACATACATAGATACATACGTACATACTTAACAAGACACTGAGATTATTTTTATTTAATTTTATGTTTTATATATTAACACAGTAGAGGAAGCAAGGGTCTTTGAATAACGAGATAATATATGAACATACATACATACATACATACATAGCTTAAAGTCTAACATAGCATTAACGAGACACTGAGATTATTTTATTTTATTTTATGTTTTATATATTAACACAGTAGAGGAAGCAAGGGTCTTTGAATAACGAGATAATATATTGAACATACATACATACATATATACATTCATAAATAGCTTAAAGTCTAACACAGCATTAACGAGACACTGAGATTATTTTCATTACGTTAAGTTTTATATATTGACACAGTAAAGGAAACAACGACTCTGTGAATTATTGAAACCATTGAACATACTTACATATATTAATATCTAACGCACTATGAACAAGACACTGATATCCCTTTTATTACGTTAAGATTTATATACTGACACAGTTTCATATCTTGACATTGTGTTCCCTTCTTAATAAACACATAATTTACTTGTACAAAGAAAAACGAAGCTACAAAAATATTCACGACTTTATCAGCTTCTATTTATTACCCTGAAACATTACTCATAGATACAATCACCCGGCCAATCAGTCACTTTAAGATGGTTGACAACAGGGAGGGCTTTCTATAAGTGTCCAACGCACGTCAGGTTAAGTTAAGAAATCATGTACTTTTGAAAACGAAACACACGGATTCATTTCACCATCATCAGTACTTCACATCCTTTATCTAATCAATTATCCTTCCCTTATATGTTAGACGCGACGCCCTTCTTTGTTTCTCTCTCAACCTTCAAGAGTTTAGCATACGAGTAGCCGCGGCGTGACTGATGGAGTCCCTCACGGCCATCCAGGACCTTATTTTTCGTCGTGTACAGACTAAGGGCCAGTTTCACAGTTCCCCTTGATGGGTTAGTAAGCTCCCAAACCAATACCAGAGCCTTCGAAATTTCCTTGTATAGTGTCTGGTGTTTATATTTAAGTTCACAAATTTGACGAAACTATACAGGAAAAGTCTTGTGTATTTAGTGTGGCATCGACGACCTCACCATATTGGATTGTATGGGATTCTAGTGTTTGGTTCGGGCTGTTACGAAGACACTGTGTTGGACTGTGAAATCGGCTCTTAACCCTCGAAGTAAGACGCGAATCCTGATCATCATATCCGGCCAGCCAGCGTCCACGAGCCATGCATCTCCCCTCACTTCACTATCCCCCTTAATACTGCTTGACACCATTCACGTTCCTTCCTGGCGGCGATAACTCAAAACCATTTCCCGGCGACCTCATTTCCTGGTCTGCGTTTAAACCTTCCTCGCCAGGCATTAAGAGCTGAACCCTCCCTCCCTCCTCGCCCGCGCGCCACACTGTGTGATATGTCAGGAAGAGAACATTAACAACAGGCAGCTTAGTTCGTCCTCAATTACCTTCAATATCCGAGCGTGCTTCCCTCATGCACCGGGTGGGTCGCTCCTGACAGCACCTAATAATGATGTTTTTGCCTCGGTCATCATCCAGACGTATTAATTTAACTCACAGAGGCGATTGCTGTGAAAGGTGACCTGGGGTTGATGCTGGTGGGATGGGCGGGGGGTGGTGGAGAGGATGGGTCTTGCAGGGAGGGTAGGAAGAAGATGAGATGCGCTGAACTGACGGGAAAGTCTGCAAGAGGCATGAAGGGAAGGAGAAGGTGAGGAATATAGAAGGGGAAAGACTAAGTTAGGTTACTGTATATGGGAGGCAAAGAAGGGATGACGTATGATAGAAGATGGAAGACGGAATATGAAAGAAGAAAGGAAGGATGGAAGAGGGTACAATAGATGGATGGGGGATGAAGGGGAGGAGAAGATGAGGTATATAGAAGGGGACAGACTGGGTTAGGTTACTGTAGATGGGAACGAAGGAATGACGTAATAGAAGGAGGAAGAAGAAAGGAAGGATGGAAGAGGGTACAGAAGATGGATGGGGGACGAAGGGAAGGAAGGAGATGAGATATATAGAAGGGGACAGACTAGGATACATTACTGTAGATGGGAAAGAAGGAATGCCGTGTAATGGAAGGAGAAAGAAAGGAAGGATGGAAGAGGGTACAGAAGATGGATGGGGGATGAAGGGAAGGAGAAGGTCATGTATATAGAAGGGAACAGACTAGGATATATTACTGTAGAAGGATAGGAAAGAAGGAATGACGTTTAATGGAAGGAGAAAGAAAGGAAGGATGGAAGAGGGTACAGAAGATGGATGGGGGATGAAGGGAAGGAGAAGGTCATGTATATAGAAGGGGACAGACTAGGATATATTACTGCAGAAGGATAGGAAGGAAGGAATGACGTTTAATGGAAGGAGAAAGGAAGGGTGGTGGAGGACAGTGTAAAGAGGAACAGAGGGAGACGAAAGGGGTTATGCTCTTCTGTAGGGGTGAAGGGAGGGGCAGGGAAAGGGGTGAACGCGGAAATGGAAAACTGTGCACTATAGCCTAAGTTTCCCCTTCCCTTTGATGTCGAATTTCGCTGGGTGTAATTCCCTTCATTTGCCACTCGCTTTGCTCTGTGCGTGGCCGCTGTTGCTTTATCCTTCATACTCTCTCTCTCTCTCTCTCTCTCTCTCTCTCTCTCTCTCTCTCTCTCTCTCTCTCTCTCTCTCTCTCTCTCTCTCTTCCTAACAATATCAACAGTTACGGACCCAACAGCATCACTCACCTCGCGTTGGCCCATTACTGCACCCGAACCCAGTCTTTACGAGGCCACCAGTTCGAACCCAAGTGTCCCGTGAACAGTCTGGTGCTGGCGGTGGTGGTGGCGGTGAGGGGACTAGCATGCTTTCCTTCTTTTTCTCTTTTTAGCAGCATTCGTGTCTACAGTGGCTTGTGCGTTATGTGGGGGTGAATGGTTGTTGTTTTCTTTTATTTGTTCTTTTAAGTAGTGTCTGTCTTCACTGTCTCAAGGAAGCAGAAAGTGTTATAACAAAATCCAAAGTAAATGTACGTGTCTACTCGCCCCCGCCCTCCCCACCGCCGCGGCCATTGCACTGCCATTACCCGGCTATTTCCATCAAAGATTTTATTAATGGAGGATAAAATTTTATTACAACGTACTAAAAATGTATAATCGAATCGAACTTGTAACCATAACCATATTATATGAATTTCGCTTACCCGGCCACGGCGCGGGTGTCACCTGCGACCCGCGGCCCGGTGCTCGCGCCTCGCCCGCCGCCGTGATTAACAAAACTTTCACAACATGATTTTTTAATGTATTTTTTTACAGTCTTACCTAAAGCGCATTAAAATGAATAACCTAAACGTGGAGTCGCCAACGCTCACAGCCCGGCACCGAGGCTCGGCTTATGTCGGCGTTAGCCCAGGAAAATGTTGCTTTGTATCTGAGTCCACGCGATAAAAGGGATCCCGGGCTATTTTTTCATCTTTATGAAGCTGAGCGCCAGGGTGTCACGTGACCAGCCTTTGGCGACGGCGCTCCACGTGACGCCAATATTTCTTTTATCAATCTGCGCCCCGCGTTCGTTCAATAAAAAGTAAAATCTCGATAAAGAAGGGACCGACATTCTGTGTGTGTGCTTCCTGCCGCGTGACCCGAGCGTCCACAGCCCGGGCCTGACCGTACGGGCCTTCACGCCGCCGCCGCCGCCGCCGCCTGCCACGCCTGGCCCGGGCCGCTGACGTCCAATTGAGTATAAATTTGAAGTGAGTAAAGTTGAGGGGTCGAATTGCCTGGGTGGTCGGCGTGCATCGTTGTTCGGGCTGACAGCGCTCACTACACACACACTGCGGGGTGTTTATTCATTGCAATCATACGCTCCATATTCCCGACCTCACTTTATATTCTTGATGCGCTCCCGCCGGCGGTGCGGGACGCGGCGGCGGCGAGGGGGAGGGACGCCGCGCCCTGCCCGGCGATCAGAGTCGTCTCGGCGCTGGCAAACAGGCGGGGTGGCGGCGGCGGTGCTCCATCACGCCCAACGACCAAATATTAAAGCACATCACACCCCTGTGGCCGGGGAGCAATGCGCCTCCTGCCTCGGAAATGAACGCTGCAAGCGTCTATTAGGTTTCAAAATTTAGTGCGTTTCGGTGCCGCGTTTATAATTTCGGCCAATACTCTCCCTAAAGCAGTAAACACTTGACTAAAAAATCTCATCGTAGTACACAAAGGCCATATTCCAGCGGTGGTTTATAAAGCATTCAAACCTCTCTTTGTTTAGCATCCAGGGGTGGAGAGGCCCGGCAGCCACAGCGAGCCACGCCACAGCGTCCACAAGGGCGGGATTACAGCGGCGGTAATGTGCGGAAATGAGCCGTGTGAAGGATGGCGGGCCGGGCGGGGCGGCGGGGAGGCCCGGGCAGTTAATCTGTGGGCCTGACCCGCCGGGACTCTCTATCTTCGCCCAATACTGAGTTGTTAAACAATACATTAATCCCGGTGGGCCCAAAGTATTGCCTCCTGCCCTCCCCTCCACTATCCCACCCTCTCTCCCTCTAGCCCCGACCCCCTCGCCCCCACCCCCCCCGCCTCGATGGTGTAACAGGAAGTAACGGAATGAAGCTGAGAGCAAGGAGACGCAGCACGGCTATTAAAAGGGATTTATTCATGGCCGGAGCGTAAGCCATCACTGCTGACAACACTCCGGGAAGGCGGCGGTACACGCGGCGATCGACAGCCACGGTGAAGATGTTTGACACCCGTGATTTAGTTACCGCCATTGCCGAACATCATTCCTACCTTTGTTATAAGACGCAGGACCAGGTGGAAGGAGTCCATTAAACCCATTGCCACGAGAGAGAGATTGCATTAATAACACCAGACAAGTAAAGATCATTAATTTTATCCTGCAGTCGACTATTGAGAGCTAATAATGATGATGATGATGATGATGATGATGGTGATGATGTGATGACGTTCTGAGGAACACTAACATCAGACAGAAGTACAGGACATTGATTTTCCCCTGCGGTGGACTATTGATGACTAAGATGATGATGATGATGATGGTGATGATGATGATGATGATGATGGTTACGAGGAACACGATGGGGACACGAGACACTATAAAGGTCACCACAACTACTCGCATCATCCCGACCGACAGCCTCACCAGCACCATAAGTTAAGAACGTTTGTGAGAGGGGGAAAAAAACGTTTGTCATATCGTAACGTTACATAAAACTGTCTCCACCTCTACTTTTTATTTTATTTTTTTACAGGAAAGGGAGCAGCTCAAGGGCATAAAAAAAAGAGTAAAAAAATAAAAATATAAAAGACTACACGCTGCTCCTAAAATAAATAAAAGTAAAGAGTGACCTCCACCAAATACCATGCAAGAACACTGACATTAAAAACAAACAAACAGGAGTTGAAGATTATGAAAAATGACAAAGAACAATCAGACTCAACAGTAACCGAAGGAGGAGGAGGAGGAGGAGGAGGAGGAAGTAGAGGAGAAGGAGGAAGAAGAAAGGAAGGGGTTAAATGAGGCCACAACAATCACCCCCCCCCTCCCCCCTCCACCCATTACACCCCCCTCCCCCCTACCTGTGTCCCGCCCTGTTCACACCTTCGCCCGACACACCTGTAATTAAAGAGTGGCCCGCGGCGGCTCCGGAGAAGTCATCGACACAAAGAGCTGTTGGAGAGGTCATTAAATCGAAGGGTGAAA